>NC_140166.1:71305294-71640294 GCF_963971535.1 Notolepis coatsorum | reverse complement strand
AGAGTCTGTGATGATGAGGCACTGTACACAGACAAAACTCTAGACCGGTATAGGGCAGAGCCCAGTGCCAGCATAGACACATGTCCACTACACTGATGGTCTGCACACACAGGTGCCCATGCTAAGCTGGCCCATAATGCACAAAAGTACTTGGCTACACCTGTGTCTACAGTGCCATGTGAGAGACTGTTTTCTTTGGCAGAGGCTGTTTTCTTTGGCAGAGACTGTTTTCTTTGGCAGAGACTGTTTTCTTTGGCCACATGGTGCCGGAGAAGAGGTCAGTTCTGTATCGTTAGTGGCTTAGCTTGGCATCACTACTGCACTATCTCGCGTACGTGCACGCGTACTGAATAAACCACAAATGTACCTCTAATACCAGTATTAGTCTGACCACACCCCTCATCAGCTTACCTTCATAAGCAGGTGTGTGGTCACCTGCTCTCCTCCTTCTCGCTTTCACCACAAGGAAGAAGTGCCTCGGTAGATCCCCACACTTGACACCATGATGGAAGAAATTGGATTAGGAACAGCTTGGGAAACAAGGATACGTTGACATCATATCTTTATTTTCTCTCTCACTATTTTCGAGAAAGTACGGCGATATTGTCTTCGTACTGGAGTGTCTAGAAGATGATGATCATTCTAAAAACCCTCCACCGGTTTTCGTATTGGGAGCACGCCGCTGCATGCTTCTCAACTGCAGTTCCTTGCTGTGTTTGTTGGGGTGAAACCTGTCAGGCCACAGCTGAACTGTCGGACATGCCGCTGTTGTGAGGAGCGGTGCGTTCCAGGTTGGGTGAGTAGTGTTTGCTGGCGGGCTCCACTTGTCTGTTAGTGCTATGGGGGCTACTTGACAAAGTTTGTGGAAACCGGCCCCAGGCTAGGGTCCTTTGTTTAGCCGCCTAGGCGACAGAAGGCCTTGGTCTGGAGACCATTATAGTTTTAACTAGTGGGCCGCGACCATTGACACTGGTGATCCCTGTGTGTTCTGGACGAGTGGATTCTCTCTGTCACCGTGTTAAGACCCCATCTTTCATATCCAAATGAGAGTATTCCTTCACGAGGGGATATGTGCATGTAATGTGCGATAGCGGCAGATTCATGTTCGAAGTCAGCTACACAGGCCAGTTGGTACTGTGCTGATTCCGCCGGATGTTCACCGTTGTGAAGCGGTGTTGACGTCTTGTTTTCTCTTTTCTCTTAAAAAGTGAGGAGAGGTTCAGAACGGCGGCCTGTCTGGGTGAGTGTTATGTCATTGTTTACATGTTCATAGCTTACGGTTAGCCAGTCAGCTGTTAACTGCTGCGTTAGCCTGCTGGATCGCTGCATGGCCTGCTTAAGGCCTACTATTAGCCAGTCAGCTGTTAGCTGCGGGGCTAGCATGTCGCGGTCGCTGGGTAAACGTTAGCTTGCTGCTAGGGCCATGGCTGGCGCGGGGTAGCTTAGCTTCTCGCGCGCCGCCGGAGCTCGCTTCTGATCGCCGTTGGCTTGATGCTATTCTGTTGAACGTGCTTTGATTTTAACATGTTTTACACTCTTGACCGCGACGTCATCCTTGACAGGGGATGTTTCGTCGACCCTGCCCTGAGCCTGGACGGGGATTGCGTCAACAAAGAGGACTGTAGCGACTGGTTGGAGCGGCGACGCTGCCCGGATCGAACAACACAGGTCGGCTGTGTTCTACGGTGTCTTGTGACTGCACTTCGCTGATCTGCGTTCCGGGTAGGTACGGGGTTGGCCAGACCTCATAACACGTCTTCTGGTTTTACTTTGCTAAATGTATTGTGAATAACGGTGTTTTTTCCCAAAACGTGTGTTGTTGCAATGCATTTAGGATACGTTGCGGGTTATGTGTGAGCTGTTTTTGTCACTGGCAGTTAGCTTCTCCGTGCAGATCGTGATGTATTGATCTGGTTGTTGTGTGAGAAACATCATGGTGTTTATGTGTACCGTGTACTCACTACTAGGGCAACTAACCTATGAAGCTATGCTTGGTGACAAGTGAGTAAAAGAATGTTCTTTCTCAGACTGTAATGACAATGAACAGTGTGTTCACACATTAACAGGTTTTCCTGTTTTAACTGGCCGTATTGAGGGTAAAATAGGAGGATTGTGTTTTCCCCCCCGGTTCCCTGGGGACTTTATCACCTCCTATCAGACATGTTGTGCATTAATTGTGTCTTTTGTGTGGTAGGGATACGATGTAACTCTTAGCTTGATTGCTGAGGTTGTGCTAAATCTGCTGGAGAAACTTATTTCCTAAAGGGGAATTGGTTTGGTTGCTGTCATGTGTGCTTAGCAAGGCCTGTGGTCGATACTAATCGAGAATGATGTATTCTCTCATTGTGAAAAAAACGGCGTTCCTCTGTTGAGTGTTTTTGCCATTTTTTGTAGGTGATGATGGGTTGTGTGTGTCATGTGACCTACAACTGGGTTGTACTGGCCACAGAAGCACATGTGTATGTTGGACCGGGGTTCTTAGAGCCCTCTCTATTCTGTGTTTTTCCTTAGTAAAATCAGATAGCAGGTTAGCTCATGCGCTGTGTGGAGCTGTGAAACGCTTCATAGAGCTGACTATGACTGTGTCATATTCTCTTTTTGTCGTTACGTCGTATCATGGGTGTGGGGTCGTAAAGGGGTGAACTGGTAACCTTTCCTCTCCCCATTGTTCTGTCGGTCAGGGGTACACCCCCTGTCCTTCAAGGTTCCCGTCACGTGGCGGTTCGGCACGTTACGGGGGGGGGGGAGGGAGTTCCTGGTCCCACGGCCTGGTATATTGGGCGTGTGCACCGCAGGAATTCCCCCGCCATAGAGTACGTCACCGTGCGCGTCTCTGTTGGTAGGACTTCCGTGTGCTGTTCAGGTCCATGTGATGGATCTGTTTTCAGGGGGGGTGGTCAGGGCTCCTCCTCACCAAGCGCCTATTCAGGCCTTCTGTGAGTTCGGACTCCTTCTTCCATGTGAGGAAGCCTCCATCAGAGTACAGAGCCTTCCTCCTCAGATTGTCAAAGTGAGTGGACCCTCTAGAAGGGTCCTTTTCTATTGTATGTATATTCGATTCAATTCGTTTGTTGAGTGTGTATGGGTTCAGTGCCTCTTCCCCGGAGGCCCTAAAACCAGTTTTTTACATGGCTCAAGGTGCAATATATTCTTTTCAATCTGTACAGCTCGCGTGGGAAGTCTCTCTGGGGATCCCCGTCTCTTTCCTATGGGAGGGTGGTGGGATGTAAAAATGTGAACAATTTTTACCCCGGCTTTTCTTTTCATGTTAAGATCAACACGCATATCTGCCCTTCTCCTGGAGTAGGCATGTCGGCGTGGTTAGGGCACGGGACTGGTTCTGGTCACGCTGGTCCAGATCAGTTGAACCCGTTGTCCGCCGGGGATGCAGATCTGCTGTTCTGGTACCCTGAGGGACTTGGGCTTTTTTCAGGGGGAAAAATGCCAGGTCGGTCTGGGTGTCACAGGGTTAAGCGCTATGGAGACCCTGGTTGGGTATGTTTTTACTCAGCACTGTCGTCATGGCTTACAGCCATGCCATTCTGTACGCGCTCGATCTCGTCGGATCTCGGCCGCTACACAGGTTGGTCCTGGTTAGTACTTGGTTGGGAGACCGCCGGGGAATACCAGGTACGGTGTGCTTAGGGGCTGGTTCTCCATTATTTTTCGCTCCTCTCTCACGCATGGCGAAGAGGGGCCTGTGGGGGTGGTTTTTTGACCTCCTCTGGTGACCCTGTGCTTCCCGTACCGCCAGGCCCGGTCCGAAGTGATGTTTGCGACCCGTAGGCCTGGGTTAACCCTTTTTGGAAACTGAAACACTTGTACTGCGGTATAGCCGGTGTATGCCCGCAGGTGTGTTTTGGAGTTTTTTCTTGAGGGGTTATAGGAACAACCACCGCATTGGGTAACACCGAGGTGGTTGATTCCCTGGTGTGTTGGAGCAGTGTCAACTCCCGGGTTCACCGTTTGAGGGTGCCCCTGCACGTTCATGACGTCTGCCAATCGTGTCAGCCTTCTCTGCCTCGACCCCTCTGGGTGGGGGTTTTTAAATGGAGGCTTGGTCATGCAACACCGCCAGCTTACCTGTGGCTGTGGCTGTGTTCAGCTGTCCCCTCTGGCGCCTGTCTCGTCCGCAGTCTCCAGGCTAGGGTTAACAGCCTGTTGCCTGGTTTTTCCCCGGTGCGCTGCCTGCTTCCGTTGGTTAACCTTTTTGTGTGCTTACGGCCATGCTGACTGCCTGTTCTGCAGGGTCAGTGTGCCAGGCGGTGTACTATTGGGGGGACGGGGCCCGCTCGGCTTACGCCCATACCAACCTGAACACGCCCGATCTCGTCCGATCTCGGAAGCTAAGCAGGTTCTGGCCTGGTTAGTACTTGGATGGGATTCCGCCTGGGAATACCAGGTGCAGTAACTGAGGGGCCTTTGTCCGAATACGCTGGCGATGTGGGGGGCGGGGCACTACGTGCCCACCTGGTGGGGTCTTGATGCTGGCATCATGGACTTCTCCGGGCCCCCATTCCAGGGAGTCCAGTCCTTTTGGTGGGTCTGGGTCTTCCTTCGCGCTCCGCTGCTGCGGCCTTGCCACGGGGTTGGGTTTGCCCTTGGCCCCGTGATTCTGGGGGCAGTAACGAGGTTGTTCCTCCGTTCGTTCCCGGGTGGCATGCGGGTTGTGCGTGTGTGTAGTCGTGGGGTCAAGCCACGGTCTGCTCACCCTGTGCGTTAAGTTGCTTGAGTGCCTCTTCGCACGGTCGGGTCCGTCGCCTTCCCGTGAAGCCTCTAATAGGGGGGATACCCTCCATTAGGGGGGGTCGGGGGGGCTCGGCCCTCCCTGTTCTGATGGTTTTGGGGGGCTGTCAGCGGGGTGTATTTGTCAGCCAAGTGGCTCCGCTTGGCCTCCCTTGTGCAGTAGTGATGCCAAGCTAAGCCACTAACGATACAGAACGATAGGTTATGACTATAACCAAGTTCTGTTAGTTAGGGGCGATGCTTGGCATCAGACGGCCGCTGCAGCCCTTGTCCTCACCTTGTGGTGAAAGCTTGGGAAGGAGGAGAGCAGGTGACCACACACCTGCTTATGAAGGTAAGCTGATGAGGGGTGTGGTCAGACTAATACTGGTATTAGAGGTACATTTGTGGTTTATTCAGTACGCGTGCACGTACGCGAGATAGTGCAGTAGTGATGCCAAGCATCGCCCCTAACTAACAGAACTTGGTTATAGTCATAACCTATCGTTCTGTCATCTGATAATGTCAACAAGCTAGTCTGCCTGAGCAACTGGTTGAAGAAAAAGTAGACTTTATGAACTGGTTGACTGGAGTCATGTTACACAAGTTCACACTGTTCCAAGTAATCATATTCAACTAGAAGTAAGAAAAGGGACTGTTCGCTGTCTCTTTTTTTTTATTTATTTTTTTATCTTTTCCCCCCTCCTTTTTCCGATTTTTCTCCCATCCCACTGTTAGTCGTTATGCCAATTCCCAACCCCCTTCCTGGTTGTTGCGCACCCCCCCCCTACTGTTGGTCCGGGAGGCCGGAGACTGTCACATGTTTTCCTCCGACACATGTGCAGCCAGCCGGCAGCCAGCCTGGCAGCGCAGATTCTCACCGGGAGAGTGTAACGTGTGGAAGGTCACACTACCTTTCTCCAGATCCTACCCTCGCTGTGCAGGTGCCCCGACCCAAACTGTAGGGGTTGCTGTCCACAACGCCCAGGACCCACCCACGGCTTCCCTCCCCCTAACTCAGCCAAACGAGTTAGTATAGCGATCAGCCCGAGCCAAGGCAATGCTGACTCTCCGGGAGTCGAGACCACAGCCTCTTGCATTGGTGACGAGCACAATCTCCACTACGCCACCTGACCGCAGTCGTTCGCTGTCTCTTTAACCCTTTCACTACCACACTACCAAAGGGTTAACCCTTTCACTGCGACAACACAGGAGGTTAACCATTTCACTGTCACGTAACATAGGGTTAACCCTTTCACAACCCCACTACAGAAGGTTAACCCTTTCACTGCCACACTACAGATCGTTAACCGTCTTTATTACATGGCGTTTTCACATTCGCCGAAATGCTTGCTTGTGATTGGTCAATAGCCCCCGACAGCGGTTGTTGTGAAGGATCAGATTAAACCGAATATATATATTTATTTATGGATATATATTTAATAGTATTTGTATATCGTTTGATATCCCTTGTATATTCCTTGTACATATATACGGAATATCCCTTTATTCTACTACAGCCCATAATAGTTCATTCTCTTATTGGACAAAAGGACCAGGCGCCAGGGACAAGCCCCTGGCGTTCAAGTTCAAAGGTACCGACGAGACATGCCCTTACTAGCCTCAGCTCCGCGCAGGAATACGGCTACCGAAAGCAGAGCGGCACTACTTGTCCACCGTGCATATAAATATGGCGCAAGAAATGTAGAATTCCTCTTAGTCCTTTACCCTTCTACCCAACTAAGTAACAAGACGTGAAGCCTCACCCCACGATACCGCGTGCGGTGTAGTACGGCCTGTTTGGCCTTAGAATAGCAGTGAGACCTCGTGCGAATTAATAGCTGAATTGCCAGAGTTTGGCACCGTATTTCTATTAAGTAATAATAGTCTATTATGTATGGTGCATCGTTCGGTTAGAGTTCTAAAGTGAGCAGCACCCCCATCGTTTCCTCGCGTTATCTAGAGTCTTAACCAGGTTGGGCAGACCACGCGTGGTGCTTTCATCCGAGGAGTTCTGGGCGAGGACGAGTGGACCTGCACATTGGATTACCTACCCCGACGACTGCTGAGCCCTATACGGCATGGAATATCTATTTGCTTTGGTGCTTTGATTTGTGGAGCGGATAATCGCCAACACCGGTGAGTGTTGGATTTACCCCGAGAGGAGCCAAGGTGAGACGGCGCTCAGACCAGACTGAGGTCGCCTCGCTTCTTCTTCGTTGTGGACCGACAGCGACAGCTACAGCTATCGTCTACAAGAGAGCCCAAGTGTATTCATCTGCGGATCAAGGTTCTACGGGCACTGTGTTCTGTACCTGGACTCTCCCTAGAAATCGTGGACCAGACGGGATACAGCCGACGGCTCTCCTACCCCCCCTACTGGCTTACAACCGGCGGGACCCCTTCAGTATATTATCCAGCTATAATCATTAAGTGACCATCGCTATAATCTCCTAAGAGCCAGGTTGTATACTTGCTTCCTGTGTAACCAGAGATTGGACATTCAGTGTTGATTTGCATACAAGTACTCATTTGCCTTACAAGAGCATTCAATTCAAATCATAAATGTAATAAGTAACTATTATATGTACCTTTTGCTATATATTAAATATTTGACTATTACCTTTGTGTGGACCTGATTTCATATGTGGGAAAGTGTTCATCATACTTAGATATTGTGTACTGTATGGCCAGTAATTAAAGTACATAAAGCGGTAGTGGTTTAATGATACCATACTTATCAATACAGTCAGGGAATTGTACCCCTCAGTTACAATTGGTCCTTCGAGCCGGAGGGTAATTAGTGTAATATTAATATAGTGGTATTAATATTGAAATGGCCTATGATGAACACTCCACAAAACGGTCCTCCTAAAGTAGAACGCCCGCAACGTAGACGACAGCCACCTCAGTACTTAGAGGATTACGCCGTCAGTAAACTACCTAGCCTTCTACAAACAGTAAACGCAGTAAAAGTAGAAAGTAAAATTATGTCCGACCCTATCAACCAGGATACCCCGACCACAGAGGCCCTAGTGGGTTCTAATGTAACTGACCAAGCTCACGGTGGGGACCAGGAGGGAACTGACACGACTTTACCCCCCGCCAATACCGAAGAAGTCGTCCCCCCAGAGCTCCGGGAGGAAGACAACCCTCCAGAGGTGGAACTCTGCACGGAACAAGATGAGGAGAGCGCCGAGGAGATAGAGCTCCAGGACTCCCCAACGAGTACAGCCAGGAGCGGCTCACCTCTACAAGCGTCTTCCCCCAGCGAAGCGGAGAGGATGCTGTCACAGGCGTTCTTCGCCAGCCTGACAGCCTCTACCGAACGCGATCGACTTCAGGGTGAACGCGATCGACTTCAGGGTGAACGCGATCGACTCCAAACACAGCAACGGAGCGAAGAAGAGCACATACGTCTGGAGCTGAGACGCCTTCAGACGGAAGAGAATATGGCAAGAGACCGGGCCGACGCCCAGCGCGCCGCTGCCGGTGCCCAAAGAGAAGCAGATCTCACCAAGCGTGAAGCCGAGCGCGACAGACTACAAGCGCAGCTAATGGAGCAGCTGATCACCAGGGCAACACCCCCTCCCTCCACAAGGGGTTCCAGAGCCTCGTCAAGACACACGGCAAGGGCACCCTCCCCTAACCGAGCAGGCGACCTTGAACTCGACCACCAGAGAGAGTCTACACCCCCCTCCGAACTCATTCCCCGACCGGTCCAAGTGAGACCCAGCTACAAGGAAGGAACGGCGGACACCGCGGAGAGGCTAAATAGACAACTACAAGATTTAGGTGACCTGGCAGAAGAAGAAGAGGGAGAAGAGGAGAGTCAAGCCCGACAGCAGCACATTACTCCACAGGACCAGGAGGTCCAGTACAGCCCAGGCTATACCCCCGCGGCTCTGCGGTACAGACCCCCGACTCGATTCACGGGTGAGCATGACGCACGACCAGTCCCGAGGAATAGCACCTGGACCAGCGGGCCATGGCACCCTGCCAGTACCAGCCCACCGAGAGGCGTAAGAAGAGACTCGCCCAGGAGGCCTCTCTCCCAACGCTCACCGATGTGCCAGCCATCCATGGCGTCATACATTGGCACACCGACGTTTCCAGACTTCACCCATGAGAATCGAGCACAGTACACGGAGCTCCGGATGTGCTTAGAGACAATGATGGTGGATGTCGCTGATGAACGCCACAAGTATGCAATATTATTGAAGCACCTGAAAGTGCCCCGAGCGCACAACATAGCGCTGGCCTATGCCACCTCTACGACCCCATACACCGCGGCTCTAGCAGCGCTGGACCAGAGATATGGACGTATATGGGATTACGTAATACAGGAGATAAGGCATATCGACCGCCTACCCCCAGCAACAGACAATCGCTCACTAGACGACCTGTCTATAAAAGTACAATCCCTGGTAGGGATGCTGGGGGCGCAACGAGAAAAGGGTATGCACGAACTATACGCAAACTCGAACGTCGAGAGGATTTTAGAGAAGCTGCCGCCCGCCCGACAGGAGCGCTTCAGGCGGCAAAGAGACCACCGTGATCCTAACGGTCCCGAGCCATCCCTCCTAGATTTAGCCGACTTCCTGGCGAGAGAAGTCAGCAGCCTACGGCTGGATACGTTCGTGCGGAGCACGCCAAGCTCCAGAGAGGGACCTAGGAGAGTAAACGATGGCCGAAGATCGGTGACTGTCATGCACCAATCAGAATCAGTACCGAGCAGCAAGAACCACAGTACCCCCTCGACGAAAGAGAAGTGGAAGATGGTGTGCCCGTACTGCGAGAAGGAACACTGGTTGTCACAATGTGACCAGTTCAAGAAGATGACCGCTGAAGAAGTAAGTCACTGGATAAAGTCCAACAGGCGCTGTTACCGATGTGCGCGCAGTCACATGGCAGCCGAGTGCCGCCTAAAGAAGAAGTGTAGTCGGTGTGACGGAGCCCATCTGGATGTCCTACACGACAGTAACAAAAGAAAGCCTGCACCATCCAACAGCACAAAGGCAAGTGTTATGTACATTGACCCCGCTAGCAGCAGCGGCGCCCAGGTGCTCTTAAAGGTGGTCCGTGTAACCCTGAGTTACCAAGACAAGATCATGGACACTTACGCCGTCCTTGATGACGGGTCAGAGAAGACCCTTCTCCTCGCGTCCGCTGCGGCCCAGCTGGGGCTACGGGGGAGCGAGAACCAGATGACTATTCGGACAATAAGACGAGATCTAAAGACGATAAAGGGCGAGAATGTCTCCTTCACTATCGCAGCAAGCGGGCAGCCAGAGAGACGGTACAGGATTACTAATGCTTTCACCAGCCAAGAAATAGGACTATCGCAGTACACCTACCCCATCGCCAAGCTAATGGAGAAATATGTGCACCTGCGTCAACTTCCTATCCCGCTCATAGACGGCGCCACCCCGACCCTGCTGATAGGCTCCGACCATGCAGACCTCATAGTCCCGATAGACCGGGTCCATACAGGACCCAGAGGTTGTCCTGCAGCAGTCGAGACCCGCCTAGGATGGACGTTACAAGGCCCCCTCGCCAAGTCTCTTGACCGAACAGCAGCCACTAGCTGCCTCCACTCCAGAGCGACAGAAGGAGACACCACACTCCTGCAGCATGTAGAGAGGCTATGGACACTAGAGACAATGCCCTTTAAGAACGAAAAGAAAGACATTCGTTCTAAGGAAGATATCTACGCTATAGCCCTCCTCGAGCACGGGACAAAGAGAGTCAACGTCAACGGAGTGATGAGATACGCAATTCCACTCCTGAGGCGAGAGGGAATGCCCACCTTTCGTGCTACAAAAGAGGCGACGGAGCGGTATCTATTGAACACAGAGCGGCGCCTAGCCAAAGACTCCGCTCAAGAAGCTGTGTACCGCGCTGAGATTAACAAATTAATCACAGCGGGACACATAAAGAAAATTGACATTAAAGAGGCCGATCAGACGACCGAATCATGGTACGTGCCGCACCACAAGGTCCACCACAACGGCAAGGATCGCATTGTGTTTAACTGCAGCTACCAGATCGGATCACAAAATCTGAATAAAGAACTCTTGGCCGGCCCAACACTCGGCCCCTCCCTACTAGGCGTGCTACTACGCTTCCGCCAGGACAAGGTGGCTATCAGCGACGACATCAAAGGGATGTTCCTGCAGGTGAGGCTAGTGGAGGAGGACAAGCCCCTGCTGCGGTTCCTATGGAGAGAGAGGATCGGAGATGAGCACCCAACCATCTATCAATGGGAAGTCCTCCCTTTCGGAACCACATGCAGCCCATGCTGTGCTACGTTTGCACTGCAAAAGCACGTCGCAGAGGACCCAGCAGCAGATGAAGAGGTCCAACAAAGTGTGACAAATAGTTTCTACGTGGACAACTGTTTACAAAGCGTCTCGACGCCAGAAGAAGCCGAGGCTCTCCTACTCAAGCTCCGCGCCTCCCTGATCAAAGGCGGCTTTGATCTCAGGCAGTGGGCCAGCAGCGACCCGCAAGTACTGCGCCGCCTCTCCCCCGAGGACAAGGCCGCGAGCAGCGATACTTGGATGGCGACCATCCCAGGAGAAGCCCAAGAAATGACACTAGGACTAGTCTGGCGCTTCAAAACAGACTCGCTCCATTATAGACACAAACCCCTGATCAAGGAGCAGGGAAGGTCGACGGCAATACCGACCACCAGACGGAGTGTATACAGAACACTCGCCAGACAATATGACCCGTTGGGATGTATTCTACCTTACACCACCAGGGCAAAGATGATTGTAAGAGCGCTATGGGACAAAGACCAGGGCTGGGACGATCCCATACCCGAACACCTTGCATCCACATGGAGAGAGTGGGAGACGGAACTCCGCTCACTCCCCGGTGTTAATATACGCCGCAGCTACTTCCCACTCACAGTGAGGCCAGAGACATGCAAGATCGACCTGCACGTATTCAGCGACGCCTCCGAAGTAGCCTACGGTTCGGTGGCTTACTTGCGTGCCCAAGAGGAGGGAGGAGAAATACATACTGCTTTCATCCTGGCTCGCTCAAGAATAGCCCCACGCAAGCAACAATCTATCCCGCGCCTAGAGCTCTGCGCAGCCCTAGCAGGAGCGCAGCCCGCCACGTTAATCCAACGTGAACTCACCATCCCGGTGCAAAGAACAATCTTGTGGTCAGACTCCACGACCGTACTCACATGGATCCGGTCTGATTCGTGCAGATACAAGGTCTTCGTGGGAGTCAGAGTCACCGAGATTCAAGAGCTAACAGAAGTAACCAGCTGGCGGTATGTGGACACCAAACACAACCCAGCTGACGTCATCACCCGGGGAATGTCCCTGGATGACCTCACCCGTCCCAACCTCTACAGTGACGGGCCAGAGTTCCTCAAGCTCCCCGAAGAAGAGTGGCCTACACCCACCCCACGGGAGGCGAGCAAAGAGGAGGCAGAGAACAAGAAACCTATGTTCTGTGGGTTGACACACACACTCGTCCCCACAGACCCGGTTCTAGACGATTGCCTTACCCTAGAGAGTGCGCAGCTAAAGACATTTCTGTGGCACCACCCAGAGGTTCAGCCCACAACTGACATTTCAGCAGCTGACTACGAAGAAGCAGAACTCCTTCTACTACAACGAGCCCAGAGAGACTCGTTCCCCGATGAGCTAGCCTGTCTACAGGGAGCAAAGCCCGTCCCATCAGACAGCAGACTGCTTCACCTGGCCCCCGAGAGCGACGCCCATAATCTCATCAGAGTGGGTGGTCGTCTGCGGAGAGCCCCAGACCTACCGGATGACGTTAAGTACCCGATAGTCTTGAACAGCCGACACAAGGTCACAGAGCTGATCATAAAGAAATACGACGAGGATGTGCACCACGCAGGGGCAGAGAGAGTCTTCGCGGAGATCAGACGTCGTTATTGGATACTGCAAGGGAGAGAAGCAGTGCGGCGCTTCCAGCGAACCTGTCTAGACTGCCGTAAGTGGCGCGCGCAGCCCAGTATACCCCGGATGGCTGACCTACCTCCCTGTCGCCTCCGACTCGGCGACAAGCCCTTCCACTCCACCGGTATGGACTGTTTTGGCCCGCTGTATATAAAGAGAGGAAGAGGAACCGAGAAGCGGTGGGGTATTGTATTCAAATGCATGACCACCAGAGCGATACATATCGAACCCCTTCCAACCATGAGCACAGACTCATTCCTTATGGCCTTCCGAAGATTCACATCACGGAAAGGAAAACCGTCTACATTGTTGTCTGATCACGGGACAAACTTCAAAGGCGGAGAAAGAGAGCTGAGAGAGAGCTTCCAAGCTATGGGCCCAGAACTTAAGACCCACCTCGCTCCATCCCAGATTGACTTCCAGTTTAATCCCCCGAACGCACCTCACTTCGGTGGAACCTGGGAACGAGAAGTACGTTCCATAAAGACAGCCCTGTACGCCGTGCTTGGGGCCCAGACTGTGGCGGAAGAAGTCCTAATGACAGTCCTCACGGAGATCGAGGGAGTATTGAACTCAAAGCCCCTCGGTTACGTCTCAAGTGATGTAGCAGATGTCGACCCAGTCACCCCCAACACCCTCTTGATGGGGCGGCTGGACCCCGCGCTACCACAGACAATGTACAGGCCTGAAGAAGCGAACGGCCGAAGAATGTGGAGGTACAGTCAAGTACTGGCTGATAAGTTTTGGAACAGCTTCCTACTCCACTACCTACCGTCTCTACAGACCCGCCAGAAGTGGGTAAAAGAGAGAGACAATTTGACAGAAGGAACAGTCGTCATGATCATCGACCAGTCACTACCCAGAGCTATGTGGCCGGCTGGCCGCGTAAGCAAAGTGATCACCGGTGCCGATGGAAAGGTCCGAGCAGCTGAAGTGCTCGTCCAAGGACGGACTTACACCCGACCCGTGGCGAAGCTAATAGAACTGCCAAGGCTCCCTGATACTATTGATGACGACCATGACCCTATGACTTTGTGAGTTGACTGACCCTTACAGCGGACATTGAGTAGTGGACAGTGCGGTTAATCTGTCTCTGCTCAGCTAATTAGGTGGGACTAATTAGGGGGCGGCTGTTGTGAAGGATCAGATTAAACCGAATATATATATTTATTTATGGATATATATTTAATAGTATTTGTATATCGTTTGATATCCCTTGTATATTCCTTGTACATATATACGGAATATCCCTTTATTCTACTACAGCCCATAATAGTTCATTCTCTTATTGGACAAAAGGACCAGGCGCCAGGGACAAGCCCCTGGCGTTCAAGTTCAAAGGTACCGACGAGATACGGCTACCGAAAGCAGAGCGGCACTACTTGTCCACCGTGCATATAAATATGGCGCAAGAAATGTAGAATTCCTCTTAGTCCTTTACCCTTCTACCCAACTAAGTAACAAGACGTGAAGCCTCACCCCACGATACCGCGTGCGGTGTAGTACGGCCTGTTTGGCCTTAGAATAGCAGTGAGACCTTGTGCGAATTAATAGCTGAATTGCCAGAGTTTGGCACCGTATTTCTATTAAGTAATAATAGTCTATTATGTATGGTGCATCGTTCGGTTAGAGTTCTAAAGTGAGCAGCACCCCCATCGTTTCCTCGCGTTATCTAGAGTCTTAACCAGGTTGGGCAGACCACGCGTGGTGCTTTCATCCGAGGAGTTCTGGGCGAGGACGAGTGGACCTGCACATTGGATTACCTACCCCGACGACTGCTGAGCCCTATACGGCATGGAATATCTATTTGCTTTGGTGCTTTGATTTGTGGAGCGGATAATCGCCAACACCGGTGAGTGTTGGATTTACCCCGAGAGGAGCCAAGGTGAGACGGCGCTCAGACCAGACTGAGGTCGCCTCGCTTCTTCTTCGTTGTGGACCGACAGCGACAGCTACAGCTATCGTCTACAAGAGAGCCCAAGTGTATTCATCTGCGGATCAAGGTTCTACGGGCACTGTGTTCTGTACCTGGACTCTCCCTAGAAATCGTGGACCAGACGGGATACAGCCGACGGCTCTCCTACCCCCCCTACTGGCTTACAACCGGCGGGACCCCTTCAGTATATTATCCAGCTATAATCATTAAGTGACCATCGCTATAATCTCCTAAGAGCCAGGTTGTATACTTGCTTCCTGTGTAACCAGAGATTGGACATTCAGTGTTGATTTGCATACGAGTACTCATTTGCCTTACAAGAGCATTCAATTCAAATCATAAATGTAATAAGTAACTATTATATGTACCTTTTGCTATATATTAAATATTTGACTATTACCTTTGTGTGGACCTGATTTCATATGTGGGAAAGTGTTCATCATACTTAGATATCGTGTACTGTATGGCCAGTAATTAAAGTACATAAAGCGGTAGTGGTTTAATGATACCATACTTATCAATACAGTCAGGGAATTGTACCCCTCAGTTACAGCGGTGAATTATTTTTCGATAACCATCGGTGATTATTGTTTTTCGCAGCTGGAGTAATCAAGCCCCACTGACACACACTGTTTCAGTGCAGCCAATCAGACACACCTGCCGGGCTGCCCGCGATAATAATAATCACTTTATTTGGGCTGACAGAGCCACAGAACAACTGCGATTTGTCAAATTAATTAGGTATATTGTTAGTAAGTTAGCCATGTAATAAGCGGGATAATGTATAGCTATACTCGGTCATCATCGCAAAATAATTGACCTTCACTGACGTTTAAAACACCTCACCGAGGCGGCTCGGTATTTTAAACTCCGTGTCGGTCAATTATTTTGCGACAATGACCTCGTAGCTATACATTATCCCTTACGTAGTGTGGTAGTGAAAGGTTAACCGTCTGTAGTGTGGTAGTGAAAGGTTCATCTTCTGTAGTGTGGTAGTGAATTTTTTTGGGTGAGATGTTGCTTTGCAAACAATTTACAGGCTAGATGTTTATATTCACTTCGTATCAGACGTTACTTTGTAACTGTTCTTTATGTGATTGTTTGCTAATTAGGTCTGCAATTAATTTATGTTGTGGGTAATTCTAATTTAGCAATCATCTACACTGATATATTATAATATATACAAATAAATTGATTCCTCTAACCAGTTTGTCATTTCTTTATTCCAACACCACACATGTATTTTTCTATCCCCAAAAATACAAGTATTAAATATTAGTATAAGTAAAATATAAGTAAAATATTACTTAATCGTGATTATTCACAGCCTATTATTGTGAAAAATGTTAATAGATTCACAGCACTAATATATATATATATAAATTATCGCCCAGCCCCACCAGCTAAACACCATAAAAAGCACCATGGCTTCTCATTTGTACTCAAAGGGATTGCTGCTCCTTCACTGCTCCAACGTGAGCGAGTGCCTTCGCTGCTGACTGTGGCACCTTCCCTCAAAGCCAACGTGATGACGTTACCAAGGAGCGAGGGCTGCTGCCAATGCCCGCTGACAGCAGATGTTCCTGTTGCTGCTGCCGCATCACACTCTGTAGATCTGACCTCAGAGGACACGCGCAGCAACACGTGCGCCGCGCTAGTTACTGTATGGCGGCACTCAAGAGGGTAACGATCCATGAAATATTCACTCTTAGCACACATTTTAATTATTCAGGCACTCTGGAAAAGCAACAGTCCTCCGACCCTAAATACACTATTTCACCTCTGTCACTGTCACCACTGTCCATCCACACCAGCATCTTTATGGTCTTTTTCCCGCTCCTTTTTTCCGATTTTTTCTCCCATCCCACTGTTAGCCGGAAGCCAGCCTGGCAGCGCAGATTCTCACCGGGAGAGTGTAACGTGTGGAAGGTCACACTACCTTTCTCCAGATCCTACCCTCGCTGTGCAGGCGCCCCGACCGAACTGTAGGGGTCGCTGTCCACAACGCCCAGGACCCACCCACGGCTCCCCTCCCCCTAACTCACCCAAACGACTTAGTATAGCGATCAGCCCGAGCCAAGGCAATGCTGACTCTCCGGGAGTCGAGACCGCAGCCTCTTGCATTGGTGACGAGCACAATCTCCGCTACGCCACCTGACCGCCCGTCTTTATGGTGGTTGATGGAGAACCTTTTTAGCGGAAGAAGAGGAGGCACAAATTTAAATCCAGAGAGAAAAAAAAGATGTAACTTGGGGCGACAGTGGCCCTGGAGGTAGAGCGGTCATCTGGTAATGGGAAGGTTCCTGGTTCCATGCCAGCTCCTCCGGGCAGCGTGTCCTTGAGCAAGACACTTATTAACCCCTAACTGCTCCAGATGAGCAGGGTTGGCACCATGCACGGTTCAATACAGTTGTAAAGCACTTTGGATAAAAGCGCTATATAAATGCAGTCCAATTACCATTGTCTGTGTGGAGAATAGGGCTCAGAGACAGATTTAAACACAAGTGAAGCGTGAAGGTTAAAAAACAAAATTTCCTAAGCACCCTGTGAAAGCAGTTTGATTAGAATAGAAGCCTGTTCTTCCTGGGTGCCAAGATTAAATGGGGCTCAAGAGTCACAATATTGATACTTCTTCTACTTGCGTTCAGATTGTAATGCAGGTGTAACTATGGCTTAAGTACGGTTGAACACCCTGTTCCGATCAATTGAGTTTGGCGCTGGGGCGCGCATACCCAGAATGCCTTGCAGTCCGATGAAGACCAAGCCATGTCAGGATGCTTTTAATTAACACGTGCACACTACGGTCATAAACCCTCTTTGTGATTGTACTAGAGTAGACCGACACTAATAACAATGAGCTACCATTAACTAATTGCTAACTTAATGGCCCATCTGAAAATATTAATATTTAAGCAATACCACAAGGTACAGAAGATAATCACGGCCATGCTGATATTATTCAGTATAACAGCAGAACCTCAAGCTTTTATACACCAGTTCTACAATCACCATTTATTAGGTAACAACAGTAATAAGCAATCGTTTATTTAGCTCCGCCAACAAATACTTCCACAACTGCACTCTTGAACCTGATAAGCTTTCCTTCCCGTCGTCCTCTTCTGATGACCATTCATCATTTAATGCAAATGTTATTAGTGGAAATATATCCATCTTTGCCGTGCAAGTTTGTTACAATCTGATATTGATCAATGAATTGTATAAATGGAAATAAAGGCTATATTACACAGAGTTGTCTTACTATGCGTGTCTTGTGTGTCTCAAACTGTTGTACTTTATAATGTTATTATTAGCAGGTCAGGACTAGAGTAGACGCATATGATTGAAGCCAAGCTATCTACCTACCACCACTAGCATGCTAATGAAATATACCCAGTTGACTATGAAATAGACCCAGTTGACTGTAGTTAGCAAGTGTTAACAGTGGTAGCTGGACAATGCTATAGTGATTTGATTTGATTTTATGTTATGTTCCATTTGATACAACACATCAGCGGTACCAAGTGGTAACATTAGCAGCGAGCATTAAGATCACAGAAATAGCCTCCTCAATTATTACAAATGACTAGAGGTCCCCTGGGTAATATTAGTCCTGTGCAACTATAGGGCTTACATAACTCTGGTTATCAATGAAAGCAACTTGATTAATTATAATATGAGCGAATACAATGATTAACAATGGGACGGGTTCAGCTGTAGGACATGCATCAATGGAATCACAGATATTACTGTCATGGCTTCCAGCTATGTGTTTTAGTCTGAAGGCACATCACAGCCTGGAGGCTTTATCTCACCATTCCTCCACACTATGGATTAACATGTTATTTCACAAAGCCCCTTCTAATCTAGAAGACGTGTTTCTCTTGCAGATTTCAGCGGGTGCGGCATATTGCTGGAGGCAAGACTGATCAAATAGGAGCCCCGTCTAAAGCCCAACCTATTTTTATTCTATGTTAAGCCTTGAGAGGTTTGAAATAAATCTACTTAGGGGACCAACAATCCCAGTCTACAAATTATTATGTGCAAAAAGCTCCCACTGGATTCCACTCTGGTGAGACGAGTGTTTGGATGCCAGGTGAACCTAATTCACGTCAGAATGTATGTTCGTTTACTGAAGTTTTACTGAACTCAGGGGAAAAAAGACAAAGCCAAAACATAACCTACCTTCACATGTCCATAATTCTGTCCAGCCTGTTATTACTGTAACATACAGTTGAATTCAGTAGAGATCATTTATAATGGAAAATGTAAGTTAAAATATAATTGTTAAATAAAAGTGCTTAATATCAGTGGCCAGAAAATTAGCTTTTTATTTATGTAATGAAAAACAAACCTAATCCCGGATAAGCAGAAAAGGTTTTTAACAAACCTTGGACCAACCAGAAACGCGTTGTAAAATGTCGAAAACACATATGACAAATCAAATGTTTTTAGAATTCTTGAATAGTTTACTTTTTGAACATGGAAAGGTTTTGCAGGATGATAATGATGATGATGATGATGATGATGATGATGATGACGACGAAGATGATTAGGATGATGATGATATAGCAAGAGATTGGATATAAGAAAGATGACACATTCTAAAATATGCCAAGGGGATGAAAACAGCCATATGTCCTCGTTTTAAGTGTGTGGGGCACTAAATAAGTTCTACAGTCCAAGCTCTGAGGTAGGTTGATAAGTCTCTGGATCTACAAGCCAGAATAAAACATAAATTCTATGTCTGAATGTTCAGGACACCTTCACCTTGTCAGAGGACAGTATTTATTTACCATGTTTTCTATTAGACAGCTAGAATGAGCCGTACTCTTACCTCACATTGGCGTGAATGGGACCTGTGCCTATAGTCTAGTCTCCTAAAAATTTGATTAGATTAGATTGTAGTTTATTGTCATTATATTTGCATACAACGAGATTAGGGACTCAAGTTTAAGGTGCAGTAATAAAATCACAAGTAATAAAAGAGAATCATAAAGTAAAGTGGGTGGCAGTAAGCATGCCTGCGCCTTGTAAAAAACCCATGGGACCCATTCCGGGAAATTAAATAAATTGAAAAGTCTCTGGTTATGTTAAATACTTGTGTGATTAAAGAAAAAAAGTGTTTTTCTAACGTACTACTACTGCAGCTATTTTCTGCTGCACCTCATTTTGTAGCCTGGCATCTTGTGGGTGTAATAGATAAACAGTGAAATGTAGAAAAAAATCCAGACCAAAATGTATCCAAAATTAGAAGATCCCCACTGGATATCTCTGTCTCCAGGTCTCTCACTCCTCTGTCTCCAGGTCTCTCACTCCTCTGTCTCCAGGTCTCTCACTCCTCTGTCTCCAGGTCTCTCACTCCTCTGTCTCCAGGTCTCTCACTCCTCTGTCTCCAGGTATCTCACTCCTCTGTCTCTCACTCCTCTGTCTCCAGGTCTCTCACTCCTCTGTCTCCAGGTCTCTCACTCCTCTGTCTCCAGGTCTCTCACTCCTCTGTATCCAGGTCTCTCACTCCTCTGTCTCCAGGTCTCTCACTCCTCTGTCTCCAGGTCTCTCACTCCTCTGTCTCCAGGTCTCTCACTCCTCTGTCTCTCACTCCTCTGTCTCCAGGTCTCTCACTCCTCTGTCTCCAGGTCTCTCACTCCTCTGTATCCAGGTCTCTCACTCCTCTGTCTCCAGGTCTCTCACTCCTGTCTCCAGGTCTCTCACTCCTCTGTCTCCAGGTCTCTCACTCCTCTGTCTCTCACTCCTCTGTCTCCAGGTCTCTCACTCCTCTGTCTCCAGGTCTCTCACTCCTCTGTCTCTCACTCCTCTGTCTCCAGGTCTCTCACTCCTCTGTCTCTCACTCCTCTGTCTCCAGGTATCTCACTCATCTGTCTCTCACTCATCTGTCTCCAGGTCTCTCACTCCTCTGTCTCCAGGTCTCTCACTCCTCTGTCTCCAGGTCTCTCACTCCTCTGTCTCCAGGTCTCTCACTCCTCTGTCTCCAGGTCTCTCACTCCTTGTCTCTCACTCCTGTCCTCAGGTATCTCACTCCCCAGGTTGAAGTCTATGGGTCATGTGGAATAATCTTCCTCGTAATATTAGATCGGCTGAATCCAATGGGAACACCTCAAAACTGTTTCCTGTTTTAATTTAATTTGATTTAATTTGATTTCGTTTTTGTTCTTTGTCTCTATGTGTTTTGCAACACACTTTGGACCAAACCGGTTTGTATTCTAAAGTGCTACATAAATAAAGTTGACAGTTGGCTTGACAGTCTCCAAAAACAAATGATTCTACAAACACTATTCCAATGTCAGGGGCACGCACACCAAGCAGAAAACAATATGAGAGGAGAGAGACCACTTAGAGAGCCTATTTCAATAATGCATTGACACAATTCACAAAACACCCAAGGAGCCTCCTTCCAAGTTGTGTGTTTGACTTTCAGGAAACGGCCCTGATTTCATTAGTGGGTTGTATAGAAAGGCTCTCTGGGGTGTGCCAGGTGACTTAACCACTTACACGCAGTGATGAAGCTTGTTTGTCTCTCTGGATAAATGGGATTCTATCAGTCATATTGCATTTTGATCTTCATCTCACCGCATTTTACTGTAAGATGAGCCCAGTGTTGTACCTACATCTACTAGATGCAAGTTCACAGAGCACCCTACCACCTCCAGTTCATCTAGGGTTGCCTACTTTCCCTCTCCGTCTCCGACCCCCCCCTTCCCTCCCCTCGGTTTCCCTTACTTACTTACCTGATTGTCTCCCCTACTGGCTTCTGTATTTGTTGTTTGTTACTCATGGTTATATGTTCTTGTGTATTCATATTGTTGCTTGTTTCCCTGTGGTTCTGTGTTTCTCTGTTCTTTGTTTTGCCTATTGTCAGCGTCTTTGGGTCATTGAAATTTAATTATTATTATTATTATTATTATTATTATTATTATTATTATTATTATTATTATTATTATTATTATTATTATTATTGTTATTATTATTATTATTATTATTATTATTATTATTATTATTATTATTATTAACTGTCCCCTATTAGCCGGATGTCCTGTATATTGCGCTAAATTAGTTTGTTCCATACAGGTCCTCTCTTGTCCCGTATATTGACTGCCACGTTTTCTGTGATAAGGAGAGGAGCGGAGGAGAGGAGAGGCGAGGAGAAAAGAGGAGGAGTGGAGAGCAGAGGAGAGTTAAGCAGCACTGATGTTGAACCATGGACAGCACTGTTTGTTTGTTTGTGTGGTTGCTTGTGTGGGGGCTGTCCATAGCATGGAAATGGAGCAGAGGAGATCAATAAACACTTAAGTTTGGTTTCTCAGCCTGCTTGCTGGTTTCATGGTTTTGGCCCTAATTTGGCCTATTTTCCTCCCACTGTAGCGAATCCACAGACGGAAGGACAACAACAGCGGGGTGAAGGGACAGAGAGCCAGAGCGGCAAGCCACGAACATATGAGTGATATAAGTAAGAGATTCTGCTCTGACAACTAAGCTGACAGGCCCATTGTTCAGTTCAGACCACTGTTATGATCAAGCTGGTAAATGGGCTAGAAACGGTTTTACCTTTTAAGATTTAGCAAGGCCCAATAGCTAGCCTAGCTTAGCACAAATGAATGGAAGCGGATACGGCCCACTAGCCTATAGCTGTTGTCCAACAACAACACCTCTCCCAGAGTTTTAAGTTATAGGCTAGTGGTCTGTATCCGCTTCCATTCATTTGTGCTAAGCTAGGCTAGCTTGCAGCCGGATAGCTTTCTAGTACTGAACGCACAAGAGAAGGAGAGGAACTTGGTATTATCTATCTTATTGTCTGACTGCAGAAGACGGTAAGCGCATTTCCCTACTATATAAGATATACCTATTATTTGCTGCATCTCGCCAGGCAAATTTCTTGCTCAAGTTGAAATATTGTCAACTTGAGTGAATGTCTTTTGCGCTGCCTGGAGTGAAGCTGCATCTGTTCTCCTAGAGCAGGGGTCTCAAACTCAATTTACCTGGGGGCCGCTGGAGGTAGAGTCTGGGTGAGGCTGGGCCGCATCAAATATTCCACACAAAAGGGGTTTCAAGTATTTTTTTTTTTTTTTATGGAAATGTATGGTTGAAACATGCAAACGTTCAAACGCACACACGCTAATAAGCATTGGAGGCTTTTAACCAGGGCCGGACTGGGGAAATCATTCAGGCCAGGAAATATAGTGCAAAATATAGCCCCAGTCAGGCCACTTTTTAAGCGGGGGGTCCCCCACCAGGAGATTTTGTGTTACAAAGACTTAATTTCCTGCATTCTGGTGTAGGAATTGTTTTATTTGTACCCTTTAAATGCCAGTGTTTGTGATGACATGACTGCAAAAACAAATAAAAAAATAAAAAAATTGGGGTTTTTCTTTTCTTTTCTTTTTTTTAAATCATCTGCGGGCCTCGAGTTTGAGACCCCTGTCCTAGAGTGAAGCTGGGTCTGTTCTCCTAGAGTGAAGCTGGGACTGTTCTCCTAGAGTGAAGCTGGGTCTGTTCTCTTAGAGTGAAGCTGGGTCTGTTGTTCTCCTAGAGTGAAGCTGGGTCTGTTCTCCTAGAGTGAAGCTGGGTCTGTTGTTCTAGAGTGAAGCTGGGACTGTTCTCCTAGAGTGAAGCTGGGTCTGTTGTTCTAGAGTGAAGCTGGGTCTGTTGTTCTAGAGTGAAGCTGAGTCTGTTCTCCTAGAGTGAATCTGGGTCTGTTGTTCTCCTAGAGTGAAGCTGTGTCTGTTGTTCTCCTAGAGTGAAGCTGAGTCTGTTCTCCTAGAGTGAAGCTGTGTCTGTTGTTCTCCTAGAGTGAAGCTGAGTCTGTTCTCCTAGAGTGAAGCTGGGTCTGTTGTTCTCCTAGAGTGAAGCTGAGTCTGTTCTCCTAGAGTGAAGCTGAGTCTGTTGTTCTCCTAGAGTGAAGCTGAGTCTGTTGTTCTCCTGGAGTGAAGCTGAGTCTGTTGTTCTCCTAGAGTGAAGCTGAGTCTGTTGTTCTCCTAGAGTGAAGCTGTGTCTGTTGTTATCCTAGAGTGAAGCTGTGTCTGTTGTTCTCATGGAGTGAAGCTGGGTCTGTTGTTCTCCTAGAGTGAAGCTGAGTCTGTTCTCCTAGAGTGAAGCTGTGTCTGTTGTTCTCCTAGAGTGAAGCTGGGTCTGTTGTTCTCCTAGAGTGAAGCTGGGTCTGTTGTTCTAGAGTGAAGCTGAGTCTGTTCTCCTAGAGTGAAGCTGGGTCTGTTGTTCTAGAGTGAAGCTGAGTCTGTTCTCCTAGAGTGAAGCTGAGTCTGTTCTCCTAGAGTGAAGCTGAGTCTGTTGTTCTCCTAGAGTGAAGCTGAGTCTGTTGTTCTCCTGGAGTGAAGCTGAGTCTGTTGTTCTCCTAGAGTGAAGCTGAGTCTGTTGTTCTCCTAGAGTGAAGCTGTGTCTGTTGTTATCCTAGAGTGAAGCTGTGTCTGTTGTTCTCATGGAGTGAAGCTGGGTCTGTTGTTCTCCTAGAGTGAAGCTGAGTCTGTTCTCCTAGAGTGAAGCTGTGTCTGTTGTTCTCCTAGAGTGAAGCTGGGTCTGTTGTTCTCCTAGAGTGAAGCTGGGTCTGTTGTTCTAGAGTGAAGCTGAGTCTGTTCTCCTAGAGTGAAGCTGGGTCTGTTGTTCTAGAGTGAAGCTGAGTCTGTTCTCCTAGAGTGAAGCTGAGTCTGTTCTCCTAGAGTGAAGCTGGGTCTGTTCTCCTAGAGTGAAGCTGTGTCTGTTCTCCTAGAGTGAAGCTGGGTCTGTTGTTCTCCTAGAGTGAAGCTGAGTCTGTTCTCCTAGAGTGAAGCTGTGTCTGTTGTTCTCCTAGAGTGAAGCTGAGTCTGTTGTTCTCCTAGAGTGAAGCTGGGTCTGTTGTTCTCCTAGAGTGAAGCTGGGTCTGTTCTCCTAGAGTGAAGCTGGGTCTGTTGTTCTCCTAGAGTGAAGCTGTGTCTGTTATTCTCCTAGAGTGAAGCTGGGTCTGTTGTTCTCCTAGAGTGAAGCTGGGTCTGTTGTTCTCCTAGAGTGAAGCTGGGTCTGTTGTTCTCCTAGAGTGAAGCTGGGTCTGTTGTTCTAGAGTGAAGCTGGGTCTGTTGTTCTCCTAGAGTGAAGCTGTGTCTGTTGTTCTCCTAGAGTGAAGCTGAGTCTGTTGTTCTCCTAGAGTGAAGCTGCGTCTGTTCTCCTAGAGTGAAGCTGAGTCTGTTGTTCTCCTAGAGTGAAGCTGAGTCTGTTGTTCTCCTAGAGTGAAGCTGTGTCTGTTCTCCTAGAGTGAAGCTGAGTCTGTTCTCCTAGAGTGAAGCTGGGTCTGTTGTTCTCCTAGAGTGAAGCTGAGTCTGTTGTTCTCATAGAGTGAAGCTGGGTCTGTTGTTCTCCTGGAGTGAAGCTGAGTCTGTTGTTCTCCTAGAGTGAAGCTGGGTCTGTTCTCCTAGAGTGAAGCTGGGTCTGTTCTCCTAGAGTGAAGCTGGGTCTGTTGTTCTCCTAGAGTGAAGCTGGGTCTGTTCTCCTAGAGTGAAGCTGAGTCTGTTGTTCTCCTAGAGTGAAGCTGGGTCTGTTCTCCTAGAGTGAAGCTGCGTCTGTTGTTCTCCTAGAGTGAAGCTGAGTCTGTTGTTCTCCTAGAGTGAAGCTGTGTCTGTTGTTCTCCTAGAGTGAAGCTGAGTCTGTTGTTCTCCTAGAGTGAAGCTGGGTCTGTTGTTCTAGAGTGAAGCTGTGACTGTTGTTCTCCTAGAGTGAAGCTGAGTCTGTTCTCCTAGAGTGAAGCTGAGTCTGTTCTCCTAGAGTGAAGCTGGGTCTGTTGTTCTAGAGTGAAGCTGGGTCTGTTCTGAACATACTCTGCTCTGGCACGCCTGGCTCACAAAATTCAGATCAAACTGTCAAACTAGGCGTTGCAGATCAAATATGAATTAAGATCTAGCCAATGCATATCCCATTTCTCACCTAATGTATATTTCAGTGGATACTGTGATACTGTGAATAATGTATATTTCAGTAGATAGTAAATTATAACACTACCTTAGGCATACTGCACCGTATGTGACACTGTGAATACTGTGAATATATTTTTCAGTTAGTTAGATAGTAAATTATATTGACCTATTTGTTTACACAGCTTGTGTTGTTTTTACTACCTGATGCCTGAATTTCCCCAAGGGGATCAATAAAGGAATATCTTATCTTATCTTACCTAAAATGTCAGAAACATATTTGAATGTTTAGGTGGTTGGATTATCTCATTCCCCTATATATATATATATATGCTAGGTTAGTGCTCCTTCCCCAGAGACAGACAGTGGCTGGGCATGTAGAGAGAAAGCAATAATGGCCAAATAGAGAACATTAGAAATAATGTTACTTCACCTATAAACACAACACTGGTTCATTTATACAATGTGATTCACTGAAAGAAAGTAATCGTTTCAGTGCATAGATCACTAAATTGATCAATTTCTTAATTTGAGTTTCACTATATATTTTCCTGGTTGATAACAAGATCATGAGTGGTAAAATGGCCAATAGCGAACACACAGAGACACACACACACACACACACACACACACACACACACACACACACACACACACACATGGTCAACACACATAGACACAGTCGTAAAAAAGGCGAAGCAGCGCCTCTACCACCTAAGACAGTTAAGGAAGTTCAGAGTATCGGGGAAGATACTCCAGTCCTTCTACTCCGGAGCTGTAGAGAGCATCTTGACTGGAAACATCACTGCCTGGTATGGTAACAGCACGGCACAGGACAAGAAGGCCCTACAGAGAGTGGTGCGCTCAGCCGAGCGTACCACGGGTATTGCACTACCTCCCCTGCAGGTTCTATACAACAAGAGGTGCAAATCCAGAGCCTGCAGAATAATGAAAGACCCTCACCACCCCAATAACAGCCTGTTCCAGCTGCTGAGGTCAGGCAGACGCCTGCGAACCCCAGCTACTAGGACAGAGAGGCTTCGGCTCAGCTTCTTCCCCCAGGCCATCAGAGCCTTGAACACTGAACACTGAATGCCACAGAACACTGAACTCTCCACACACAAGCACACATGAGCACACACACGACACGCACGCTGAGCACGCTCACACACTAGCAGCCACTTTAACACTTTAACATGAGCGGGTCGGCGGCTAGGTGGTGTAGTGGTCTAAGGCACTCGCCACCAGTGTGGAGACGCTAGGATTCGCGTGTTCGAATCCAGCTCTCCACATTGTTTTTCAGTTTGGCTGGTCGTCCGCAGTAATACACATTGGCCGTATTACGGGGAGGGAAAAACTGAAGGGTGGGGATCGAACGTTGTGAACAAGCGACTCCTACAAGTCGGTTGGTGCGCCTGCGCAGTAGAATCAGGAAGTGTCGGGGGCAGCGTGAGCCTCCCACGCGTTACTCCTCGACACTGAGAGGTCGAGCTGCGCAGGTGAAAAGATGCGACTGCTGTTACCTCAAGTACCGGAGGGGACTTGTGCTATGTATGACTTAGTCCTCACTGCAGCCGGCTTGTGGGAGGCAAGAAACAGCGTTCGTGACAGGGGAGGGTTGAATTGGATGATACGAAATTGGGATGGGAGAAAATATAGAAAATGGGAGAAAAAGTGGATCAAAAAAAAAACACTTTAACATGAGCGGGAACACACTCATGCTGCACACGCCCACACTTAGGGCCACAAAGGAAAGGTCACTTTAAAAATAGTATAGCAACAGTAACAGTGTATTGCACTACCAAAGGACCTAACATGTCCTACATGCTCTGTAAATAACTATGTACAGATACCGAGATGTCCCACTATATTACCTGTCTATTGCACAATGTTGTTTTTATTGGATTCTATTATATGTTGTACTACTGTATTGCACATCGTTGCGGGCAAGACCACCCGCATTTCATTGTATACTTGTATGCCGTGACAAATAAAACTCTTGACTTGACTTGACACACACACCACGTCCTCTTTCATAATTCATGCTCTGTTTGTCACAATACAATATAGAGTGAGACATCTGCAGATGAAAGGGAAACAGATGAAACAGGAGTTAACACATAATTAGAATAGACATTGCAGATTAAAATTGCAGATGAACGGCGGCTGGGTGGCGCAGCGGACATTGCGCTCGTCACCAACGCAAGAGACACCGGGTTTGACTCCGGCTGTCGGCGTTGCCTCCGGCTTGGGCCATCCGGCATACTAACTCAATTGGCAGAAGTCGATGGGTGGTAATCTGGACGTTGTGGACAGCGACTCCTACAGGTCGGTTGGGGGACGCCTGCACAGCAGAGACAGGAAATGGCGGGGGTAGTGTGAGCCTCCCACACGTTACACCTCGCCAATGAGAGTCCGCGCTGGCAAGTGAAAAGATGTGACAGGCTGCCTCCTTGTGTATCGGAGGGGACACATGATGCAAGGCTTCTATCCTCCCTACAGCCGGCCAGTGGGGGGCATATGCGAGCAACGTTCAAGACAGGGGAGGGAAGAATTGGCACAGTGGAATTGGGATGGGAGAAAAATAGAAAAAGAGGAGAAAAAGTGGATACAAATAAAAAAAAAAATTGCAGATGAACATTGAATATCCAAGAATTCACATTATAGACACTACCACTGACTACTAACCCTGTAACAAATTGACCACCCATTCTGAACATTGAATATACAGTCTAGCCATATACTAGATTTTGACTTGTTTTTTGTTGATTTTCTTCTGACACCTCTTACACAGAATGAGAAAACATCAACCCTGAGTGAATACACAGTAACATCATCTGCTGTAAGAGGAACAGATCAAGTCCAAATTCTGTTCAAATCTGTTTGCCTCTCTCTCTCTCTTGCTCTCTCTCTCATTCAATCATTAAGATTCCGTCTCCCTTTCAACAGTTTAGCTTATTCCTCTTGATCTCTACTGTTGCTCCTCCTCTCCGTTCTCCTCTCATGTGGGAGGGGAGCACTGCAGTCTGGCTACGACACCCTGAGAGTGTCTCAAGGTGCTGTGGGTGACTTGAGGATGTGAGGAGCCTGAGAAAGAGAGTCTCTGCTGTGAGTGACCTGCATATGTGAGGAGCCTGAGAATGTCCTCCTTTCCTCGCTGTTATCGCCAGAGTGTCTGCATCACGTCACACTCAAAGCCACACCCCCTCGTCTGGGAGAGAGGTGCGGTTTGAGTGAGTTAAAAGACCACACCAGTCATTCTTGCCTTGATACAAAAATCAAGGCGTCCTTCCTTTTGACAGCGATGCTTGGCCGTGGGTAGCGCTGCTAGCACCCAAACGTAACCTACGCACAGCGGGCAGAAAACGGCATGTTTGACCGTGGCTACCCTGCATAACATGACCACACATCACTGGCTACCCTGCATAACATTATTGACCACACATCACTGGCTACCCTGCATAACATGACCACTAGGGGTGTAACGGTACACAAAATCCACGGTTCGGTACGTACCTCGGTTTTGAAGTCACGGTTCGGTATTATTTTCGGTACAGTTGGGGGGGGGGGGGGTTCATAATTTATCTATTTAACTGTATTAAACAATATAAAACGAATTGGCCATAATTTACTGAGCAAACTAATGCTTACTGCTGTAACCTACTAATAACACTTAAAGTAAATTTGAAGATTATTATATAGCAGATGCCTTGGACAACTGTAGCGTGTGCTTGTTTATACAGAGCCCCTTTCATGACTGTGATGCAAGTGCAACTGGGCTTGCATCACAGTCACGAAAGGGGCTTGTTTATACAGAGCTGGTGGTATGACTTGCTGGCTGAAATACGGACGAGAGGGAACTAGGTAGCGGGGCTCTATTACTCTCTATGCTCTATGTGCTTAAACCCAGTGTTCTCGACAACGGAGTATGGTCGCAGATCTGCTGCTATAAAAACACCTATGGCGTTTGTTATTGCTTTGGCCCGGTCTGAATTAATAGCGAGATGCTGCTTGAATGCCACGGGGAGCTAGGTTTGCTTCTTCCGTGTACCAGTGATATTCACATTCGGGTGATGCCGTTTCAAATGCGTGATAAAGTTCGCAATAAAGTTGAACAATGCCGGCAACGTAGCCCCTTTCGTGACTGTGATGCAAGGCTTGCATCACAAGTGTGCATCACAGTCACGAAAAGGGCTAGCCGGCACGCAGCTTTAGTGCGATCCACCTGTCTTTGTCCATTACTGTGGTTAACTGGGAATCCGAAATGATCCCAAACGGGAAACTTGAATGTTGTGGGAGCATCTTCTAGCTCTGGCTTGTCAGTTAGTATTGACTCGCCATACTAAGGCTAATATGCTATTACAGCTCTCGTTCAGCGTGGCTGCGTGGGATGAACAAATAACATCCGGTTAGTTGTGCACGTTATATTAGGGCCGGGGGGATTTAAGTTCTGCAAAAAAAGGTTCCGTACCGTTGCAATCGTTCGGTGCACAGCGCGTACTGTACCGGAGGACCACATTGAGGCGGTACAGTACGTATTCGCGTACCGTTACACCCCTAATGACCACACATCACTGGCTACCCTGCATAACATGACCACACATCACTGGCTACCCTGCATAAGATGACCACACATCACTGGCTACCCTGTATAACATGACCACACATCACTGGCTACCCTGTATAACATGACCACACATCACTACCTACCCTGCATAACATGACCACACATCACTGGCTACCCTGCATAACATGACCACACATCACTGGCTACCCTGCATAACATGACCACACATCACTGCCTGCCTACCCTGCATAACATGACCACACATCACTGCCTAGTGCCTACCCTCAGTACCCTGCATAACATGACCACACATCACTGCCTAGTGCCTATCCTGTATAACATGACCACACATCACTACCTACCCTGTATAACATGACCACACATCACTACCTACCCTGTATAACATGACCACACATCACTACCTATCCTGTATAACATGACCACACATCACTGGCTACCCTGTATAACATGACCACACATCACTGCCTACCCTGCATAACATGACCACACATCACTGCCTGCCTACATTGCATAACATGACCACACATCACTGGCTACCCTGCATAACATGACCACACATCACTGGCTACCCTGCATAACATGACCACACATCACTGGCTACCCTGCATAACATGACCACACATCACTGGCTACCCTGCATAACATGACCACACATCACTACCTACCCTGCATAACATGACCACACATCACTGCCTAGTGCCTACCCTCAGTACCCTGCATAACATGACCACACATCACTGCCTACCCTGCATAACATGACCACACATCACTGCCTAGTGCCTACCCTCAGTACCCTGCATAACATGACCACACATCACTGCCTAAGTGCCTATCCTGTATAACATGACCGCACATCACTACCTACCCTGCATAACCTCAAGTCAAACATCACTAACCCTGACCACACATCACTGATTGTGTGCATGGATGTGGTCAGTGATAGATTAATTTGTGTCAAAGTACCAAAGCTGCACCATAGAGCTAGTTGCCCTATAGCTGGAGATAAGATGTGGCTACTTTGGTTCCAGGTGTAGGCTAATGGAGCTAAATGAGAAGGGTGACCCTCGTCAGGCCCCATGGGCCCCTCATTCTGGGCCGCATCTCCTCTGTGAGACAGGAAAAGAGAGCAGCCCTCCTCTTTCATTTGCTGTGAGCCAGAATAACATAATAAGTCATGTTCCAGTACTTGTTACTGCAATATCCCCAAAATAGATTAAACATTAAAAGTTATTCAATATTTGTAATTATCGTCAAAAATGTTACCTGTAGGATTTGCTTATTCAAATGTATTGATATGTATGTAAAAATAAGTTCTGGTGACATTTGCTAGGGGATGAAAAAAAGTATTTAGCCCTGGTAATATGATTGGTGCTTTATCATTTGGTCCAATAGAGGCCTGTCACCAATGTACAGTGTTGGACAGTAACAGTAATAATATTACTGTTTCCAGTAACGAGTAATGTAACTAATTACTACCTTAATTTCAGTAATAATATTACCCCAATCCAAACTGTGCCCAAGGTTTAGGTGCACTGCACATTGTAAAATAAAATCCAATGTCAAAAGTGGGGACTCTCACTGTAAAGGGTGAACCAGTGCCGATGTCATGTGTCTTCTTTATTTAGACTACAGTATAACATTTTCCCAATTCAAATCGATCTTCATTTGTATAATCCGATATTGATTCATAAAATCCCAGATCGATCTTTAAAAACATATATCTTTTTTAATGGAATATTATAGCAATCTGCTATCACTATCATGGGAGGTGGTTATATTTTGGCATACCCCTGCCACGGTTGCTATTGGAAGATGATTATAATAATGTGTATCAGTGGTTTGTATCAGTGTTGCTATTGGAAGATGATTATAACTTGTATCAGTGAGTTTAGAACTTGTATCAGTGGTTTTCAAAAAATGTCTCACGGGATTACAAATGCTCTGTCGCATTTGTGATGTAAGGTAAAGGGAAACAAACTAGCAACAGAAGACCAATTTAGAAGAAAGCATATTATACGTTCATTAGCATTCATAGTACATATTGTTATACAAGTTAGAAATGTATACATTATGTACACAGACATTTCCTGTGCAAGAACTATCACATCTTATTATTTGTCCTAGGTATACTTCTGGTATCACAAGAAGGCTGACCTAGCTGGGCGTACCTGACCATTTAAGGCTAGAGCAGCAAAACTGAGTGGTGTGTTGAATTAATGAATGGAAGAATTACACACATTGTCACTTTAAATCACTCCTCAAATCCCACTCAAACATCCTATTGTGATTCAAACATAGGTCATAGGAAAACAAAAACCTTCCTCGAAACCCCATTGCCTGATGGTCTCTCCCACTTGTTGTGGTGCTCGTTATTTAGATGGTTATTGAGATGAGGAAAGACCTCAAGATCTCTCCTTGAGACTGGCGCTTGTTAGTCCAATGGTAAAAGGCTTGCTTTGCCTTTGCTGTCAGATCTCGTAAATGAACAGATGGTGGATGGTCTTTGTGAGTTGTCATCTTTATTAATACACCAGAGAGACTCGCTCAGCAACAAACATCAAAAGGATCCTCCGGCAACTCAAATTAGCAAGGTTGGGAGACACACACACACACAACACACACACACAACACACACACACACACACACAACACACACACACACACACACTGATAGCTCTTTCCACAGCTTCAGAGAGGACCAAACAGATGGCCTGTGTTTGTCTTTGTCTCAGAGTTGTCTCACAGAGTTGAGGCGCCTCACTATTGACTCTGTCCCCACTTTCCCATTCATCACCAGTGCACACGCACGCACACACACACACACACACACACACACACACACACACACACACACACACACACACCACACACACACACACACACACACACACACACACACACACACACACACACACACACACACACACACACACACACACACACACACTGTACACATACACGCAATGCAGGTACACAAAGAGCAGGGCTTCTTACCACACACACATGTGCATGCACACACACACACACAGTCACAGTCACACTTGATCTACTGTGAGTCAATGTAAACTAATCTCCATCACTCACTATTCTACTACTCTCTTTCTTGTTCCCTCTCTCTCTCTCTCTCTTTCACACACACACACACACACACACACACACACACACACACACACACACACACACACACACACACACACACACACACACACACCAGCACACGCACACACACCTCACTTACCGATTCTAGTGTTTCTCCCTCATTCTCATGGTGATAAAATAACAACTCAATGTTCAGACTACTCAATGAATGAGACAAACACAAGCAATAAGTCATCTAAGGAGTGACTGACTGACTGACTGACTGACTGACTGACTGACTGACTGACTGACTGACTGACTGACTGACTGACTGACTGACTGACTACCTGACTGCCTGAACTAGATGTGTATAGAAGAATAGCATCTGAAACACACAGCCCTGATAGTAAGTAGAGCAGGAGGTGTCTGGTGGTGGGTGGTAATGATTCAAGCAGGGGGCTCAAAGCTATAGAAAGCTCGACATCCAGATTTGAGAAAAGGCGCTCTCTCGTGTTCCCTGTGGTCATATGTCACACACTTCATCCATGTAGGGTTTGTATAGCCACCAGCCAGACGCTTGTAAATGTTGGTTGTGGCTCAATTTTACTACCAACTTTGGCAGGTTACCAACCTGTCGTGTCATATCTATTCTAAACACAGACTTGGCTTCTCATAAATTGGCTGGTGAAATTCTGAATCACAATGGCCAGTTGATTGATAAGTTCGCTACAAACATGCCCTGCATGGGGCAGTCTTATGTGTCACACACACTGACAGATGATCAGCATTCTGAGCCCCACCATGTTTACCATTCAAACTCAGATGATCAAGATTATAATGCGTCCACATAATGAACCTAAACTAAAAAAGCCTGCGAGAATGTTCAGTTGAGGGTAGCTAAGCGTATATATGGGCAGCACAAATATCTGTGCACTGATGTCAGCCAGCCCGGTATTTTGACAATGTACACACACCTATCTCAATGCAAATGTAAATTGGCTAGTACTAGTGATAACATCTGGATTTGCTACGCAATGCAGGTGCGCACAGACAGACCAGCAACAGAAGAGCAGACAGACAGTGCGGTGTCATGTGACTGACAGGTATCTGACAGGTATCTCATAATAATGTCTCTGACAAAAGCTGCATGAGCTCAGCTGTCCCATGCCATGACGATACATGATCACAAACATACACACACCAGCAGTAACACACATTTATAACTGTAGACCCCCCCCCCCCCCGTCTGTTATAATGTAAAAGGAAACACATAGCCTCCTTTGCTATTCCCACATGCTCTCCCACTCCGAATAGGTTACCCGTTTTCATTAATAAAAAAAAATCTCGTCCGTCCCCCGTCCCCCCCACTGACCTGAATCGTGCAGGTGTACTCGGAGTCGTCCAACAATCTCACGGTACATTCGCATTCTCTGTCCAGACTCCTGATGCTGCCACTCATCAATCGACTCAGCATCTTCTCGTTCGTTCTTCGTCTGCTGGGTACCGTACGTCGGGAACACAAACAAACGGCATACAAGTTATAGATGTCACGTTGTTAATAACGACGTCCCGCCGGTGCTTTGGTCCGACACCTGCAGGGTGACATCCAGGAGGAGGAGAGACAGTGGTGCTGCTGGTGCATCGTGTTCCCAGAAGCTGTGATAATAATAAGAAGAGTGTGTGTTCAGTCACGCCAAATGCTCAAGCGGCCGATTATAAACCAAAAGACGGTAGTGTTACCACCACCACCATCATCATCATCATCATCATCATCATCATCATCATCAACATACCTTTAGTTTATCCCCTCTCGTTGCTGCTGCTCCGCTCCGAGTGCTGCTGGGCGGGACAAACGGTTGAGCGACGTGTCCAGCAGCCAACGGCGAGCAAGACATGGGCATCTCCATAATTTTTTTGGCCACAGGTTGGATCGTCTCATTGATTGATTGATTGATTGATTGATTGATTGATTGATTGATTGATTGAAAACTTTATTTAACAGGTTGCAGAATGGGTACAATACAGTACAGCTTAATACACACAATTGTTAAGGAGGGGATGCTGCAGACCAGAGAAAGACTTTTAACAGGAATACAGTCTACTGTAAATTAAATGATAACAAACAGCCATCTGTTAGGCGGCAGAAAGACAGACTGTGTCTGATGTGATCATTTGTCCTTGTCGTCGCGCCATATGATAAAAGTCATATGCATCAGACGTTCAGGTGTGCGTCTTCCATTATGCATTATCCATAGGGTCCATCCTAGAGGCTAATCTTTCCTGTGACAAAATGGCATCCAAGGTAATAAAAAAAAGTCAACCAACGAACTCGATTAATCTCCTCTCTGGTAAACAAGAATACCCTGAAGACTCTGGCAGGAGCACTCATTCAAGGGTACTACGACTATGCTTGCACCTCATGGTACCAAAGCACCTCAAAGGCGCTAAAAACAAGATTACAAACATCACAAAACAAACTGGTCAGAGTCAGACTACTGTTTGACTTTATAGAACCCGACTCACCCCTGCCCACTTTGGCAACCTATAGGATGGCTTAGAGTAGACGACAGAGTACAGCAACTTGCAATGGGCCTGGTCTACAAGATACACTATACGACTAAGGTACCCATGTACATGTCAAAATACTTCCCAAAGGTCAGTGAATACCACGACCACAACACCAGAGGAAGCTCAACAAATCATGTTAAACCCAGATTCGGCTCAAACAAGGGACTAAACACGTTTAGCAATTATGCCACATCAATGTGGAACGCCCTACCCAAAGCTGTAAAGGAATGTGAATCCCTACCCACATTCAAAACTGCTCTAAAAGAGCACCTACGGGAGGCTGCAATTCGAAACTGGCCACCATAAATGTCCAAACCCCCCCACCCCCTCCTAATAGACAGTCTCCTCCCTACCGTATATATTCTCTCCCCACCGTATGTATATTTCTCTCCCACCCACCCACCCCTCCTAATGTACAGTCTGATTGATTGATTGATTGAAAAGTGTATTAACAGATTGCAGAATGGGTACAGGTACAGTACAGTACAGCTCAATACATACAATTGTTAAGGGGATGCAGACCAGAGAAAGACTTTCGTCTTGTTTACATCAGGGTCCCCCATTTTCAATTCATCATAACATATATGACATACATGACATACAGATAGACAGTACTGCTACATCTATACATTTATGACATATCAGATTTGCAAATACAGTACTGTTTGTGATACAGAAGGAGTCAAGAAAAGGGAGTATATACATTTGACGTAGAAACTGTACATTGGAGGAGGTTGGGTGGGGGGGGTTGGGTACATTGGGATATTGACAACCATACTGGGTAATTTACATTGGAGGTGGTTGGGGGGGGGGGGGGGGGCGGGGGGCACACTGTATAAACAAGTAACACTGTACATTGAGGGGGGGGGGGGAGGAGACACTGTACAAACAAACACAATTGTACATTGAACTATTGACAACCATACTAGGTAAATGACTGTACATTGGAGGGGGTTGGAATGATTGGGTTAGGATATTTACAGGGGCCAGTGTTGAATTGCAGTCTCCCGTAGGTGTCCCTTGAGAGAGGTTTTGAAAGTGGGTAGTGATCCACATTCCTTTACAGCTTTGGGTAGGGCGTTCCACATTGATGTGGCATAATTGCGAAACGTGTTTAGTCCCTTATTTGAGCCGAATCTGGGTTTAACATGATTTGTGGAGCTCCCTCTGGTGTTGTGATCGTGGTATTCACTGACCTTTGGGAAGTATTTTGACATGTACATGGGTACCTTGGTCGTGTAGTGTATCTTGTAGACCAGGCCCATTGCAAGTTGTTGTACTCTGTCGTCTACTCTAAGCCATCCTAGGTTGTCGAAGTGGGCAGGGGTGAGGTGGGTTCTAGGAGTAAGGTCAAGCAGTAGTCTGACCAGTTTGTTTTGAGATGTTTGTAATTTTGTTTTTAGCGCCTTTGAGGTGCTTTGGTACCATGAGGTGCAAGCATAGTCGTAGTACCCCTGAATGATGTCATATATGTTGTGTATGTCATAAATGTCACTATGAATTGAAAATGGGGGACCCTGATGTAAACAAGACAAACGTCTTTCTCTGGTCTGCATCCCCTTAACAATTGTATGTATTGAGCCGTACTGTATTGTACCCATTCTCCAATCTGTTAAATAAAGTTGTCATTCATTCATTCATGCACGGACGAGGCTTTCCAACCAATTGTATGTATTTATTTTCTATTGAAGAGGTATCATCACGCATGTGTTACAGTAACACCCATCCTATGACATCTGAGGAAAATGGGAAAAAATATCAATGCTATATTATAAATCTGCGTTTGGTCCCATTTAACAAACGAGCAGGTAACTTTCCCTGTAATGCGGCGCCCTCTGGTGGCGTGCCGTGTCAAGTGCAATACAGTATAGAGAGAGTCCAACTATTCATTTAGTCTTTTATTAAAAACCCTCTTGAATAAGAATCACCAGAAATAAACACTGGCTGTGTGAGAATATAGCTATTCGCGTGGATTCGTGCCGTCTGATCCTGAAGTGTACAAATATCTCAAGACGGAAGCACCACGATGGGGGGAGTAGTGGCGTAGCCTGGATCTAGCGGAGGAATAGCATGTTTAATTAATAATAACCGACAAAAGAATTTGTTCATAAATTAAAATATGTTGAACAACATTAATGTTTTTTTTTAACACGCTTCAACGCAAAAGGAGCCGATCTGCCGTGACATTGTGTATCAATGCCGTGACCCGGATTCGAACCGGGGTTGCTGCGGCCACAACGCAGAGTACTAACCACTATACGATCACGGCGAGCTACGATCGGCTTGTGGAGGCCGAGCAGCGGGGAGATGGGGTCTTCAACCGTGCTGCTGCTGCACGAGTAGAGCGAGGCGGCTCTCTGGCGCGTGGTTGAGTGAATGAATGAAAACTTTATTTAACAGATTGCAGAATGGGTACAAACAATACAGTACGGCTCAATACAGACCAGAGAAAGACGTTCGTCGTGTTTACATCAGGGAGGGTCCCTCCATTTTCAATTCATAGAAGGGGGAGTTGTCCAATGTACAGTTTCCACGTCAAATGTATATACTCTCTTTTCTGGACTCTTTTCTTATCACAAACAGTACTGTATTTGCAAATCTGGTATACGTATAGATGTAGCAGTACTGTCTATCTGTATGTCATGTATGTTATGATGAATTGAAAATGGGGGACCCTGATGTAAACAAGACGAAAGTCTTTCTCTGGTCTGCATCCCCTTAACAATTGTATGTATTTAGCTGTACTGTACTGTACCCATTCTGCAATCTGTTAATAAAGTTTTCAATCAATTGTCTGTGAGAGGGTGTAGGAAGAGGGAGAGAGACAAACACAGGAGGAAGGAAGGGCCATTCGATCAGGAGAGAGACGACGACATGTGGTGATGTGAGGAGAGAAAGAGGCGCAGGGTAAAAATAGTAATTGTATTATTATTATTATTACCCCCAAACTACATTTGCACATTTCAAACATCAAAGGTTAAACCGTGGTCTCGAAAATATGTTTGTCGCACGTCGCAGAATACATTAAAACCTTGGACTAATACCATAGCATAGGGGAACTGATATTAGTTGGTTCTCCAATCCATTATGCCCATTCAAATTTGTTGCCTATTATATTATGTTCATGCAATATTTCAATCCAACAAAGTCTGACCTGCCCCATTTCAACTTTGTCTCACTCTGATAAGTCAGGCTTCTGAACTCTACAGTGTCGTTGAGGCAACCCTGACCTCACCTAATTTATGCAAATGACATGTCGTCAGCTTGTGACTGCAACTTGTTCCTGTTTGCGGACGACTCAGCCCTGCTGGTCTCTGACAAGAACAAGTTACAGGTTGAAAAAACCCTCAGCTCGGAACTAGGCAGAATCTGCATATGGCTCGCTGATAACAAACTATCATTACACATGGGCAAAACAGAGTCCATTCTCTTCGGTTCAAATAACAAACTCAGCAAGACCGACGGCTTCTCAGTTACAGTGGGTGACAATATTGTCACAAGGAAAGATGAAATTACCTACCTGGGTTCCATCCTAGAGGCTAATCTCTCCTGTGACAAAATGGCATCCAATGTAATAAAAAAAGTCAACCAACGAACTCGATTCTTGTACCGGATCTCCTCTCTGGTAAACAAGAATACCTTGAAGACTCTGGCAGGAGCACTCATTCAGGGGTACTACGACTATGCTTGCACCTCATGGTACCAAAGCACCTCAAAGGCGCTAAAAACAAAATTACAAACATCTCAAAACAAACTGGTCAGACTACTGCTTGACCTTACTCCTAGAACCCACCTCACCCCTGCCCACTTTGACAACCTAGGATGGCTTAGAGTAGACGACAGAGTACAGCAACTTGCAATGGGCCTGGTCTACAAGATACACTACACGACCAAGGTACCCATGTACATGTCAAAATACTTCCCAAAGGTCAGTGAATACCACGATCACAACACCAGAGGGAGCTCCACAAATCATGTTAAACCCAGATTCGGCTCAAATAAGGGACTAAACACGTTTCGCAATTATGCCACATCAATGTGGAACGCCCTACCCAAAGCTGTAAAGGAATGTGGATCACTACCCACTTTCAAAACCTCTCTCAAGGGACACCTACGGGAGACTGCAATTCAACACTGGCCCCTGTAAATATCCTAACCCAACCCCCTCCAATGTACAGTCATTTACCTAGTATGGTTTTGTCAATAGTCCAATGTACAATTTTGTTTGTTTGTACAGTGTCTCCTCCCCCCCCCCCTCAATGTACAGTTTTACTTGTTTATACAGTGTGCCCCCCCCCCCCCCCCCCCCCCAACCACCTCCAATGTAAATTACCCAGTATGGTTGTCAATATCCCAATGTACCCAACCCCCCAGGCCCCCACCCAACCTCCTCCAATGTACAGTTTCTACGTCAAATGTATATACTCCCTTTTCTTGACTCCTTCTGTATCACAAACAGTACTGTATTTGCAAATCTGGTATGTCATAAATGTATAGATGTAGCAGTACTGACTATCTGTATGTCATGTATGTCATATATGTCCTGATGAATTGAAAATGGGGGACCCTGATGTAAACAAGACGAAAGTCTTTCTCTGGTCTGCATCCCCTTAACAATTGTGTGTATTGAGCTGTACTGTATTGTACCCATTCTGCAATCTGTTAATAAAGTTTTCAATCAATCAATCAATCAGTGTACCATAGCAATACTGTATTATCAATTTTTTTTTTTTTTTTACATTTATTTCGAACAATTATGACCGGAATCGCTTGTCACGAAGACTTTTACTTTGAAAAATAAGGTCTGTCGCTTTTATTTCCTCTGCTCTTGTACAGCGTTTTGTAACTAACAACCAAGCATTGCCAAATAAAGATTAATAAAGGTGAGTTATCTTCACTAAAGTAAATAAAACAAGCTTGGGTAGAAATTCGAAATCATACACTGATATATTTCTAAATGTGATGATTTGACTTGTTGGCGATATCCTGTAGAAGCCTTTCTCAAATCCTACCTCAATATATCTTTAATTGCATGCATCTTCTTAAGGTTTTTCAGTTCGTTTCATTTACTCTCTCTCTCTCTCTCTCTCTCTCTCTCTCTCTCTCTCTCTCCCTCTCTATGAAATCTTAACAAAAATCTGCTATTTTTTTTCAAAAATGTTCTCCAATCCCAATTCCACTGTGCCAATTCTCCCCTCCCCTGTCTTGAACGTTGCTCGCATATGCCCCCCACTGGCCACCCAGCCGCGAGATCTATCCCGTTTTCATCCTGGATCCTTGCATCCATAACAACGTTAACACTGGCATCAACCCATGCAGGTTCCTGGTCGGAGCCTTGGGAGACCTGGACCGCCTCAGGAAACTCAACTCCAGGTGAGGACAGGAGAAGGACCTCGTTCTTTAGGTTACAATGATGCAATAGACAAAATCAAATCAAATGTATTTGTAAAGCCCGCAATCACACGTTAATGTCCCAATGGGCTGGACAAGTCTTCTTTAAACAAGTCAAGAAGAAACACCACAATAAATCAAGAAGAAACATCACAATAAATCAAGAACCAAAAAAAACCATCATGAAAGCATTTCATGAAAAAAGCATTTCATGGAAAAGTATTCTGTATTTTACTATGACAACTATTAAAGAAACTTGAACTTGAACATGAAATCCAAAACAACACTCCCAGACATACCCCAGCGAAGGTAAGGGAAAACTCACTAAAAACCTAGCAATAGGAAAAAAGCACCACAAGCAATGTGGAGGAGAGAAACCTTAGAAGGGCTGTTCAAGGGGGGATCCCCCTTAGATCTCGGTGATATTAGTGTTGCTATGGATGATCGATGGGTGGAGAATAAAACAGGTGAAATAGTTGGTATGTATGAACTGTAATAAAACACAAATATGTGCATGCAATAGCAACTGGGGTACATAAGAATTTAATTTTTTTTTTTAAATAGAATAGAGCTAAGAACAACAACAACAAAAGAGAAAGCATAGGGAAACAAGCACTAGTGTGAAAATAGGATAAAGGCTAAATGTCAAGGCTCGGAGCTCAAAATATCAGAGTCATAATCCGTTAGCACATGACTAAACTAAAAACTAAACCAAAACAAGTGTAACCTGAAAGCCAGAACTATCCCTTTAACATGTAATTAAAACAAATTAGTATTTTAGTCAAAACTGAGAATAAGTTGAAGTATTAACTGTAGCAAAGATTAACATTGATAAATATTCTCAAGTTTGTTTATTATTTGTCACAACAAAATACAGAATACTTTATGATGAAATCCTTGTTTCTGTATGAGCCCCTGCGAGTATGCTACATACAGTAAAAAGAAAGTAATTAATTATTGTATGACAGTGAAGTTATTGAATCTTTTTGTAGTGTCTCTTTTCGGTGTTGCACTTTTTAGACGGTCCCTGGCTGCGCACTTGCCTCACAGTCGACTGCACATAGAGATCAATATTATTAATTGTACAGCTCCGAGGACGGCTTGTTTAGGTGAAAATAAGGTTGTAGCTCATTGTCTACCTTACTACGATAGGAAAGAGGTGTCCTTTGTGTTTGAAAAACATTTCGCTTAAGAATGATTGACCGCGGAAATTCGAATCTGTGAATATCTTTCTAACTCTAACTTTAAGTCTCCCGATTGCGATACAATAAAGCGAATCTTCATCACAAAAATCATATTCTCCAAATAATCTGACGGGCAGATATTATTGCTGGCGGACCTATTTCAGCCTGTGAGTCGCCTATTGCCGACCACTGAACTAGGATATCTGTATAACGTGCGTTTAGACAACACTATTTGGCTATTTATTTATTTTATTTATTTATTTAATTAAAAACGAAGGTTCGAACGTCCGCAACGGCTAGCTAGCTGTACTACTTGAATACTGAATGTTAATATTGAATCAGTTAAAATTCAGATTGACAGTTGACATCATTTGACAGTTGACAGGGGGCTAAAAAGTTGATTTAATAAAAGAAAAAATACTCATTTAATCAGATGAATCACTTTATTTGAGGATATAAAAAAATAAAAATAAAATAATTATTAAAAAAAATCAGGTTAATAACGAAGGTTCGAACGGCCGTTTAATCAGATTAATCACTTTATTTAAATTGAAAAACCCTGACGAAGTTTGAATCCCAAAAACAAGCTTCAGGGACAGCCTTAGTTACCATACATATTATTTATATTATTAAAATGGAACTCAAACATGGTCCGTTGTGATGTCACAGTATGATGTCATAATAGTACATTCTAGAACATTTGTGATGTCACAGTATGATGTCATAATAGAACATTCTAGAACATTTGTGATCTCACAGTATGATGTCATAATAGAACATTCTAGAACATTTGTGATGTCACAGTATGATGTCATAATAGGACATTCTAGAACATTTGTGATGTCACAGTATGATGTCATAATAGAACATTCTAGAACATTTGTGATGTCACAGTATGATGTCATAAGAGACGATTTGTGTTCTATATATATTCAACAATTCTCTCAAGACAATTTGCTCAGATGGAGGGAGAGTATAGGCCTAGGGAGAGGACGAGGTCTCCCCTGGGAGAGTACGTTTGCTGTGGAACGGTGGCCAAGCCTTGCCCACCGTCTTGCTGTGGCAAAGGGAAGGAGTCGGATGGTGTAAAGAAGAAGAAGAAGGAAGAGGAAGAACGGCAAATGGAGCTACGAATTTCCAGAACGACCGATATTCGCGATCAGTGGAAGGGCAAGGGGTCGGAGTACAGTGGGGAGGAGAGGGAGAAAGAAGAGAGGGAGGAGGAGGGGTGGGAAACGGTGGGGAAGAAGAGGAAGAAGCGGACGGAGAGGAACGACAGCGATGGGGATAGCCAGGGCAAGGGTGAGAGTAGGGGGGAGGAGAGGGGGGGAGAAGGGGGGAAGAGGAAGAAAGGGGGGGACGATAGCTCAAGTGGGCCGGGAGACGAGGGTGCTGGAAAAGATGTGGCAAAAGCGGAAGTGATCCATATAGTGGTCAGGCTTGAGGGGGAGAGGGGTGAGAGGAAAGTAGGTAGGCTCGAGTGGCCCAAACTCATTGCCGAGCGATTAGGAGAGGTAAAGTACGTGAACGTTTTGTGGGATGGGAATCTGGCCGTAGGGTGTGGTAGTGAGGGGCAGGTGGAGGTGGCTAGGAAGATGCGGAGCATTGGGGGGGTGGGTATAAGTAAGGTGGCGAGAGTAGGGGAGAAGAGGGGGGGGGATGTAAGGGGGTCATAGCTGGGGTACCGGTCGAGGTTACAGTAGAGCAGCTGGTGGAAGAGCTAATGGAGAACGGGCGTAATGGCATAGTTAAGAGTGCAGAAAGGATGAAGAGGTGAGCAGAGAGGGCAGTGACGGGGACGGAAGTGATTACGTTTGAGGGTGGGGTTGTTCCTAGGGAGGTGTTTGTAGGACGTAGGATGTATAGGGTTAGGGAATTTGTTCATAATCCTCTTAGGTGCTATAGGTGCCAGGAGTTTGGCCATATAGCTACCACGTGTAGGAAGGGGCTGAGGTGCGCTAGGTGTGGCGGGGAACATGAATATGGGAATTGTGGAGAGGGAGTGAAGCCGAAGTGCTGTAGTTGTGGTGGGGAGCATAGTGTAGCGTTTCGGGGGTGCGAGGTGATGATGAAGGAGGTCGCGGATCGGAGAGAGAGAAGGGAGGGTAAGTTGACGTATGCTGGGGCGGTTAGCAGGGCAGGACAGGGTAGCCAAGAAAGGGTGCAGGGGGTTGAAGGAGGGCATTTGGCAGTGAGGGTAGAGCAGGTGGAAAGAGAGAGGGGAAGGGAGGAGAAATTAGGTATTGTGGCCTTCGTGGCAGGGGTAGTTACTGGTATGGCAGAGGCTAAGGGTAGAACAGAGATGGTGAAGATGATTGTTAGGATAGCGGTTCAACATCTGGGATTGGAAGGTCTGGACTGGAAGGAGGTGTATAGTGAATTGGCTGAGGGGGCTGAGAGGGACAAGGCTGCGAGGGACAAAGCAGCCCAGGATAAGATAGCAGGGGGCAAGGAGGGTCCCGCGGAGGGGGGCTCAGGCAGGAAGTAGCAGCAGTAGCTGCACTCCAATGGACAATGTAGTTGATGACGGGGTCCAGTAGAAGAAGAAAAAGAAGGTGAAGAAGGAGAAGAAGGAGAAGAAGAAGAGCCCATAAAAAGAATTGCGGAGGGCAGTAATACGCCACGATGCGTCTACTCTGCCGGAAATTCAAATAAGAAGAAGAAGAAGATCTCATTTGCATCTTGGAACAGGACGGAACAAACTGAAACCGGCATTTCTCAAACAAGATGCCTTGCCGACTGTCTAGCTATGGAAAGGTGAGTGTCCACAACGGCTAGCTAGCTGTACTACTTGAATACTGAATGTTAATATTGAATCAGTTAAAATTGAATACTGAATGTTAATATTGAATCAGTAAAAATTCAGATTGACAGTTGACATCATTTGACAGTTGACGGGGGCTAAAAAGTTGATTTAATAAAGAAAAAAGACTCATTTAATCAGATGAATCACTTTATTTGAGGATATAAAAAAATAAAAAAAATAATAATTATTAAAGAAATCTGGTTAATAACGAAGGTTCGAACAGCCGTTTAATCAGATTAATCACTTTATTCAAATTGAGGATTTAGTTTGAGGATATAAAAAAATATATATATATATATTATAACATTTTTATTTATTTATTTAATTCATTTATTTAATTAAAAACGAAGGTTCGAACGTCCTTTCGAAAAACCCTGACGAAGTTTGAATCCCAAAAACAGGCTTTGGGGACAGCCTTAGTTACCATACATATTATTTATATTATTAAAATGGAACTCAAACATGGTCCGTTGTGATGTCACAGTATGATGTCATAATAGTACATTCTAGAACATTTGTGATGTCACAGTATGATGGCATAATAGAACATTTGTGATGTCACAGTATGATGTCATAATAGAACATTCTAGAACATTTGTGATCGCACAGATGTCATAATAGAACATTCTAGAACATTTGTGATGTCACAGTATGATGTCATAATAGAACATTCTAGAACATTTGTGATGTCACAGTATGATGTCATAATAGAACATTCTAGAACATTTGTGATGTCACAGTATGATGTCATAAGAGACTATTTGTGTTCTATATATATTCAATAATTCTCTCAAGGAAGAGATAGGTATTTCAATGGGAAGAGTAGAACTCAGAGATAAGATAAAGAAAGGAGTTGAGGCTGAGTGGCAGGATGAGTGGGAAAGGGGGACCAAGGGAAGGCACTATTTCTCTCTGCAGCCTCGGGTCAAGATCAAGGTGGAGGGATATGGGTCAAGGAGTGATAGGGTGAAGATGTGTAGACTGAGGCTGGGGCACTGTGGGTTGAACAGTAGCTTGTTCATTGTGGGCAAACATCCAGATGGGGTGTGTGAATGTGGAGAGACTGAAACTGTCGGGCATGTCTTCCTAGAATGTGAAAGGTATAGGAAAGAGAGGGAAATCTTTTATAAAAGTCTGGTAGAGCTGGGAGTATCTTCCTTCTCTCTTAAATCATTCTTTGGCATGGATAATGAGAACCACCAGTTGATCACAGAGGCAGTGCTGACATTTCTGCATGCTTCAGAGTTGTACCAGAGGATATAGCGTTAGTGTATGTATTAGTATTGGACAGGCAAGAGGAGCAGAGAAGAAGGAGAAAGTGTGAGTTGAAGAGGCCTAAAGATGGAACACCACTAGTGTAGTATAAGAAATCCCGCGGAGGGGGGCTCAGACAGGAAGTAGCAGCAGTAGCTGCACTCCAATGGACAATGTAGGTGATGACGGGGTCCAGTAGAAGAAGAAAAAGAAGGAGAAGAAGGAGAAGAAGAAGAGCCCATAAAAAGAATTGCGGAGGGCAGTAATACGCCTCGATGCGTCTACTCTGCCGGAAATTCAAATAAGAAGAAGAAGAAGAAGAAGATCTCATTTGCATCTTGGAACAGGACTGAACAAACTGAAACATGCATTTCTCAAACAAGATGCCTTGCCGACTGTCTACATATGGAAAGGTGAGTGTCCACAACGGCTAGCTAGCTGTACTACTTGAATACTGAATGTTAATATTGAATCAGTTAAAATTGAATACTGAATGTTAATATTGAATCAGTTAAAATTCAGATTGACAGTTGACATCATTTGACAGTTGACAGGGGGCTAAAACATTGATTTAATAAAAGAAAAAAGACTCATTTAATCAGATGAATCACTTTATTTGAGGATATAAAAAAATTAAAAAATAATAATTATTAAAAAAATCTGGTTAATAACGAAGGTTCGAACAGCCGTTTAATCAGATTAATCACTTTATTCAAATTGAGGATTTAGTTTGAGGATATAAAAAAAATATATATTATAACATTTTTATTTATTTAATTCATTTATTTAATTAAAAACGAAGGTTCGAACGTCTGTTCGAAAAACCCTGACGAAGTCTGAATCCCAAAAACAGGCTTCGGGGACAGCCTTAGTTACCATACATATTATTAAAATGGAACTCAAACATGGTCCGTTGTGATGTCACAGTATGATGTCATAATAGTACAATCTAGAACATTTGTGATGTCACAGTATGATGGCATAATAGAACATTCTAGAACATTTGTGATGTCACAGTATGATGTCATAATAGTACATTCTAGAACATTTGTGATGTCACAGTATGATGTCATAATAGAACATTCTAGAACATTTGTGATGGTACAGTATGATGTCATAATAGAACATTCTAGAACATTTGTGATGTCACAGTATGATGTCATAATAGACATTCTAGAACATTTGTGATGTCACATTATGATGTCATAATAGACCAGTTGTGTTCTATATATATTCAACAATTCTCTCAAGAGTTGGCTGAGGGGGCTGCGAGGGACAGGGCTGCGAGGGACAAAGCGGCCCAGGATAAGATAGCAGGGGGCAAGGAGGGTCCCGCGGAGGGGGGCTCAGACAGGAAGTAGCAGCAGTAGAGGCACTCCAATGGACAATGTAGTTGATGACGGGGTCCAGTAGAAGAAGAAAAAGAAGGTGAAGAAGGAGAAGAAGAAGAGCCCATAAAAAGAATTGCGGAGGGCAGTAATACGCCACGATGCGTCTACTCTGCCGGAAATTCAAGTAAGAAGAAGAAGAAGATCTCATTTGCATCTTGGAACAGGACTGAACAAACTGAAACATGCATTTCTCAAACAAGATGCCTTGCCGACTGTCTACATATGGAAAGGTGAGTGTCCACAACGGCTAGCTAGCTGTACTACTTGAATACTGAATGTTAATATTGAATCAGTTAAAATTGAATACTGAATGTTAATATTGAATCAGTTAAAATTCAGATTGACAGTTGACATCATTTGACAGTTGACAGGGGGCTAAAACATTGATTTAATAAAAGAAAAAATACTAATTTAATCAGATTAATCACTTTATTTGAGGATATACAAAAATAAAAATTATTACAAAAATGTTCTAGAACATTTGTGATGTCACAGTATGATGTCATAATAGAACATTCAAGAACATTTGTGATGTCACAGTATGATGTCATAATAGAACATTCTAGAACATTTGTGATGTCACAGTATGATGTCATAATAGAACATTCTAGAACATTTGTGATGTCACAGTATGATGTCATAATAGACCATTTGTGATATATATTCAACAATTCAGAAGAAGAAGATCTCATTTGCATCTTGGAACAGGACTGAACAAACTGAAACATGCATTTCTCAAACAAGATGCCTTGCTGACTGTCTACATATGGAAAGGTGAGTGTCCACAACGGCTAGCTAGCTGTACTACTTGAATACTGAATGTTAATATTGAATCAGTTAAAATTGAATACTGAATGTTAATATTGAATCAGTTAAAATTCAGATTGACAGTTGACATCATTTGACAGTTGACAGGGGGCTAAAACATTGATTTAATAAAAGAAAAAATACTCATTTAATCAGATTAATCACTTTATTTGAGGATATACAAAAATAAAAATTATTAAAAAAATCAGGTTAATAACGAAGGTTCGAACGGCCGTTTAATCAGATTAATCACTTTATTCAAATTGAGGATTTAATTTGAGGATATAAAAAAAAAATATATATATTATAACATTTTTATTTATTTAATTCATTTATTTAATTAAAAACGAAGGTTCGAACGTCTGTTCGAAAAACCCTGACGCAGTTTGAATCCCAAAAACAGGCTTCGGGGACAGCCTTAGTTACCATACATATTATTTATATTATTAAAATGGAACTCAAACATGGTCCGTTGTGATGTCACAGTATGATGTCATAATAGTACATTCTAGAACATTTGTGATGTCACAGTATGATGTCATAATAGAACATTCTAGAACGTTTGTGATGTCACAGTATGATGTCATAATAGTACATTCTAGAACATTTGTGATGTCACAGTATGATCTCATAATAGAACATTCTAGAACATTTGTGATGTCACAGTATGATGTCATAATAGAACACATTTGACAGTTGACGGGGCTAAAAAGTTGATTTAATAAAAGAAAAAATACGAATTTAATCAGATTAATCACTTTATTTGAGGATATAAAAAAAATTATAATAATTATAACAAACATTTTTTAACATTTTTATTTTATTTATTTTTAATTAAAAATCAGATTAATAATTTTATTCAAATTGAGGATTTTTCAGTCAGTTCGGTCTTTGTGTGCCAAACATTATTTAAGGCAAACCGCTGTAAACGTTTTTTTTTTTTTTATCCAACCGAACTGAACCGTTGATTTTGTGAACCGTTCCACCCCTAATAAGAACAGATAATGAAATCTGTAATCTACTGTAATCTGTAATCTACTGTACTTTTTTATTTCCCCCACAGTGCCACCTGGTGTCATCCCCATGCAGCACAGCTCAGCAGGAAGTACAGTGTGAGGTTCAACAGGTCTTGGAGGTGTTGGAACAGGACACTGTGCAGCAGGAAGCACGCGCCCCACCACCGCCTGTGATGTCCGTGCAGCAGGAAGCACGCGCCCCACCACCGCCTGTGATGTCCGTGCAGCAGGAAGCACGCGCCCCACCACCGCCTGTGATGTCCGTGCAGCAGGAAGCACGCGCACCACCACCGCCTGTGATGTCCGTGCAGCAGGAAGCACGCACCCCACCACCGCCTGTGATGTCCGTGCAGCAGGAAGCACGCACCCCACCGCCGCCTGTGATGTCCGTGCAGCAGGAAGCACGCGCCCCACCACCGCCTGTGATGTCCGTGCAGCAGGAAGCACGCACCCCACCGCCGCCTGTGATGTCCGTGCAGCAGGAAGCACGCGCACCACCACCGCCTGTGATGTCCGTGCAGGCGTCCCATTGCCAGGATCATGACCACTATGACCCCGAGGAGTTACGGAATAAACAGTGTACATGCATGGCTCTGACATTTCTAGCATACCAGAATGAGGGCCGTGACTTGAAGGAGGCTGATCTTAATCAAATACTAGATAAGGGACACAGTGTGTACAGAAAACAGATCAAATGGCTGAAGGATGAAAATAGGTTTGGGCACTACTATTTAACGTTGGAGCAAACGCCACTCACCATCGAGACTGGGCACCGTGAGTACAGGGTGCAGAGATCCAATCAGGAAATGGGATATATGAGAGACCAGGGATTGCCTGGCACAGAGGACTGGTTTCAGAATCTTCACACAAGACTTCAGTGTCTGTCTGCAGGTGTGAGCCATGCTTTGCTCACTATATCACCATACACCATTGCCGTGTTCAGAGACCAGTCTGGGAGGTATGGATTGTTTGACTCTCATAACAGAAATGCTGACGGGCTACCTGAGTATGAAGGAAAGGCTGTCATGATGACATTCACGCAGTTGGATGATCTGTTCGAGAAGATTTACCAGCTGAATACCTTGCTGCGCTTCCAGAATATTGACGATATGCAGTTTGACTTCATGCCAGTGACATTTGTACCTGCAAAGGCTCTGTCAGACCATTTGCCATCCCAACAAGTGCAACCGGATCTGCATGACAAAAGGCCTGTGGAATTCCGCACGGGGAAAATTGTGAAAGTGTGGGTGCACCGCCGGCCAACGGGAGAGGGTCTCTCGCGAGTCTCTATGACAAACGGTTCCATGCCTTTATCTCCTCAAGACTGGCCTACTCTAGGGGCGGTCAGGTGGCGTAGGGGGGATTGCGCTCGTCACCAACGCAAGAGGCTGCGGGTCCTCAGGGCCGGCCCTTACCGGGCCGGTTATGTGAATGACATTGAAAATGTCCTCCCTCCTGACAGTGGTCTCCTACCTGGTCCCCTACCTCCCTCTAGTGGCCAGAGTAGCCTGATGGAGCAGGCAGCCATCTTGGTTTGGTTCAAGATTATAGACATACTCTCTAGTCATTTATTATCTTGGGCCACCCCTGTCTTTGTGTGATGTCGTCTCCCTGTCTGGTTGTTGTGTGTGTTTAATACTTATTGGAATTATATGACATCATAATGACATCACACATGCCAACTCTTTAACTGAAGATAGCTCTGTGCGTAACAAAAAATAACATGTATGTTTTTGTGAAGTGTTCCTTTAAGCCAGTGCTTCTCAAACTTTTTCTGTCAGGCCCCCCTTTGGTGGACCAAAATATTTTGGGCCCCCCCCCCTCCCCAACAAAATAGTCATGAAATGGGCCATGTTTAAATTTATTGAACTTGGCCCTATATTTTGTTTTCAGAGCTGTCATGGATGAAAAGCCAGCTTCACACAGATACTGTATGTGGTGCTGAATGGTATCAACACCTTAACTGCTGCATCATGAGATACTTGGTGGGCCATGAGATGAGATACTTGGTGCTCAGCACCACACTCTGAAACTAGCTCTCTAGGTGGTATCAGATGAGATTTCAAAGAGTTCTTCCAAGAGTTTGGATGGAGATGTGTCAGGAAGCTTTGTCTCAATGTTGTCTGTAAAGTTTTTTTTTATCCAGAGTAACTTGGTGATCCTTTTCTGTGTTTTATTAAATAATGATTTTCAGATTTTGAGAAATGGTATTTTCATGGAGAACAGTGCAGCTGCAACAGATAGCACTTTAGTGATAATTTTCTGTAATCCAAAATTACCCACTTTGAAAAACACTGCTTTAAGCTATAGGCCTAAAAGCTAACTCTGGGCTAAGACTGTTGTGCGAGAAATGACATTTAAGAATGAGTAATTCGATTTAGGTTTTTAAGAAAAAAGGTTTGTAAAGCTATTTTTGAAAACTACAAGGGTGAATAACACTGTTTTGTTTGCTTTTTTCTTTTAGAATACTGTTTTGGAATCTACATTTTTGTATTTTTTTGTAAAGCTATTTTTGAAAACTACAAGGGTGAATAATACTGTTTTGCTTGCTTTTTTTTCTTTATAATACTGTTTTGGAGTCTAGATGTTTGTATTTTTTTGGTAAGAATATAGGACAGGCACATATAAGCACTATGCTTCAGTCTGTACCTTTTCAGTCACTGTAAAAATCAAATATTGATAAATGATGGTGTATATTGTATTGTGTGAGATAAAATAAAAATGAAATAAAATGAAAAATGAAAAAATAAACTACTACTGCTACTACTACATTGAGTGTCTTTTAAAACTATTTTATTTGTTTCTCATCTCAGCAACAACATGTAGGCCTATAATCGTCGTCCTTGTTGTCATAACATATCATAGTGATGATGGACTCTTGCTCAATAAAATATGACCACATGGCAAGGTGAACAGTTCGATAGAAAGTGGGCATGTATTGTTAGGATAGGGGTTGGCGGAGCCCAATTGCAGAACACAGGAGGAGAGAGAATGGAGCGGTTTAGGTTGGTTTTAATTGTGACCCCCCAAGCAGACAGGTAACAGGTCAAGAATGTTCATTAGACGAGGGATGGTGCGTTCCGTGTGCCGCACGGGGCGTCCAGGTGAGCGGAGTACCGGAGCGGTGGTCCTGGGGCACAGAGAGAACAGGATTAGGACAAGGTCATTCAACAAGGCTTGAGTAGCAAGGCTATAGGGTTAGTTGTCGTACCTAGGAAGTTAGGTTAACACTCTGACGAGGGTGGAACAGGATCCGTGGGCTGAAGTACCATCTCGCTGACGAGGGAATCCTTCTCAGCCGTGTCAATTAGCCCACTGGCAGCGTGGGAACCCGGGGATCGGATGCTGCCCATATAAGGGTGTGAGAGGCTGAGGGGTGAGGAAGGCTTCCACTGTGATGGTGTGGAAGGAGGAGGGGTGAGGAAGGCTCTCGCCGTGATTATAACATGTATAGAGCGTATAGGGCTATAAAGGCACCGTATTCTTTTTATTTTCTTTCATTTGATTATTTATTTCTCAATTTTATTCAATTGTTTGATTTATCTCACCAGTAATACTTACCTAATCTAAATGTGTTTTTCATTCCTTCAATACACAACCATGATTGCATCTAAACTGTCACTACTAATATCACTCGTATATCATCATTATTATTATTTTTACTTCTTAAATCTGTCTTTGTTTCAACACTTACTGGTGGTTTCATCCACACATGTAGTATATTCGATCGTGCATGGCTTTTACATTGAAAAATATACTCGTCACGTGGTTCCGTTCTCCATTCTTCACATCAAAAACGAAAAACGAACTATCAAAACGTACACGGACCAAAAGCGGCCCATTATTTACTCCTTTTTTCATTTGATTCTGACACCAAAATACGAAAAACTGCTCCGTATTTCAGTTTTCCCCCGTTTTTTTGATTTTGGTTTCAAACGGAAAATAGGAAAACACCTCGTATTTCCGTTTTGTTTCCTTTTTTCGTATTTTCCGTTTGAAACGAAAAACGAACTATCAAAACGTACACGGACCCTTCACCTCGGGTGAAGTCTGCTGGGCACTCAGTTGCTCCAGGCGCACCGCCTGCTCCATATACTTCTCCTGGAGCGCCTCGTACTTCGCCGCCATTTCCTGCAGGGCGTGGGTCTGTTCTTCTGTCATTTCTGGTCTCTCAACAGGTTGCTTAAAGGAATTTGGTTTGGATTTTGATCCTGTTCGTGACGCCAAATGTAGAAGGGTGGATTATCTCTACTTAGTGAGGGTGCGATTCTACTGGCACCGGATAGTAGGAACCCGGCAGAGCTAAGTCCAGCTGGGCCCCCGACTGCAGTGTTGGGGTACTAGGCTTAAGGTTAGCAAAGGTGGCATATAGGGCCTAGGACTGGTGTGTACTGGTCCTTCCCGCCTCTTAAGGGCAATACTCAGTAACCCCTAATCACCCACGCTTCCCTAGTACGCTCCACACCCCCTCACACCCGGTGGAAGTAGTGGTTGGTGTAATTCTCCCCAAAGCAGTACCATACCTTTCTCTGTGGGGAGACCTGAAATTAGTACCTACCCTGCTTAGTGAGATACAGGGTTATCAAAGAGGTTAGACAGGAATACGCTATTAACTCACACACACAGTGGATCCAATTATAACAGTCTTGTTTACTGTAATCTTAAAAGGGATAGTTAAATACACATGTCATCACAGTACTGCCTCCATAGTAGCCCAATGCACAACTAGGTTACGCTATCAATAAACCTTCGCCCGGGCGGCACGGCAATAACGCAACGCACAACTAGTATAAACCACGGTTCAACCCTGTGGGTAACCTGGAACATATACCCCCACAGCTAGTATAAACCACGGTTCAACCCCGTGGGTAACCTGGAACGTATACACACACAACCTGCATGGGCCCACACCTGTGCAATGCACTTTACCTTTACTAAGCCGGCACATTAAAGTAACTACAAAGAAAAGAATAAAGAAAAGAATAAAGAAAACCCTGTTGGAGTGCCCGGTCGTAGCTTGGGGACGTTGTGGCCGCAAACACAATGGCCCTTTCACTCCCTTGAGAGCCTGAACAAATAAAAGGCTGTATTCCAGAGGCAAGGGAAAAGCACGGGTTGTCCCTTTAACCAGCACGCGCGCATATCAAAGTTCGCCGCCACGGCGCCTACAACAATGTCAAGTTCACGTTAAACAGTCTAGCCGTGGCTGGCTTTAGCACGCATGTTCCATAAAGTCTGTGCTTCTCCGGCGATAAAGTGGTCTCTGTAGACCGTCACCTGGTCCACCCCGGCCGGGATGGTGCGGGTAGTCAGTTGGTGGTCTTCTGGTGCCGGAAGTGTCCAGTAGAAGCCTTGGGTGAAGCGTCCTTCTTCCACTGGTAGCTTGGTGGGCACGACGAGCTAAGCTACTTGGCTAACTCACAATGAAAGAATTACCTAATAGCCAGTGCGGCTAACTTAGCTCTCGACCTAGACTGCTAATACGCAAAGTCTCCGTCGTCTTCTCACGTTGGTCGGTTGACCGTCCTCCTCGGCGACACAACGTCACGATACTACACTTGTTCTACACGTTAACACTCTGCGTTATACTTAATCACTAGGCCACTTTATTAGCCGTTAGCTCGATGCTCTGGGGAGCTCTCTCTCGCATGTCTGCTCTCGTCGATGGTCTGCGCAGGGAAGGGGCGTGTGCCTTGCTTCTTCGTGTCTTCCGCAGTACACCGGACGCCGTTCTTCTGACCACCAGTCTGACTGTCCCGCAGCACCCCCTAGTGTTCGTCCTCCCTAGGGAACATATCTGAAAGTCCTGTGGAACCTATTCCAATGTCTGTATTGAATACCGAAGTCTTTTAACAGACACATTCATGTGTCTACACTAGGAACAGCCATGTCCATTCTATCAACTCCAAATCTGTGCTATGAGCTCAATTCTCCCGGTGCATGCAGAAGTAGAATTGCTGTCTTGTTTTGGATGAATGAGTAGAAATGAAAAACAAAAATCTTCTTTTAGTAGTTTTGACATGTGATATAGATAAAGATATTGTGTCATTGTGTATTGATTAACTTTACATTTGCTCTTCATTACTGCACTTCATCAAAAGTTATGCAATGGATTATGGGTAAATGCAACGAAAGTAGTATAGGGTATTATTTGGACTAAAGAATGGTGTTGTCTCACCCTACGTGCATGTTGTTGAGGGAGAGCACCATACATTATACACTGAGAAACCACGGCCGAGAGTGAGCTCTCCGGGAACAACCCCACTTTGCAGAGAAAACCCTGGCAAAGTGTGAAAGAATAGTGAATGTGCTGAGAAGTTTGGCTGGGAGTGGGTGGGGAGCGGATAGAGAGACCACGTGCATGATATATCAGGCGATGATCAGGTCAGTAATTGATTATGGCTGTTATGTGTACGGCTCTGCGGCCAAGTCTAATTTATGAAAGCTGGATGTACTTCAGTGCAAGGCTCTGAGAATCTGCTGTGGAGCTTTTAAGACCACCCCAGTTTCAGCACTATTGGTGGAAATGGGGGAGTTGCCCTTAAACCTGAGGAGAGTAAAGTTAGGGCTACAGTACTGGGCAAAATTGGGTGGGACAAGTCTGTCCTTCCCAGCTAGGTGTTTACTTTCAGGAGATGGGGATAAGTATAAGCCTTTTTTGTCCAGTATTGATCAGTGGGCCAGGAAGTTGAGATTGCATCAGGTGGGGGTTGCGGAGCACACTCGTTGGCTGTCAGTGCCATTTTGGCTAGTTCCTGATCGAGTCATTGAATTTAGGTTCTTGATGGAGGATGATGAGGGCAAGATTGTGGGAGAAATAGAGAGGTTCCTTCTGGACTCAGGGTCTCTGGAGGTTTTCACTCATGGCTCTGTGGATCCTGAAAGTGGGAGGGCAGGCTTTGGGTGGTGTGTGCCTCGGTTAGGGATCGGTAAGGGACAAAGAATATCTGATGGCAGCTCTGTATTTGTGACAGAGTTGCTTGCCATCCTCTGGGCATTGTGGTGGGTGGAGGAAGTGGGACCAAGCCAGGTGATTATATGTTCTGACTCGGCTGCTGCACTGATGGCTCTGAGTGCAGGTGGGTCTAAAGCTCGCCCTGATCTCATTCAGGAAATAATGTTGGTTTTATATAGGATTGCGAAGGCAGGCTGGTCAGTGGAGTTTTGTTGAGTTCCGGGGCATGCTGGGATTGCGGGAAATGAGATGGCTGACTCCCTTGCCAAACAGAGCCTGGGAAGGGAGGAAGAGATAGGCATTGCAATGGGAAGAGTAGAACTCAGAGAGAAGATAAAGAAAGGAGTTGAGGCTGAGTGGCAGGCTGAGTGGGAAAGGGGGACCAAGGGAAGGCACTATTTCTCTCTGCAGCCTCGGGTCAAAATCAAGGTGGATGGATATGGGTCTAGGAGTGATAGGGTGAAGATGTGTAGATTGAGGCTGGGACACTGTGGGTTGAACAGTACCTTGTGCATTGTGGGAAAACATCCAGATGGGGGGTGTGAATGTGGAGAGACTGAAACTGTCGGGCATGTCTTCCTAGAATGTGAAAGGTATAGGAAAGAGAGGGAAATCTTTTATAAAAGTCTGGTAGAGTTGGGAGTCTCTTCCTTCTCTCTTAAATCTTTCTTTGGCATGGATAATGAGAACCACCAGCTGATCACAGAGGCAGTGCTGACATTTCTGCATGCTTCAGAGTTGTACCAGAGGATATAGCGTTATTGTATTTATTAGTATTGGACAGGCAAGAGGAGCAGAGAAGAAGGAGATAGTGTGTTTTGAAGATGAGAAGAAGAAGAGGGTAAACAATCAAAAGTTGGTTTACCAGAGGCCTAACTATGGCACACCACTAGCGTAGTATAAGAACTGAGGAGGGCAGAAATACGCCTGCGGGAAATTCAAAAGAAGAAAGAAGAAGAAGAAGAAGAAGAGCTCAAAGAATTGTGGAGGGCAGTAATATGCCATGATGCGTCTACACTGCCGGAAATTTTAAAGAAGAAGAAGAAGAATTAGGTAGTTGTTGAATGTAATACATTTCGCGCTAAACCCAGTGATGCAGTTGTGGTCCCACTCTGTACCATGCCGTCCTTTAGCAGTTTTTTCTGAGCAGAAGTACGCGCACGGATGTGCATGCGCAGACACAAAAATGCATTCACAATTTTCACTGGTCGCGCCGTGCGCCAAGTACCCAGCACTTATCTATCACCTAGACTTTGCATAATAATAGGATACCGAAAGCATAACAAAGAACGAGAAGAGCCAAACCAAAATACAAGCCCTGTGGGGGGTTGCTTGATCTGTGGAACCTCTCACTATGTGACAAATGGTCCCGACTGGAAGGATGAGACATTAAGTTGTGCTTCAGAATGAATGAATGAATGAATGAAAACTTTATTTAACAGATTGCAGAATGGGTACAATACAGTAAGGCTCAATACATACAATTGTTAAGGGGATGCAGACCTGAGAAAGACGTTTGTCTTGTTTCCATCAGGGTCCCCCATTTTCAATTCATATAGACATTTATGACATACACAACATACATGACATTTATGGCATAGGGACAAGGTATTTAGTACTGATACATTTGTGACATAAACGGTATTCAAATATACAGTACTGTTACCCCTAGATCCTGACAGAGTATATACATATGATGGGGAGGGGACTGTACATTAGGAGGGGGTGGGTGGGTGAGAAATATACATACCGCGGGGAGGGAATATATACATGCGGTGGGGAGGAGACTGTCTATTAGGAGGTGGTGGGGGTTTTGGGCATTTACGGTGGCCAGTTTCGAATTGCAGCCTCCCGTAGGTGCTCTTTAAGAGCGGTTTTGAATGTGGGCAGGGATTCACATTCCTTTACAGCTTTGGGTAGGGCGTTCCACATTGTTGTGGCATAATTGCGAAACGTGTTTAGTCCCTTGTTTGATCCGAATCTGGGTTTAACATGATTTGTTGAGCTTCCTCTGGTGTAGTGGTTGTGGTATTCACTGACCTTTGGGAAGTATTTTGACATGTACATGGGCACCCCGGTCGTATAGTGTATCTTGTAGACCAGGCCCATTGCAAGTTGCTGTACTCTGTCGTCTACTCTAAGCCATCCTAGGTTGTCAAAGTGGGCAGGGGTGAGGTGGGTTCTGGGGTTCAGGTCAAGTAGTAGTCTGACCAGTTTGTTTTGTGATGTTTGTAATTTTGTTTTAAACCACATTCTTATTGAAATATCGCAGAATTCAGACGATGTTGATCATCAATGGCATTTCAGTCTGGCCTTGTTGTTTCTGTGTTCTGTTCAAATAGTATCATTGCAGTGTATTGTCCTACCTGTCAACAGTCCCAACAGCACTCATTCAAGGGTACTATGACTATGCATGCACCTCATGGTACCAAAGCACCTCAAAGGCGCTTAATTAAATCCCAAACATCACCGCATTATTTTGAACAGCAGGGGGCAGCAAAGCGCAGTATGATGACCTTTGTAACCGGAAAAGCAACGTAACTCTTCCGGATAACAATGCATTGGTCTGAGCAGCAGCACGAAGAAGCAGCAACATTACAACAAGCTGTATTCATGTAATTTGTATTGATCTGAGGCGGAAGAGGGGGTACGTCTGTAGAGAGAATATAACGTGTTTGTGTCCTGGTATTCATAAGATGACTACAATGTGTTTGCTGCGGGTGACTTGAAAGCTACACGTTAATATGTAGCTCTGCTAACGTTAGACCCGTCGCTAGGCTAACGGTAACTTTCACTATTATAGCCCACTCTGGTTGTTGTTGCGTTTTGCAGTCTCCGCGCAAAGCTCTCACTGAATGCTCGTGTTTCACACGCAGTGATCGTGTATTTAACGTGACTGATTTATTATTAAAGCATGCATTTGTTGAGTAAACGAGACAACTGCTGAAGGAGCATAACAGTCAGTTAGCAGGCTGTCTGTCATGCTATCCTCTATTGGCGCCACCGCTGCGGCGGCATCACCAACTCCAGTGTCGTGACTTTTGCATCTTTTTATTTGTATTTTTTTGCAACGAGTTTCTTCCGTTGAATGCATTGTCTTACGTATTATTACTCTGTCATGATCTATGGGTAACAGTACTGTATATTTGCATATCGTATATGTTGTCACAAATGGCTAAATGTAACGGTACTAAATATGGGGGACCCTGATGTAAACAAGACAAACGTCTTTCTCTGGTCTGCATCCCTGTAACAATTGTGTGTATTGAGCCGTACTGTATTGTACCCATTCTGCAATCTGTTAAATAACGTTTTCATTCACTCTATTGCAGGTTCTATCCACCAAAGGAGGCAGAAGGAAGCTTCCTGCTGATCCCCAGACCCTGGTAACATTAAGTGGAACTGTGCAACACCAGCAGCAGGGTTTGTGACAGCCAGCCTCCTCCTGGTGACAGCTAGTGGAGGAGAGGAAGAGGGGGACGCTATGGACCAGAACAGTCTGCCGCCCTTTCAGGGCCTGGCCTCCCCACAGGTAACATGATGGGGGGGGGTCGGGGGGGAATATTATTATTTACAAAAATATACAATAAGGATTTAGGACTATGGCCATACGATGCCTGGTCATACAGCATTATTATTCAACACAACTATATTAAAACAACTACTAGCCACATCGTTACTAGAGAAACTACTATAACAAGTTGATGCTTGACGCCGCTGTCGAACGTCAGGTGGAACAGGAAGAGAAGAAGTCACTGGCTCAGGTTAAATCAAATTAAACCTGTAGCTACATCAGGTACAAACAATGGAGCGCCACTTAGTGACCAAACATGGCACTGCAACTAAATAACAACACAGATATACAATAGGCACATTTGTGACTGTTACAAATATAACACGTTTTATACTCATGCTACAAGATTTTGGCCTGTGCTAAAAAACTATCAACCTCTGTAGCACCAGTGCTAGCTATGTGCAAAAAAAACTTTCAGGGCCTGGCCTCCCCACAGGTAACATGATGGGGGGGGGGGGGGGGACAGGAGGTTGGAACAGTCTGTAGCAACCTTCAGGGCCTGGCCTCCCCACAGGCAACATGATGGGGGGGGGGGGGGGGCAGGAGGTTGGAACAGTCTGTAGCAACCTTCAGGGCCTGGCCTCCCCACAGGCAACATGATGGGGGCGGGGGGGACAGGAGGTTGGAACAGTCTGTAGCAACCTTCAGGGCCTGGCCTCCCCACAGGCAACATGATGGGGGCGGGGGGGACAGGAGGTTGGAACAGTCTGTAGCAACCTTCAGGGCCTGGCCTCCCCACAGGCAACATGATGGGGGCGGGGGGGACAGGAGGTTGGAACAGTCTGTAGCAACCTTCAGGGCCTGGCCTCCCCACAGGCAACATGATGGGGGCGGGGGGGACAGGAGGTTGGAACAGTCTGTAGCAACCTTCAGGGCCTGGCCTCCCCACAGGCAACATGATTGGGGGGGGGGGGGGGGGGGGGGGACAGGAGGCTGGAACAGTCTGTAGCAACCTTCAGGGCCTGGCCTTCCCACAGGCAACATGAGGGGGGGGGGGGGACAGGAGGTTGGAACAGTCTAGCAACTTTCCGTTGGTTTGTGGGGGAGGGTGGGACTGGAGCCAACAGAGACGTCCTCCAGCAATAGAGGCCTTGTATAGAATGTTTGTGACGTAGTTCTTTCTTCCAACATGGCTGCCTGTAAAACCATTGGTAACTACTTTTGAACGACAAAAGGGACTCGATTACAAGATCCAGTAACACGACATCAAATGATTATGTTTTTCTTGATATAATTCTCATATATTATCAACACATAGCAAGCAACCATTGTTTTGCACATAGCAACAGTTGTTTCTTCCAAAATGGACAACAAGTGTGTGTGGGCATTGTAGACATTTGGTGAACGTTTTTTCTATCGCCTTTAGGATTCGGTTGTGATGAATCTGTGCCGCATGTGTTGTGTCCCTGTGCAGGGCGCCATGACGCCAAGTATGCCCATCTTCAGTCCCATGATGCCCTACGGCTCTGGACTCACGCCGCAGCCGGTCCAGAACACCAACAGTCTGGTCCTGCTGGAGGAGCAGCAGAGGCAGCAACAGGCCAACGCAGGTGAATGAATGAATGAAAACTTTATTTAACAGATTGCAGAATGGGTACAATACAGTACGGCTCAATACACACAATTGTTAAGGGGATGCAGACCAGAGAAAGACTTTTCATTGAGAATGCTGTTCATTGACTACAGCTCAGCATTCAATACCATAGTCCCCTCCAAACTCATAGCCAAGCTCAGGGACCTGGGCTTGAACTATGACCTCTGCCAGTGGGTCTTGGACTTCCTGACGGGCAGACCCCAGGTGGTAAGAGCAGGCAACTGCACCTCCTCATCCATCACGCTCAACATAGGGGCCCCCCAGGGCTGTGTTCTGAGCCCCCTCCTCTACTCCCTGTACACACATGACTGCGTTGCACAGCGGAACAACAACACAATCATCAAATTTGCTGATGACACAGTAGTGGTGGGCCTGATCTCTGCCAACGACGAGAGGGCCTACCTGGAAGAGGTAGAGAATCTGTCACAGTGGTGTCAGGAGAACTGCCTCTCCCTGAACGTCAGCAAAACAAAAGAGATGATTGTGGACTTCAGGAGGTCGGGGGTCAAGGACTACAGCCCCCTCAGCATCGACGGGGCACCGGTTGAGAGAGTGAACAGTTTCAAGTACCTCAGAGCCCACATATCCGAGGACTTGACATGGACCACACACATTGACAGTGTTGTGAAGAAGGCACGACAACGCCTCTACTTCCTCAGGCGCCTAAGGAAGTTCCAAGTCAGTCAGAAGATCCTTAGGAACTTCTACTCATGTACAATAGAGAGCATCCTGACTGGCAACATCACCTCCTGGTTTGGGAATAGCACTGCACAAGACCGTAGCAGACTACAAAGAGTGACACGTTCAGCCGAACGCACAATTGGAGGGGGGCTCCCCACCCTCCAGAACATTTACAACAAGCGGTGCAGGGGGAAGGCTAAGAGAATCATCAAGGACTCCAGCCACCCGAACAACTGCCTCTTTGAACTGCTGCGGTCAGGCAAGCGATACCGGAGTCTTAAGGCGAGCACAGAAAGACTCAGAAGAAGCTTCTATCCCCAGGCCATCAGGCTGCTCAACGAACAATAAACACTATGCAACAACCATCAAATGCACACAGCACACACATCCACACCCACACACTCACTTTAAACAGACAACTCACTGCAGCACCCACTTTACACACTTTAGAACACCTAAACACACTTTACACTTTATATTTATTGGTAAAGGATTTGCACTACAACTCGTACACCTTACTGTAAATTGTACCTAAATTGTACCTCATCCCATTTCTGCTCTGCACTATATAGTATTGTATATTAGTACATTGCATAGTATATTGTATATTGTATGGTAACTCAGTTACTTCTATTCTGCATCGAACATTGTACATATGTCTATACTGAACACTGACCTCTATTTTTACTTCTATTTTACATGCTATACTATTTTATTTCATACTTATCTTGTCTAGCACAGTCTCTGGAGCGTAACAGTAAGAAGCATTTTGTATAAAAGTATTCTGTACTTCTGTATGACAACTATTAAAGAAACTTGAAACTTGACTTTCGTCTTGTTTACATCATCAGATTCCCCCATTTTCAATTCATAGTGACATTTATGACATACACAACATACACATACTATTTTATTTCATACTTATCTTGTCTAGCACAGTCTCTGGAGCGTAACAGTAAGAAGCATTTTGTATAAAAGTATTTTGTACTTCTGTATGACAACTATTAAAGAAACTTGAACTTGAAACATGACATTAGGCTTGGGCGGTATAATTTTTTTCATACCGTCACACCTTGCTGACATAATACCCCCGGTATACGGTATATGGCACTGACTTTCATTTTCATCAGCGGGGGGGGGGGGGGGGGGAGCGGAGCTAACAATATACTCAAACCCAATACATAACGCTTATATTGAAACACGTTGACATTAGGGCCGTTCTTTCAACCTAAAAGTGCACTTTCTTCAACCTCAAACCTAAATTCCTTAGCAACCCGTGTTACCAAGTAAACAAATCACAGAACGGTAGCTAGTTAGCCAGCACCATCCAGGTATCAACGTTAGCTCTCAGAACGATAGCCAGTTAGCCAGCACCATACAGGTATCAACGTTAGCTCTCAGAACGATAGCCAGTTAGCCAGCACCATACAGGTATCAACGTTGGCTCTCAGAACGATAGCCAGTTAGCCAGCACCATACAGGTATCAACGTTGGCTCCCGGAACGGTAGCCAGTTAGCCCGCCACCATCCAGGTATCAACGTTAGCTCCCGGAACGGTAGCCAGTTAGCCCGCCACCATCCAGGTATCGACGTTAGCTCCCAGAACGATAGCCACGTAACCCTCTGCTGGCGCGTGCTGTGCACTACAATCAACTCCGTGTTAGCAGTCTGTGACCTCACGGTATTGAGAATCATACCGGCGGGATCTCAAAATACCCTGGTATACCGTAATACCGCCCAAGCCTACATGACATCATGACATTTATGGCATAGGGACATACATGACATACAGGTATATAGTACTGTTACATTTGTGACATATACGATATGCAAATATACAGTACTGTTACCCATAGATCCTAGATCCTAACAGAATATATACATATAGGTACAACGCTGTTATAAATTCGAGGTTCATTACTACCCAAGCAGGGCTGGGGCTATACAGAATATAAAGTATATAAAGTCGTGAATCCACACAAAGGTATGGCTTTTTTGTATACCACCATCCCTGATCCTTGCAACAGCTATTTAAAAAGTAAGAAGATTGACCATTTTGAATGAAATGGCACCACAACAATTGTATTATATGGTAAAGATGGAAAAACTCATATTGTAACTTGTACTGGAAAACCAAATACAGTCATACCATAAAAACTAATTGTGATGTGGTACTTTGGCCATATTGCCCAGCCCTACATCTAAGCTACATCTATTGGCAGTTACAGGGCTGTACAGTGCGACATATATGTCAGCTTGTCAGCATCAAAATAACAGTACCAGGATAGCTTAGCACAATAGCTTAACAGACGGTCGCTTTTGGGATTTGGCACAAACCCATTTATTATTTACAAAAATATACAATAAGGACTATGGCCATACGATGCCTGGTCATACGGCATTATTCAATATACACAACTATATTAAAACAACTACTAGCCACATCGTTACTAGAGAAACTACTATACCAAGTTGATGCTTGATCAGACGTCAGGTGGAACAGGAAGTGAATTAGTCACTGGCTCAGGTTAAATCAAATTAAACCTGTAGCTACATCAGGTACAAACAATGGATCGCCACTTAGTGACCAAACATGGCACTGCAACTAAATAACAACACAGAAATATAATAGGCACATTTGTGACTGTTACAAATATAACACGTTTTATACTCGTGCTACAAGATTTTGGCCTGTGCTAAAAAACTATCAACCTCTGTAGCACCAGTGCTAGCTATGTGCAAAAAAAGCTAACGTACAGCCCTGAGTTGTGCGTTTCTCAAATGTTTACTTGACTGCTAGAAAAACTGGAAAACATTTATTGTGAAAATCTGGAGAGAGAAGAGAGAAGCAGCGTGCAATGATGCAGAGAGGAGAGAGAAGCAGACATGCAGAGAGGAGAGAGAGAGCAGACATGGAGAGAGAGCAGACATGCAGAGAGGAGAGAGAGAGAGGAGAGCATACATGCAGAGAGGAGAGAGAGTAGACATGCAGAGAGGAGAGAAGCAGACATGCAGAGAGGAGAGAGAGCAGACATGCAGAGAGGAGAGAGAAGCAGACATGCAGAGAGGAGAGAGAGAGCAGACATGGAGAGAGAAGCAGACATGCAGAGAGGAGAGAGAGAGCAGACAACAGATTGCAGAATGGGTACAATACAGTACGGCTCAATACACACAATTGTTAAGGGGATGCAGACCAGAGAAAGACTTTCGTCTTGTTTACATCAGGGTCCCCCATTTTCAAGTCATAATGAATTGTAAGTAAGGGTGCAACTTGCTCCGTGCAATCCATTCTTTGTGGATCTAGCCCAGAGTCTCTAATGTTTGGGGGAGGGAGTTCCTGCCCTGGAGAAGGTTCCATCTCCAAACGTGGGGGGTGGATCTGAGGGACAGAGATGGTTAGTAGGGGAAGAGGAGGTCTGTGAGATATGGGGGGTCAGTTGGAGAAGGACTTTGTAGGCGAGGACCAGGATTTTGTAGTTGATCCGGTGGGAGACGGGAAGATTTGTCGATTTGTTTGTGTAGAATACCGGACAAATACCAACCTGGCGCTTGTCATTTTCAGGTCTACCGGGGACATCCGGGCAGACCCCTCAGCTGTTCCACTCTCAGACAGTAGGGGGCACCACCACCACGGCACTGCCGGGGAACACCCCCCTCTACAGCACCCCCCTCACCCCCATGACGCCCATCACACCCTCCACGCCAGCTTCAGAGAGCTCTGGAATAGTCCCACAACTACAGTAAGTGTTTTTTCGGAACCCTAGCCTTATTTCTCATGTTCAATGATGACGTTGATTGATACATCAGAGTCCAATAGAGCCCTAAAAACGGGTGAAATACATTTATAAAAGATTTGGTGAAATTATTTCATATAATTTTTCCAATGGTCAGGTGTGAAAAAGCATGTGTCAAAGGTTATTTGTATATGTGTGTATGTATACCTATATATGCGTGCATGTGTAATTATTTACCACGTATTATATGTACACTGTACAGCTTTATAATAGGTAATCAGATGTTTGTGTGTATATGTATACACTTTCCCTTCTAAAATGAGATTCCCATTTGCAATTAAATATATTATGCATATATACAAATACCATGTGTATATAGATGCTTATACCCATCTACCTGCTCATTATTTGCTCACTTATTTTATTTTCTCCATACTGTCCCATCTGTTGACCCTATATGATTTTTTTTCTATGATTTTAAAATAAAAACAATTGTTCACAAAAAACATTTAAACACCAGTCAAGATGGTTGGCTTGCATCTACTGGATGGGGTCTTAAATTTTTTATATTTTGAACTTCGAGCCTTGACATTTAGCCTTTATCCTATTTTCATACTAGCGCTCGTTTCCCTATGCTTTTTCGTGTTGTTGTTCTTAGCTCTATTCTATATAAATATTTAATGTACCCCAGTTGCTATTGCATGTACATATTTGTGTTTTTATTACACAAATATATATGTATACATACCTACCAACTATTCACCTGTTTTATTCTCCACCCATCAATCATCCATAGCAACACTATTATCACCGACATCCAAGAAGGGGGATCCCCCCTTGAACGGCCCTTCTAAGGTTTCTCTCCTCCACATCGCCTGGTGCTTTTTTCCTATTTCTAGGTTTTTAGTTAGTTTTTCCTTACCTTCGCTGGGGTATGTCTGGGAGTGTTTGTGGTTCAAGCTCCAGCAGCAACACGTGAAACAGTACGGCTCAATACAAAACAACTGCTAAGAGGATGCAGACCAGAAAAATACTTTAGTCTTGTTTACATCGGGGTCCCCCATTTTCAATTCACCAGGAATGCGTGTTAAGCATAACAGCAAGTTAATTAACTTCTGACCATTATAGTCAAAGTATTTTCCTATGAACTGAAACTCATAAGATCACATAAGGCTAGCATCATTGGCGTTCAGTTACAGCTATATTGGCCAACGTTAGCCAGCCAGCTACTGCACTACGAACTGCCAGCCAGCTAGCTGGCTACCCCAATCCACAACAGCCAGCCAGCCAACCGTACAAAATAGTCTCAGCCAATCACATCGATTTGTACAGTTAGTTGGCTCCACTCCATTGCGAATTAAAAGGTGCAGAGCCAGCACAGACCGTATTAGCTGGCTACAGTTGCTGGGTGGCTAGCTAGCTAGCCAACAGATGCAAAAACGAACTCCAATGGTGGTATCAGCCGTTGATATGAGCTATCATTAGCTAGCCAGCTAGTCAGCTACATAACGTTTGACAACGCCTCGTGCTTTTAACTAAAGTGAATAGTTTACTGGGCCATTTTCAAGTGATGTTGAAAGAGGAGCTGCACTCTTGCTCTCTTCAGAGCGAATGAGAGATGTTGACACTAGACGGGTCTGTGGGGAGGAGGGGGAGGGGCAACTGGGAGCAGCGTGTGCGTCAACAACTTGCTGTAGGATGAGAGAAGACAGCGTGCCAGCTGGTATCGATAGTGCAGAAAGTATCGATATTGCGGGAAATTAGTATTGAAACTGTTTTAAATATTCAGAATCGATATGTAACGAAAAATCGATATTTTTGACAACACTACACGTGACCTGTTGTTCTCTAACCGTATCCTTCTCTCCCTCCCCCAGGAACATCGTCTCCACGGTGAACCTGGGCTGTAAGTTGGACCTGAAGACCATCGCTCTGAGAGCCAGGAATGCAGAGTACAACCCCAAGGTGAGGCGGGACCCATGCTGCCGAGCCGGGCCTCTGGTCACTTTATATTCACATTGGAAACATCCGTTAATCATAGAGCGCTCACGCTCGACTCTTTGGTGATAAGAAGTTGGATAGGGCAAACCTTCGCGTGCCGAGAACGTTTTTCCTGTTTTTAGGGGGGAAACACTGGATTGTAGTACCTGAATTTCCCCCAAGGGGATCAATAAAGGAATATCTTATCTTATCTTAGTAGTAGTAGTCGTTTTATTCAGTCATCACACACAATACAATAATTTATGCACAATCATTCCAGACTGTCAAACTGTCTTTTGATTTTGGCAGTGACTGAACAAGTACAGGCTGAAGCATAATGCTTATACATGCCTGTCCTATATTCTTATCAAATTAAGCCTCCAAAACAGAAACTAAAAAATAAATACAAAATAAGAATTATTCACATTTGTAACTATCAAAAATAGCTATACAAATGTTTTTTTTTTTTTTGAAGACCAAAAGTGAATTACCTTCTATGAGAGACTGTACTCTACGACCTTCTATGAGAGACTGTCTACGACCTATGAGAGACCGCCTACAACCTTCTAAGAGAGACTGTATGGCCTTCTAGGAGAGACTGTACGGCCTTTGAGAGACTGTCTACAATCTTCTAGGAGAGACTGTCTATGACTTCTAGGAGAGACTACGACCTTCTAGGAGAGACTACACAATCTTCTAGGAGAGACTCTGACTTCTAGGAGAGACTACACAATCTTCTAGGAGAGACTGTCTGATCAGTTTGCGATCTCAGGATTATCTTTATGCCTCAGTCCCCAGAACTCGCACTGAGTTTGGGAAGAGGGCTATGAGGGCCGACGTTCCACTCTACTGGTTAAAGTTGCTTACTCGTGAGTAGTACGTTCGTTGATAAAGAAAAAGAATGTCCACAGCCGCTCCAGTGTAAAACAAAGATATCCAAATGGTTTATTTCTCTTCCATAGCGAAGTCTTTCTTTACAGAAGTTGTCCTAAAGCTACTTTCCTAAATATTCACGTCACTACTACAAGATAAGAAAACTGTATTTTCCCAGTCTCCAAAATCACCGCCGACTCGACACATGAAAATTCCTCCACACTGGAAAGCCGTAAATCAACTTGCCGGCTCTTTCCACAGCAAAACGGTAGGCTTGGCACCGTGGTTGAAAAATGCAGGCTGCAGTCTATGTTGATTAGGGGCCTTTCTCACTCACTCACTCGGTTCCATTCCATTCCGTACCGTCCTCATTCCGGGTCGGATGCGAACTTCCCCCCTCCCTCTCCCCCCTCTAGTTTGTGTACACACTTCAGTCTTGGTTCGCTCCGGGTTCTGTTTACGGTTTGCGTTTTGAGCGTTTACGCTTGCCGTAGGGCGGCGATGATGTCACGCTCGAAAATGTAAACGGGAAGTGTGTTAACACGGAGACTAGAGACTGTATGCTGATATAAAAGAAACAAATAACCAATAAATATGAAGTTATATTTGAACATCTGTTGTCAAGCCTTGTCAATATAACCCACCCCACTTTTCTCACGAATGGAACTCTGTTGTAGAGTCCGCTTTTGAGCGTTTTGCAGGGTTAACGATAACGCTAAGCTAACGGCTAACGCTAGTTAGCTTAGCCTTTTACTAGTAACATTGCTCGCATCGATTATATTGAATGTCATTGATCTACTGGTCGACCACGGCCGACTGGTTGGGCACCACTGGTCTAATAGAAATAAATGCATTCGAGGGCGGCTACGTGGCGTAGTGGGCAAGGCGCTCGCCACGAATGCGGAGACGCTGGGCTCGCCTGTTCGAGCCCAGCGCTCCACATTGCTTTCAGTTTAGCTGGTCGTTCATACTAATACACATTGGCCGTATTAGGGGGTGGGAAACTGATGGGTGGGGATCGGGCGTTGTGGACAGCGACTCCTACAGGTTGGTTGGTGCGCCTGCGCAGTAGAATCAGGAAGTGTCGGGGGCAGCGTGAGCCTCCCACGCGTTACTCCTCGCCACTGAGAGATCGAGCTGCGCAGGTGAAAAGATGTGACTGCTGTTACCTCAAGTACCGGAGGGGACTTGTGCTATGTATGACTTAGTCCACATTGCAGCCGGCTTGTGGGAGGCAAGAAACAGCGTTCGTGACAGGGGAGGGTTGAATTGGATGATACGAAAATTGGGATGGGAGAAAATATAGAAAAATGGGAGAAAAAGTGGATAAAAAAAGAAATAAATGCATTCGAACAAGAAAGTATAGTATACAGCAATGGCTAACGCTAAGCTAACGGCTAACGCTAGTTAGCTTAGCCTGTCCAGCAGCTAACATTATCCCATCGCTCGTGGCAATTATATTACATGTCATTGATCTACTGCAAATAAATGCATTCAAACAAGAAACCAATGTATAGACATAGCATGGCAAACAAAAATTGCCAGGCCTAATGCGAGCCAGAAGTGCTGTGCTTTGTAACGTGGCTTCATGTTTTCATCCACTGAGCTGTGAGGCTCCACATGCTTGTTTGGTTGAGGTCTGAACTCTCAAATTGCCCATAAATATTGTTTTTGTGGGTATTGTCCAGTTGTTGCTGTGTGGTTTTATCTGCCCAAAATTCAAGCAAGCATGAAACGCATTACAGTAACGACGTTGTGTGTCACGCCCCCCGCTCCCACTGGCCCGCATCCGAAACCACCTATTCCAACCGTCCCAGGTTCAGCGGGGGGGCGTAAAACGAATCAGCGCCGCTACGCTCCCAAAATGGGTGTATCCGTCTGAGTGAGAACACCCCCCCCCCTCGTCCCCGGGGGCGCTGATTCGATCGCGATTGGTGAGTGAGAAAGGCCCCTTAGTCTATCTGTTCAGTCCTGTTTCAAGATGCACACTGCCTGTTCTTCTTCTTCTTCTTTGAATTTCCGGCAGAGTAGACGAGAGAATTGTGGACTATATATAGAGACACAAATGTTCTAGAATGTTCGGTTATGACATCATAGGGTGACATCACAAATGTTCTAGAACGTTCGGTCGATTCATACTGTGACATCACAAATGTTCTAGAATGTTCTATTATGACAAATAAGACTTCAATGACTATCTAAATCCAATCAATATTCCTAATGCCGTTTCAATGTAAGGTTATAAAAATAAACATAAACATTCATATAATAACTTAAATATAGCTTTGGCTCCTACACCGGCCCCTAATTGTACTTCTAATCTAGAGACCATTACTAACAACTAAAAAACAAGGAGCTAAACCAAACACTATTTTAACTGATTAAGTGGTATGCTGCCGGATAACCAATACCTGGTGCCAGAGGTCACTAGTACATGGCACACCGTAGGACGACGGTCTTTACCACCGCCTCATGCAGCTTCTTGGAGAAGACAGACCTTAGTGATAGGTCTATCTAAAATGGTCGTCTTTGTCTTGACACGGACCCGACGCACGAGCCCATACTTCATCTCCTTCCTCTTGCGACATAGCCTCAGCAGAGTGCTTCTAAGCTTCAGCATCCAACCGACTGCCTTCTTGAGACGGTTCCAGTTGGAGTAATATTCCAGGAACTGCTGAACTGTGGCGAACTGCTCTTCAGCTGCAGTCGCGCTGACCACAGCGTCCTTTACCTCTGGGTCCTCCGTGGTTAGGTTCCCATGGTGTTCTGGGTTCTGAGGCCATTCCTCTTCGGGCTTGGTGAGGAATTCCGGCCCCTGTATCCAAGTCTCATTGTGCAGGAATGATTCCACATTGAGTCCTTTCGATGCGTGGTCAGCAGGATTTGTTGCAGTATCTACACCTACCACCACTGTCCCACTTCTGACGGCTTCAAGATGGTCTCCACTCGATTCGCCACGAAGGCGTGAAACCTACTGGCTCTGTTTGCGATGTATTTGAGCACAGTGGTGCTGTCGGACCATAACACATATTTGTTTAGGTGGAGCTCCAGCTCGGATCTCAAGGTCCTGTCCATGCGTACCTCCTCTTGCCTGAATCTAGTGACGACTCCCAGGAGAGTACTGGGCTTTAGATCCGGCCCCTGTAGCAGCTGGTTGTTCAAGGTGGTGCCTTGGAATGATGCCCCACAGTCGAACACCACGCGGATCTTCTTCTTCTGGGCATGGTACACACCCATACATAGTGTGGCAAGTACCAAACTTTTCCATCGCTGCGGCTGAGCTCCTCACTGGGAACCTTGACTGCATAGCCCTTTGCGATCCAGTCGTCGACGAACGCTGAGTAATCAGCGTGGAACTGGGGATTCTTCGTGAACCTCTTCTTCAAGTTGAGAGTTCGCTGTTCAGCTACTCTTCTGTTCGGCATCTTGAATACTGTGTTCCTCACTGGTAGGCCGATGCTCTAGTGTCCCTCTGTAAGTTTCACGGACTGCGAGACCAGTTCCAGAAACTGGATGTCGTCCCTCGACTTCTCAAGCCGGTTGTCTTGACACACTGGGAAGTCATTCTTGAACTGTTTACTCCAAAGTTCATCTAGCGTGGCCACGGATGTGCAGTTGGACGTGACTTGTATGAGTCCACTGGTAGTTTCATGGCCATCTTCTCCTCTGAGGGGACCATTGACGAACCAGCCCAATCTCGTTTTCACCGCGTACGGCCCTTCTTTCACGCTGGATACCACCTGCCATGGTTCCATTGCCTTGGGTACGTCCGTCCCGATGAGAAGGCCTATCTCCACCTGGATCTTCGGTATTTGCACTTCACTGAGATAGGGCCACTTATCGACTTCCTCTTGCAGTGGGATGTTCTGTTTACGAGCAGGTATTGACTTCTGAGAGAAGGTGTTGGGTCGCTCTAGGAAGTTGTCACTATCCAAGCTACAGACTTCTAACCCAGACACCATCTGGCTGCTCACAACCTGCCATGGTCCTTAGCAGGATACTTGTCTTCCTGCCGGTGACCTTAAGCGCTGCCATTAACTTCTCTGTGCAGAAAGTGACGTTGCTGCCTGGGTCGAGGAACATGTAGGTAGCCACCATCTTGTTGCCTTTCTTGGCTTTGATGTGGACCGGAACGATAGCCAAGATGCTTTCGACGTTGCCGGCCCCAGTAGCTCTGCAGGTCCTCGTTTCTGCATTGATGCATCCACTGACCTTAGAACTGGCTTCACCTTCTTCTGTGCTTATTTTCTTTGGGCGCATCATCCGATGTCTCCTTCTTGTGCCTTGCTTCATCATAGGCAGCTTTGTTATTAATATGTAGAACTGTAGGGTGGGTAAGCTGGCAGACTTGGCAGCTCATCTTTTCTTGGCAGGCCTTGCTCATGTGACCCCGTTTCAGACTGCTGAAACAGGCCTTTACTCTTGAGAAAATCTATCTTCTCCTTGTGAAGAGACTTCTAACGTTACAGCTATTAGCTAACGTTAGCTAATCATTCTTCCGTTAGCTTATGCTAGCTAGCTGGCCACCTTATAATTCACAATATAATTACTTCATGGAAACGGAGTAACGTTAACGTTATGTCGAGTTCATACTACACTACACGTTAGTGTTGTCAAAAATATCGAAAAATCGATACATATCGATTCTGAATATTTAAAACGGTTTCAATACTCATTTCCCGAAATATCGACATTTAATTATTCATAAAAAAAAATGTATACGGAAGTTGCATTGTTCATTTCAATACCTGTAATAGTACAGTAGTCCACACACACACACATGTGCATTCAGTTAAGTCGGAATATGACTGTAATACAAACGGTTCAGTTTGTCAGGTACATGCAACACAGATTACAGTGTTTACATCTGTCTGCTTGAGAAAATACCATGTTCTGCAATAAAAATTATTGAAGTGAGATGAACAGTTATTTTTAAATGTGTGATCTAAAGATAAACAAAGGGTTTTAAAAGTGTTATATTTATCTTCTCTTATAGTACCAGAGAGAAGCTGAGGAGAATCAAGATTGAACCTTTTTCCCTGTGGTATCGAAAATGGTATAGAATATCGATACTTTTCAAGGTATCGTATCGAAGTTCGAAATTCCAGTATCGTGACAACACTACTACACGTATGAACTCGACATAACGTTAACGTTACCCCGTTTCCATGAAGTGTTTAATTAGCCGCAATCTTGTTGAAAATGTAACGTTAATGCTCCTGGAAACCGGAAGCCGTCATGAAATTGTTGTCATATTGTAGTTTTTTAAGTCTTATTAACTAAAAGATTTTAACCAAATAAAAAGCAGCAGCACTATTGCATAACTGAGTCATGTTTGCTATGTATTTCTTTCTTTAGGGGAGTAGGACATTTGTTTCACAGTTTTAGCATGATGTTTTATAGATGGCTAGGTTAAACACAGGTTTTTGTTTTTAAGAGGGGGGGTTTGATTTGATTTAGATTACGTAGATAATTTAGTTATTTTTAAATGTCTGATCTAAAGAGAAACAAAGGGTTTTAAAAGTGTTATATTTATCTTCTCTTATAGTACCAGAGAGAAGCTGAGGCGAATCAACCAGCAACAAAAGCTAAATTTGTAAAAAAAAAAAAAAAAAAATCCTTTTTTTTTTATTATAAATTTTGCATTTTCGTGGTATCGAAAATGGTATCGAATATCGATACTTTTCAAGGTATCGTATCGAAGTTTGAAATTCCAGTATCATGACAACACTACTTAGAAGGAACTACCAAAAGAAAAAGGAGGAATGGCAGTACCCAGTTTAGAAAGCTATTACTATGCAGCACAGCTTAGAACAGTAGCATGCTGGTGCAATGTGAATTATGAAGCCAAATGGAAAGATATAGAAACCAAAAGAGAGGGATTCAAAGTGCAGGCACTGATAGGAGATAGGGAGCTGTTCAGAAGACAGGAACAACTACTAGACCCAATTACCAAATTCACTATAAACATATGGAACACAATAGTAAAGAAATACAAGCTAGAAAAAGAATCCAAGATACTGAGATGGATAACACACAACAACAAATTCAAACCAGCGATAGGGTTTGAACCATGGGTTCAAAAGATGGGAACGGGGGGTAACAGCAATATGTACAATGATAGAAGGAGGGGAGATGCAGACTCTACAAAAATTGAAAGAAAGATTCAGACTAGAGAATAGGGACCACTTTAGATATTTACAGATTAGAGACTACTATAACAAGGAAATAAAGCAAGACAGACAAAGAACAGAATGGGGTAATTAACCCTTTCTCTGCCACGCTTATGTACATCCTTATACCGTCCTCTGCCAGCTCTATTTGTCTATGGAGAAGTTCCCCTTTGCAGGGCTATAACTTTTTAAATTGTATTACTAAATTGACATTACTATGGCCCATTCAACGTCAATTATCTATCGTTTAGGATGTAGCAACGTTCTACTTTTTCATTCACATATTCATACTAAAATACGGTCTGAAGTATAAATGTTTTTATCGTTTTCTGCAGCATTCTGCAGAACATGATTTATAGCCCTAAATACGTACGCCTCATCATCTGCTGGTGACGGGGGGGGGGGGGGGGGGGGTTATAAGTCCGTGGCCGACGTTAAATGAATCATGTAGTATGGGTGATATATTGATCATAGCAGTTTGTATCGAAAATGGTAAACAAACAGGCTGAAACTCACCCCAGTCTCCTCGTAGCGTTGGGTGATGAGCGTGGAGCAAAAAGATTGCTATTATGGGATGTTGATGTATGCGATCCATTTCCAGGTTTTATAATAGTATATACGTCCAAATCATGTTGTTTATCGAGTTATTGGCAACGGATCGCTATCCATTGTGTCGAGCTCGAGTCCGAATATGGATGAGCACCACTTCCTGTCGGTCATTTCCTGTTTGGGCGATCCGCCGATCGGCCACCAGATGGCGCTCTTGAACCGTTGGAGAGTTGAGAGGAGATCAACAGGGGATCTCAAGACTCCGTGGGTAAAATATGATTGCCATCACAGATTTTTTAAATATTGATCTCAAAGACGCCTTACGGCGTCATTGGCAGATTACACATGGCGGAGAATGACGTGGAAACTCATCCTTGACGAATAAAGGGTTAAGATAATGGTAAAATCATACGAAGGAAGGAAGGGAAGGGTGATATCAGCACTATATCAGGCAATAATGGACAGTAAGGGAAATACAACATTGTATATAAAAGAAAAGTGGGAGAAAGAGTTAGAAATAGAGATAACAGAGGAGGAATGGTATAACACATGTAAGACACAACAATCAACCACAGGATCAAGGATATGGAGGGAGTTTTGGTGGAAAAACATAATTAGATACTTTATAACACCAGAAATACAGGGCAATTACACAACAGCAAAGAAACCATGTTGGAGGGAGTGTGGACAAGAAATAGCGAACCACGCACACATATTCTGAAGATGTCAGAAAATAAGGCACTACTGGGAAGAGATAGGAGGGATAATAAATGAAATAATAGGATACGAAATACCCCAGGAAGGCCAAGTGTTGTATCTGGGGAACCTATCACAGGAAGGAATTCAAGGGGAAGACAAATACTTGATTAAGATATTGATAGTGGCAGCCAAAAAAGCTTTAACTAAGCTGTGGTACAGGGTAGAAGTGCCGACGAAGGACCAATGGATAAAGATAGTAGAGGAGATACAGGAAATGGAGAGAATCACACATCTGCTGAGGCTGCAAGGAGAAAAGTTTTAATTGAAATGGGAAAAGTGGGAAGAATATAGGAGGGGAAGGAACAACATCACAGGGGATTGAAAAGGATACAAGGAAATGATGGAAAATGTAAATAAAGGATGCAAATATAGAATGGACCGAAGGACCCATGCCATACTTTTCTTTTCTCATTTTTGGATATGTTTTAATTTGATTTCTTATTGATGAGTCTTTATAATTTTGTATGTGGAAATGTATTGTGTATGTATGTTGTTGAAAAAATGAAAATAAAAACGTAAGTTAAAAAAAAATTAAAAAAATTAAATAAAAAAATAAAATAAAAAGAGGCAAGGGTTGGAGAAGGCACAGAGTGTATCCCCCTTGGTCCTTGCTTTAGTCTCTGCCGGGTTCTGGACTGCTGTAGCAGCTGTTGTGAAGCTTCCCCAAGCGCCGCTCTTTCTGGATGTCTTCTCATCTTTGTGAGCCTTAGCTTGGCTCTTGTTTCCATCTGTGATGTTGCCGAAGAGAGGGTGTTGGGCTTGTAGGCTGACAAAATCGGCAAGGTTGCAGTACTTGGCGCTGCGCTGATCTTTCTCTAGAAGAGCATAGGCTTTGCTTCTCCACCGCTCTCTGCTTGTACGGAAGCTTGGCGGTGATGGCATGCATATTTGATATCAAGCTCCTGCATGTACTCCACGTCAGCCATAGCATTGAGGCATCCAGTGAGATAGAAGCCAAAGGAGTGGATCGCCTCTCCGTCATCGGACTTGATAGTAGGCTAGTTCAGTGCCTTGTCTATATACGCCATTGAGATCTTGTATCCATTTCCAAAATGTTTTTTCAAGAGCCTCCTTGCCTCGTGATAGCCTCGCTCTGGTTCCATGTGAAGACAACTTATTTTTTTTGTATTTTATTTTTTTATTATTTTTTAAACAAACACATAAACAAACATGACAACACACAATAGGATATACAAATACACATATGCTCCAGCTCGTACCCCCCTCTCCCGGACCCCCCATTGGATAATCCAACCATTATAATTTGTTCCTAACCAGACACTACCATTATATGCTGGCTTTTATTCTCTCCACCACTTCTAACCACATTGCCATTTTGGATTCATTGAGACCCAAAATTCTAGCTGTTGATATTTCTTGATAAATCACATCGAGATATGTAAGAATCCAGACCTTCCGGCACATTTTTTCCGGTTGAAACCATCGTGATGCTATCAGCTTTTTAGCCACTGTGATACCGGATAAAACCAATCTCTTTAGCTGTGGAGGTACTGCATGCTCAAAGACATCATTCAGCAGTAATACAGAGGGGTGTACAGGTATATCCAGAGTTAAGAGATTTGACAATTGCTGGGTCACTTCTTTCCAAAATAGCTTAACTGGTGGGCAGTCCCAGTACATGTGCATAAATGTCCCTTCGTCCCCATTTGTACATAAGGAGCATTTGGAGTCTTGTTTAAGACCCATTTTGTTCAGTCTTATAGGAGTTAAGTATGTCCTGTGAATATAGTTAAGATTGATTTGTTGATGGTCCGGGTTCCTTGATGCAAGGCGTACATTTGCCCAGGCTTCTTGCCAGTCAAAGTCTATCTCCAGGTCTGGTATATCCCTCCTCCAGACTGAGTCTAGATCAGGGGTCGGCAACCTTTTTGACATGGAGTGCCTGTTTGAAATATAGTTGTAACTAGTGTGCCTCAACAATATTCCATGCATCGTAATACTTTTTTCTCATAATCGGGTCTTTTTAATGATAATTTTTACATTATTACATCATTATTGTTATTGTTATTATTAACAATATTATTATGATGGTTGTATCAACCCTAAATCTGAGTTGGGGGGGGGGGGGATGCAATGCAGACAAACAGCTGCATACAGTGCAACCATTTCACTCACATTTGCCCATTCATTTTTGGACACATCACACACCATTGGTGTGTGTACTGTACGTGTGCTGTCATAGCTCCACCTACAGGCCTAATGGAGAACACCAGGATGTGAATGGAGGGTTGATTGATCGCAAGACTACACTGTAAAAAAAAATATAATAAGTTACCAGAACTTAAAAATATTGAGTTCAGTTACTGTGCATTAAGGTTTTCAGTTTTCAATCCATAATAAGTTAACAGAAAAATAAGTACACAACCACATTATTTCAACCTAATAAAACTATGTTTATTGTCATTGTTTTAAGAACACAAGTTGACTTGGTAATACTCACATTTTGAGTAAAAAAATGGCTTTTAACATGTGCAATGTTCAATGAAATAGAAAAATAAATAATAAAATGTGTTGATTAATCCCACTGGTCACAATGGTGACCGTAATAATGTTTTTGTTATAAGGCTCTGCAAATGTTACTGAATGATGTAGCAATGTATTTCCAGCTAAATTGAAATAATAAACAAATAAAGGGTCTCAATTAAATATGTGGTAGTAAAAAGAACCTGTGGGAGGATTTCAACAAGATAAATGCGACAACAGTGCAAAATATTTCACTAATATTTCAAAGCAAAAAATATATATATATAATTTTAATATTTTTTTTCTTTTTTTTTATGCTGCCCCCTGTGCCTATGCAAATGCCCCCGTGTGCCTATGGTTGCCTACCCCTGGTCTAGATGTAGGGTTTCATACGAGGCCGTTAGTAATTGATGATAAAAATCTGAAACAAAACCTCTCGATGTCTCTCTTTCATAGAAGAATTTGTGGTATCTGTGGTGTACAATTGGTATCCTTAATGGAACACCGTGAGCCTTCAAACATGCCAATAACTGTGCGTAAAAATAATATGAGGACTTGGTGAGATAATTTTTTTTGCATATTTCATCAAAACTACAAAAACCCTGTTTGTTGAAAACGTCTCCTAATGTGTGTATGTCTTGCTTTTCCCATCTAGGGAATCTTATAGGTTGTTTTCCAATCAAGAGTGCATTGTTATTGAATAAGGGAGTATGATTATGCCATTTATGTGGGATAGAGTCTTTTTTTTGTGTTTCACGCCATATCCGGATTGCATGAGTGATTATGGGGCCAAATTTCCGTTCGCATTGCTTAATTGATCATTTGGTGTACACTATGTCCTTCAGCCTATGTGGAGCTACTATATTTTCTTCTAAATTTCTCCAGGATACTGATGCTTGGGGATCAAACCATGTTGTCAGTGGTCTTAAAGTGTATGCCTTAAAATAGTGGTGGAAATCTGGAAATGCCATACCACCGTCTGCTTTGTTTCTCTGTGCGGTGGATCTTTTTATACGTGGTGGTTTGTTATTCCAAATAAATTTGTATGTGGAGGAGTGTAATTCTTTCCAGTAACCCTTTGGAGTGGGTAACGGTAGCATTGAGCTGAAGAAGTTGATTCTAGGTAGGACGTCCATCTTAACTATTGATATCCGTGCTTGTACTGAGTTTTTAAGTTTTGACCACCTGACAAGGTCGTATTTGATTTTGTTTTGGATTTTTATGTAATTGTGCTTCACCGTTTGGCTTATGTTAGGGAATATTTCAACTCCCAAATAGGGCTGGGCGATATGACCAAAAACGTTATCGCGATAAAATTATAAAATTATTTTCATATAATTCGATATCGATAATTATCGTAGATATAATGTCCGTCAAGTTTAATTAACTTCTTATGCTGCTGCGAATGTCTCAAGTCGAGTTGATGTCGTCATCAGTCTGCGCACGTTAGCCGACAAGCGGAGTATCTCATGACAATAAATATGACACTAAAATACTCTCTTCCGCCACAATATATTGAAACGACGTCCACTGTATATCCCACACTACCATAAACGTGGCCTCAGAATTCAAAACACACACATACTCGGCACGTAAATATATAAAACAGTGCCGTGCAAGCTAGTTATCCTAGCCAGCCTGTTGGTTCTAAGCGATGTATTCCATGACAATGTGCTAAATATGACACTAAAATACTCTCTTCCGCCACAATATATTGAAACGACGTCCACTGTATATCCCACACTACCATAAACGTGGCCTCAGAATTCAAAACACACACATACTAGGCACGTAAATATATAAAACAACGCCTTGCAAGCTAATTAGCCTAGCAAGCCTGGTTGTTGAGTGAGTCCTACCTCCTTCCGGGTCTCGGCCATCTCCTTCACTGATTGGTTGTTAGCTGTGTGCGTAAGCACGTCATCACGTAATGCTGGTTGTTGTGAGTGAGTGTGCTGAGCCGAGGCTGAACGGAGCCAAGCTTGGAAAATCGATATATCGAAACTTTGCGACCACGTTTCATGTTTATTTCGAGGAAATAATTTATCGCGATAGTTATCGTTATCGTTTTATCGCCCAGCCATACTCCCAAACATCTAAAGTGTTTTACCATCGGTATCTCTTCTGGGAGGGTTATATTTCTTTTTGCAGGGGCGTTAAGTGGGAGGAAGGCCGACTTCGGCCAATTTATCCTAAATCCCGATAAATCTCAAGTCCTCAATCAACTTGAGAAGATGAGGCAATGCGGTGTTGGGGTTTTGCATGAACAGTATTACGTCGTCCGCATATAAACTAATTTTGTGTTGTGTGCCCTTGATTACGATTGGTTCTATGGATTGGGATTGTCTTATATATTGTGCTAAAGGCTCTAATGATAGATCGAATAGTCCGGGACTAAGAGGGCAACCCTGTCTGGAAGACGAGGGCTGTACGCTAAGCTTTTTCACTAGGGGCACACTTGCCCCTAAATGAGAAATTTAGGGGCAAAAAAAAATTTTTAGGGGCAAATTTTCGATTGTTTTTGATTTAAAAAAAAATATTTTATATAATTTTTTTTTAATAAAATATATATATTATATAATCATACTTGTAGTTGTATTATCTGCGAGACATCGCCACCACGCAACAAGTCAAAATGCTCGCTATATGCAACCAGCTCCACTGTCTGTGTGTACTCGAGTAGCCTCCAGCTACGGCCAGGATTCTCCGGAGCTGCAGCTGGACCCTATACTGTAGCCTCCAGCTACGGCCAGGATTCTCCGGCGCTGCAGCTGGACCCTATTGACTATATTCAGCGTGCCCTCAGCTCGAATACGCATCGACTCAGTGTTATAACTTATAAGACATTGATATCAGGAGCTATCTGAACTATTTAGTTTAATGGGACGTTTAGTTTTGAACAGTAAGCTAACGCGAGCTATCATGCACTACTAGACTTGCTGGAGGATTTGTTGATATCAGTAGCTAGCCGGCTGGCAGGCTCACCGAGGTCCCACTAGAGACTAGTGTTTACAACAGCCACAGGTGCGGGAGGGAGGAGACGCCGCAGCTCTCTCCGTGTGTCTGAGTTCAGTTCAGTTCGGCTCACTATAGGAGGTCGAACGTGTCGAAAATATGAAGCAATACTAACTTTACTTTTCTTCATAGCTAAATCAGACAGTCAGCCAGTCTATCAGAGTGAGTGCTCAGTCGATTGTTCCCGCTGATCATACCTGCTGAGTGCTCACTGCTCAGTTCGCGTGAGTGGCGTCATCACACGCCTTGGATAATTTAGGAGTGAAATGCGAATGTAAGGCTTGAAAGCACTGCTCGCAAGCCCGCCCCCAGATAATATTTACCAATCGCAACGGCCAATTAAAGGGGCAATTTGCGACGATATCATCGCAGTGTACAGCCCTAGACCGTGATACTGGAAAGATTTCGGAGGTGATTGTACCTGTTGTAATCATGGCCGATGGGTCTTTGTATAATACTTTAATCATATCAATGAATCCTTTTCCTAACCCCATCCTTTCTAACACTGCCCATAGATACGACCATTCCAACCTGTCAAAAGCTTTCATTGCATCCAGGGACAGCATCGCCTTAGGTGTGTTGTCTTCCTTGTTAGCATCTAGTATGTGTAGTAATCGTCTTATGTTATCAGTGATCAGGCGGCCTCTTATGAAGCCTGTTTGGTCCGGATGAATTAAAGACGTCATATGCTTTTGTAGTCTGATGGCTAATACCTTAGAGTACAGTTTGATATCGGTTCCGAGGAGGCTTAAAGGTCTGTAACTACCGCACTCGGTGGGGTCTTTGTCTTTTTTGAGGAGGACTGTTATGAGTGCAATATTGTCATTCTTATGGAAGTTCCCCTCCTTGACTGAGTATAAAATCATATTTAGTAATAAGGGTCCAATTATGTCCCAACAAGAGAGGTACATTTCTGGTGGGATACCGTCTCTTCCAGGGGCCCTACCACTTTGCATTTCAGATATGGCCTCCCTAAGTTCATCTAGTGTGATCGGTGTTTCTAACTGTTTAGCGTCATCCTCTGAAAGTTTAGGGAGGTTAATTTGATTAAGATATGTGTCCATTTTGTTTTGATCGAAGGTCGTTTCTGATTTGTATAAGTTGGAGTAAAATTCTTTGAATGTCGTGTTTATTTCTTTGGGTTCTGTAACAAGTCCTTGTTGTGCTCTAATGGTAGTTATATCTGCAAATTTTGCGTTGACTCTTAATCACATAGCTAATAGGTGACTTGGTTTGGAACCTTGGGAGTACTGCTGTTCTCTTGTGCTACGTATTTGCAATTCAGATTGTTGTCTGTATATGGCGTTAATCTCTTTTTTTAGTATATTGACTTGATTTTCCAGTTTAACCGAGTTGTTGTATTGTAAAGAATTAAATAACGTTGAGTAAAGCGTTTCCAGTTCAGCCAGTTTTGAGCATCGATTCTTGCGTATTTGGGAGGAAAAGCAATCAGTGAAACCCTTTGTCGACATCCATAATATTCTGGGGTCCTGCACCGAATTCGCATTTATCCGTAGGAATACCGTAAGAGCTTCTTTGATTTGTGTAATGAATTCCTTGTTATTAAGCAGCATCGTGTTAAATCGCCATCTTGGGGCTCGGGATGATAGTATACCAAATGTTCCTTTTAAGAGTAAATAACAGTGATCAGACAATGCATTGGGTATCATTTCCACATCGTAGTTATCAAATAGTCTCAGGGTTGTGAAAACGTAATCTATTCTGGATAATGTATTATGTCTCGCAGATCGACAAGAGTACTTCCGGGTCATGGGGTTGAGTGATCGCCATAAGTCATTTACACCTGTAATCTTCGACCAATCCTTTAATGCATTAGATGCATTTTTTTGTTCGTTGGAAAAGGAGGGGTTTGATTTGTCCATCCTTGGATTCCAAATGGCATTAAAATCTGCACCGATTATAAATGAGTATTCGGGAAGGTCTAACATTGCTCTGGTAAGTGTAGTGAAGAAACTAACTTCATATAAATTTGGGGCGTATACCGCTACCAACGCTATTTTTCTGTTCTTGTGTAAAATCTTAGCTATAGTTATCCGACCATCTGCATCAGACCATACTCCCTTCAATTCAATATTCAACTTCCGTCTAACGACTATGGCTACTCCCCGAGTTCTCGTTCCAAAGGAAGAGTGACTGATGTTATGATATGTGTTGTCCGCTAACATATCTGTCTTTCTCTAAGATGTGCGTTTCGCTTAGCAGAGCTATGTCCACCTGTTCTTTTTTCATCAGTGTGAGCACGCTTTTTCGTTTGTGTTGTTTATTTATTCCACCAGTGTTCCAGATCATTATGTTCAAACTAGCCATAATCTATACATGTTGTTGTGTGGTTGTTGGTAATGCAATATTTTTTTGACGCTTCTATTGAGGCTAATGTGGGCTCTAAATGGCTGGAATAAGGGGGAGGTGAACAGAGGGGGGAGGGGGTGAAGTACATAGGGTTATTTTGTTTTAACGTCTTGCACAGACAGGTTACACATAAAACACATATGGCCCATCCCTAATGGATGGGCTAAAATGATTAACAGAACATATAAACAATAACCCAAGGCCACTCCATTCAAACCCATTAGCCCAAGGGTCTGGATGAGTAGCCCAACGTTAACCGCATTTCCCTAGCCAAAGATGAGAGAGAGAGAGAGAGAGAGAGAGAGAGAGAGATTAAATAAATGAATTGAAACAAACAAATGGAATGGATATGAGACTGAGAAGAAAAGCACAAGAGATAAATGAAAAGAAAGGAAGTATGCAAGGTAAGACTTGCATCTAGGGATGCCCCGATCGATCGGCCACCGATCGTTATCGGCCGATACTCAGTATAAATATGCAATCTGTGAATTCCGATAATTAGTCATATTCGCCGATAGCGGAAACCGATCAAGCGAAGCTCTCACTCGCTGTCTGTCTCAGACACACACAACCTGCAAACTGCCGCTGCTCCTCCTCCCTAGCCCCGCCCGCCCCCGTGTAGAGTTTGTAAACAAAGAGGTGCGGCTCCTCTGCTCGAGTCTGTAGTGCACTGCATTCGACCTGCGCTAACGTTAGCTACCTAGCTATCGTTACTGTTTAAACAAAATTACCCAGTCAACTATTCACGTTTAGTAGGCATTGTCTAACGGTATTTAGCCGGCTAGCTACCGATAGCTCCTGATATCAACAAATGATCCAGAAAGTCTAGTAGTTCATGTTCATACCTCAGTTAGCTTGCGTTAGCTGACGTTCGTTTACTGTTCAAAACGAAATGTCCCATTGAACTAAAGTTCTGTCTTAACGTCATCTAGCCGGCTAGCAGTAGCTACAGATAGCTCTTGATATCAATGTCTTATAACATTGATTTAATGCGTATTCGAGCTGAGGGCTTGCTGAATGTGAAATGACCAAAGCACTTAACGTTACCAATGGGGTCCCGCTGCAGCGCCGGAGAATCCTTTTTGGAGCTGGGCTACTAGAGTACACACAGACAGTGGAGCTGTTTGCAGATAGTGAGCATTTTGACTTGTTGCGTGGTGGCGATGTCTCGCAGATAATACAAGTACAAGTCTAATTATATAATATATATATTTTATACAAAAAAAAAAAAAACTTTATATAAAATAATTTTTAATTTCTTTTTAATCAAACAATCGGTATCGGATCGGTATCGGCCGATATGGCTCACGACGATCGGTGATCGGTATCGGTGGCAAAAAACGTGATCGGGGCATCCCTACTTGCATCTGCAGCATTCTGCATGCAGTGTCCTACGTGTATTCAGTCATGGTCCCGGGTAGTCATAGCAACGAGGACGCCTTGGTGATGATGACGTCATCTTCAAGCGTCATTGTTTACAGCAGCTCGGGCAGCACGCTGGATACTTGGAGTCAGTATCTCCTCCTGAGCGTCATGAAAGACGTTTTCGTCGCCTCCACTCAGCCAGTATGTAATACAGGGATTCCTGTACATAGTTCCATCAATATAAAGTTTATCCATGAACATACGAGCATTCCGTTTGTTTTTCCTCGCATCCGCCATGACCGGGTAGAGCAGCCTGCGTCTACTCATGATCTCTGCAGGGAACTGGTCACTGATGGAATATTTGGATCCTTTCAACTCTCTACCGTTGGACATAATAGCAGATTTCATCTTTGAATCGATGACTTTGGCCACGATGGGACGGGGCCTCTGCTGGTCGACTTTGGCTTTCCCCAGGCGATGGACTCTGGAAAAGCGGATAGCTTCGGTTTCAACCGACTTCATTTTCAGGTTATCTGACAGGAATAACTTAAAAAGTTCCTCGGATCTCTGGTGAGTTTCATTTTTAGTTTCAGGAAGACCGTGAATTATTATGTTGTCTCTCATGCTTCTACATTGTAGGTCAAGAATGTTATTAGCCATGTTGAAATTTTCTTTTTGGAGATTACCCGTCAGACGTTGTAGTTTGTTTACGTCGATCCTGAGTGAGGCATTGTCTGCCTTTAGCACCTCGATGAGTGAGTTGTTGTACTCCACAGAAGCTTTTAACTCCTTGACATTGTTTGTCAGCTGTTCGAGTAGATCAAGCTTCTGGAGTTGATGTTGAATAGATGTTAAAGACTCACGGATGTCGCTGGTTGGGTCATCCGCATCACTCGAGCCCAGCTCACTTCGGGTGCGTTTGGTATCGGGTTTGGTGCCCGCCATAGCGTTTTCTTTATAAAACGCGTCAATATAGGCTTCCAGTCCCTCCACCGTCTCGTTAACAGGTGAATCCAGGTTGGAAAAAGTTAAGTTTATCTCTGATCAAAGCATATATAATGGCATTTTAAAGGGAAGTTTGGCACGGAGTGCAGCTCAGCACTTCAATCAGCAGCCATCTTGTCTGCCGTTGTGCACTGTGAAGACAACTTCTTATCAGCTCTCTCGGCTGTCCATCCGTGTACTGCTCCATGAAGTACAGCCGGTCTCTGTTACTATCTGTCTTGTCCTCCACTCCGTGTTCAAAGGCCCTGATGAATAGCCTGTACCCCATAGGGTCTCCCTTGAATATAGGAATCTGTTGAGGGGGCAGAGTAGCATGGTTTTGTTGCTTCACTAGGAAATCCACCATGGCTCGTGTGGACTCTTGTTGCGGAGACTCTTGTTCCTTCTGTGTAGCACCGCCAGGTGCTCTGTACTGTAAGCAGGTTCTCCTTTTATCGCTACGGCCTGAGGAGTAGGCGTAGCCTGCTCGTGAGCTTGTGATTTGAAGGGCTTCTTTTTCTCTATGCAAGAGTTCATTCCATCCCTACGGGACACTGGATGAGGCTCGCTGGCCCTCGTACTCTTCCAGTACTTTGAACTTAGCCTCTGCAGCAGCTAAAGCAGCCTGGACCTGTAAATCCTCTCTCTCTGCCTGTTCCTCCCTCTCTGCTCTTAGCTTAGATGAGGTAGCTAAGAGCAGAGCCTCCTGTTCATCGAGTTGCTGCGCGGCACACGGGAGAGGGGAGGAAGGGAGGCCCACAAGCTGCCGCGCGGCGGGTCCCCCCCCCTCCCTCTCTCTCTGTCTCTCTCTCTCTACCTCCGGAGTGTGTGCAGAGGTGTCGGGTTTCGCTCTGGAAGAAGCTCTCTCTCCCACCCCCTCTCTCTCTCTCTCTCTCTCTCTCTCCCTCCGGAGTGTGTGCAGAGGTGTCTGGTTTCGCTCTGGAAGAAGCTCTCTCTCTCTCCCACCCCTCTCTCTCTCTCCCACCCCCCCTATCTCTCTCTCTCTATCTCTCTGTCTACCAGTCGCAGACTGTGTGGGCTGACTGTCACTCAAAGTGCTTATGGGCGGAGCCAGGCCATAACAGCCTGAAATCTTGAAGCTGGAAAATGATGGTTTTGAGTACTTGATTAGAAATATAAAACAATGCATTTTTTTGAAAGAAACCTTACAGATGTCTTCAATAGACTAACAGGAATTGTGTAAAGTTGCCCAAATAGTGCTAGGAATAGCAGTACATAGCCCCTTTAAGCTCACAAACTCTCCAAATAGATTGTTGAATTCTACCAATCTTGTCTGTACACCTTCCAAGTTACCGTCGTCATCCTCATCCATTAATTGATTAATCTTATTCGTGTGACCAGTTAGCTGACCTAACTTAGCTCTCCTCTTATTGATGGCCTGACGGACATCTTCCTCATAGACCCTTTGTGTCATTTCAACCTTCTTAGGTTCCGACATTTTGTTGTTATCCTTCTTTCAGCGCTCCAGTAGTTCGTGTTGATTCCTTTTTCCTCTTGGAACAGAGTTTTCTTACTAATATGAGGGCCGATGTTCCACTCTACTGGTTAAAGTTGCTTACTCGCGAGTAGTACGTTCGTTGATAAAGAAAAATAATGTCCCCAGCCGCTCCAGTGTAAAACAAAGATATCCAAATGGTTTATTTCTCTTCCACAGCAAAGTCTTTCTTTACAGAAGTTGTCCTAAAGCTACTTTCCTAAATATTCACGTCACTACTACAAGATAAGAAAACTATTTTCCAGGGGCGGCTAAGTGGCGCAGTGGGCAAGGCGCTCGCCACCAACGCAGGAGATGCTGGGTTCGAACCCACCTCTCGGCTGGTCGTTCATACTAATACAATTGGCAGTATATTAGGGGGTGGGAAAGCCGGTGGGTGGGGATCGGACGTTGTGGACAGCGACTCCTACAGGTCGGTTGGTGCGCCTGTACAGCAGAATCAGGAAGCATGAGCCTCCCACGCGTTACTCCTCGCCACTGAGAGATCGTGCTGTACAGGTGAAAAGATGCGACGGCTGCCTCCTCGTGTACCGGAGGGGACACATGATGCAAGGCTTCGTCCACATTGCAGCCGACCAGTGGGAGGCATGGTCTAACAACGTTCGAGACAGGGGAGGGTAGAATTGGATAATACGAAATTGGGGTGGGAGAAAAATTGAAAATGGGGAGAAAAAGTAGATACAAAAAAAAAACGATTTTCCCAGTCTCCAAAATCACAGCCGACTCCACACTGGAAAGGCGTAAATCAACTTGCCGGCTCTTTCCACAGCAAAACGGTAGGCTTGGCACCGTGGTTGAAAAATGCAGGGTTCAGTCTATGTTGTTTAGTCTATCTGTTCAGTCCTGTTTCAAGATGCACACTGCCTGTTCTGCGAGAATTGTGGACTATAATAGAGACACACAAATGTTCTAGAATAGTCGGTTATGACATCATACGGTGACATCACAAATGTTCCAGAACATTCGGTCATGACATCACAAATGTTCTAGAACATTCGGTCATGACATCACAAATGTTCTAGAATGTTCTATTATGACAAATAAGACGGTTCAATGACTATCTAAATCCAATCAATATTCCTAATGCCGTTTCAATGTAAGGTTATAAAAATAAACATATAAACATTCATATAATACAATAACCTAAATATATAGCTTTGGCTCCTACAAGGGCTTTCATGTACTCGGCTCCCTCTACTTGGAATTGACTTAAAAAAACTGAAGCTACTGGCCCTTGTCACCTTGCCTGATTTTAAATATTATCTTTACCTTTTATCTGTGTGTTTTGTCCTGTATGTTGTAACTTGGTGTATTATTTTTATTGCTGCCATTTTGGTCAGGTCTTGCTCATAAAAGAGATCCTTGATCTCAAGCATTTTACCAGGTTAAATAATTTTTTTATTTTTATTATAATTTTTTTACTTCTTGGAGAGACTGACTTCTAGGAGAGACTACACAATCTTCTAGGAGAGACTGATGTCCATTTTATTCCTAATGATCTGTTCTGTTTCTCCACCCCTCCCTCCCTGCCAGCGTTTTGCTGCGGTCATCATGAGAATACGAGAGCCCAGGACCACGGCGCTCATCTTCAGCTCTGGGAAGATGGTCTGCACGGGAGCCAAGAGGTCAGCACATTGATGAAAGCTATTGGGATACACTCTGTCATGTTTTTAAATTCTCTTGGTGTAGATTCCACTGTACATGGCTTTGTAGGTGCCCGGTTGAAATACTGTAGAGAATTGCAACATGCATGGAAGCGCCACCCAAAGTATCATGAAGAGATCAACTCAACTTCCTGGTGATCCTTGTGCCACGTTGCATATTTCCATCATCTGGGTGTAGTTTTGTCAAAATGCTGTTAGTTGCTAATAATCTCCATCTGCTCTCCTTTCTCTTCCTCTTTTCCACATTTCCATTTCTCGTTGCCCACACCCCCTTTCCTCTCCCATGTCCCCCCCCCCCCCCCCCCCTTCTCTCCTCTTCCCTCCCCAGCGAGGAGCAGTCGAGGTTGGCAGCCAGGAAATACGCCCGTGTGGTGCAGAAGCTGGGCTTCCCCGCCAAGTTCCTGGACTTCAAGATCCAGAACATGGTGGGAAGCTGTGACGTGAAGTTCCCCATCAGGCTGGAAGGACTGGTCCTCACCCACCAGCAGTTCAGCAGGTCTCTGCACTTATTAACTTACGCTTTTTTAGATGCGAAGCACCGCTATGACTGGCAATGTCACTAACTCACTCACACGGTCATTCGCTCACACTTAGCCGCTCTGCCCCCTAGTGGCGTCTCACGAGCATCAGCTTGGCATCACAACAACAACATACAATCAATCATACAGTACCTCCATGTGCATGCAAGAGGCCGCGGTGACACTCTAGATGTCTCAAGACGACAGTATGAAAGCTCTTGGTAGAAAACCATTACATTTGACTACAATAGGTTGCGTATCGTTGTGAAAAGGGCACCCTGACCATCTCCGGACAAATTTCCCTCTGGATTAATACATTTTTTCTATTCTATTCAACACCATGCTATGAGAACCTATACAGCGATCGGTATCGGCCGATATTCAGTATAAATATGAGATCGGTGAATTCCGATAATGCTTTATTTTTGCCGATCGTGAAAACCGATCGAAAAACATGATCCAATTCTTAGCGGAGATCTCACTCGCTGACTTCAGTCTCAGACACACGGAGCTGCAAACTGCCGCTCCTCCTCCCCTGCCCCTCCCTTACCCCTGTAAACACAGAGGCTCCTAGTCTGCTCTAGTCTAGTGCATGCGACCGTGAGCTAACGTTAGCTACCTAGCTATCGTTACTGTTTAAACAAAATTACCCAGTCAACTATTCACTTTTAGTGTAATACATGAGGCATTGTCTAACGGTATCTAGCCGGCTAGCTACTGATAGCTCCTGATATCAACAAATGTTCCAGCAATAGTCTAGTAGTGCATGATAGCTCACGTTAGCTGACTGTTCAAAACGAAATGTCCCATTAAACTAAATAGTTCACTGAGGCGTTGTCTTAACGTTATCTAGCCGGCTAGCAGTAGCTACAGATAGCTCCTGATATCAATGTCTTATAACATTGATTCGATGCGTATTCGAGCCCCAGCTTGCATCGCAGTCACAAAAGGGGCTAGCTGAGGGAGTAGGGTATATCTGCAGAGCCGCAGATATACCCTGCTGAGGCATGCTGAATGTGATTTGACCAAAGCAGAGTATACACACAGACAGTGAAGATAGCGAGCATTTTGACTTGTTGCGTGGTGGCGATGTCTCGCAGATAATACAACTACAAGTATAATTATATAATATATATATTTTATTAAAAAAAAAATATATATATATATATATATATATATATATATTTTTTTTTTTTTTTTTTTTTATAAAACCCAAAACGATCGATATCGGATCGGTATCGGCCGATATGGCTCAAGACGATCGGTATCGGTGGCAAAAAACGTGATCGGGGCATCCCTAATTTTATTATTTGCATTTTTGCACAATCGAGGCGGGCATGGCCACCTACATTTCACTGCATGTCTCGTGTATGTATGTGACAAATAAAACTTGAATCTTGAATCTTTTTCACCCCCACCTTAATGTTAACTGGTCTGTTTTTCAGCTATGAACCGGAGCTGTTTCCAGGCCTCATCTACAGAATGATCAAACCCAGAATCGTCCTTCTTATTTTCGTATCGGGCAAGGTGGTGCTGACAGGTAAGGGACCAGCCTCTGTATTCTACCCTCTCCCCCACACGGCTGTATTATTATTATTATTATTACTATGATGCTCTTATCATATCATTCCTTCTCTCCCCGTCTGTGTGTCTGACCAGGAGCCAAGGTGCGAGGGGAGATATACGAGGCATTTGAAAACATCTACCCCATTCTAAAGGGCTTCCGCAAGACGACGTAGACCCTGCTCCATCTTCCCAACCAACCCTTACTATTATCTCCTTTTTTGTCTTTCTTTAGACCCGTCATTGTCTTATTTTTGGACATTACTATTCTTTTTCATTTCCAGTGGGGATTGGACATTTCTTGGCATTATCCCCTGCCCTGTGTATTCCCCCCCCCCCTTTTTGTATGGTCCCGAAATACGAGTTTGTAGATAAAAGACGAGAACTATACATGAGATGAAAGACGAGAACTATACATGAGATGAAAGACGAGAACTATAGACGAGATGAAAGACGAGGAACTATACACGAGATGAAAGACGAGAACTATACACCAGATAAAAGACGAGAACTATACATGAGATGAAAGACGAGAACTATACACAAGATAAAAGACGAGAACTATACACGAAATGAAAGACGAGAACTATACACAAGACTGCTCCCGAGTTGCCTCCATGTCGAGGAACTTTGCTGTCTCATCATCGTTTCCTTCTTCTTTTTTGCCTTTTTAAATGACTCAGCTCTCGCGTTGAGGGATAAGGCCTGTGTAATTTTATTGTTTTCGTATCGTTAACATAGCCTATGAAAAGACCAAAACCTACAATGAATTTCTCCTATTGACAAGTATGGTCCATCCAGCCACCATCAGATTATAGCTCGGGAGTCAAAGCTATAGATATAAAAAAAAACATTAGATGTAGGGTTGGGCATCGTTTGGATTTGAACGATTCCGGTTCCAATTCCGATTCTCCATTTCGATTCCTGTTCTAAACGATTCTCGATTCCGATTCTTTGAGGTGCAGGTCAAAACAGGTCACAGCTTATTTCGCAGGAGATTTATTTATTTTATTTTTTGAAAAATCATAATTTTTTTTCATACTATTCACATTGTCAGTTGACTTGATACAGTTTAATTTGGTTGCTGCACTGTAACTAGGGTATTAATTAACAAAGTAAAAAATGTATTTCTTAATTTTTTTAAAGAATCGAAATGCAAATATGTTAGGAATCGGTTCCCAACCCTAATTAGATGTGACATTATGCCATAAATCATTGGATAACTGTCGGCCATCTTACCTGGGTGTCTGTTGGCTAAATGGAGGAGTTATAACCAGAATAATTTTAGTGTTAGCTAAGCTAACAAAGTAAACATAGTCAAGGAGAAGTGCTTGTCTTTTTTCTTTCTAGACAGGCACAGTTGTCTTACACTCATTACTTTGAGTGTAAGGATTATAAAAACAACATACATCTTTCACTAAAGGTTCCAATTACAGCAAGTTTAGAACGACCCAGGTAAAATGGCTGCCATATAATCCCATTCCAGAATGTAATTAGATTATGACGCATCACATCTGATGTTTTATATCTATCTATAGAAGTCCAAAGAACCGAGTACAAATGAATCACGGAGCTGTACGGTTGCTTTGTTCAGCATAATTCATTGTTGGAATGAACTTGGGCGTTGTAATTCTTCCTGGACTTAGTGTAATGTGTGATGCGCATGCTTGGGGACTACGCCATTCTGTTCGCTACTACTGTACATCGATAGAACTTGTTCCTATTTTTGAAGTACATTTTTGTAATAACTACAATGCCGCTGTTTTATCATGATAATACATTACGATATTTAAAAATGGAAATATGTGTGAGCTGTATTTAAAGGAACACGCCAACATTATGGGAAATTTGCCATATGGTATTTCCCACGAATGTTGGTGTGTTCCTTTAAGGACTTTAGCATACAATTATGGCGGGAGGGAGTAAGAATGAGTGAGTGGAAGACTTGCGTTGTAGTTTTTATTAAAAAATAACTAGGCTATGTCGACAAGAAAAACATTTAATTACAGAGGCCTTATTCCTTAACGGGCGTGAGAGATGACCAGATTTGAAGGACGTTTTTAGTTTCATTTTTAAGACTTTTAACGTTTTTAGTTTTTATTTTGTAGATTTGTCAACTACGAAGTTCCCCCAGCCCTTTTTCTAGCTGAACCATTTCGGCCTGCACACCTTCACATTCCCTTCTCTATGAAAGCTTTCCATTGAAGATATCACGGTTATTACATTAGAATCGACTGAGCGGTTTAAATTTGAGGTGGTGTAACAATTAGATCCAACAGTGAGTTCGATTGCATTATTTAGATTCAACATATTTGAAAATGTTACTATTTTAAACACGCAAAATCATGATTTCAATAATATAGATTGACCGTTAAGATCTTCACATTCTTATCAATGCATCAGTCCCTTTTTTACATGCCTAGTTGGAAAACCACAGCCTCATTTGCAGAGTTTAATTTAGATTCAGTGTTAACCCTTTCACGGCCACTCTACCAAAGGGTTAACCCTTGCACTGCGACAATACAGAATGTTAACCCTGTCACTGCCACACTACAAATAGTTAACCCTTTCATTACCACACTCGCATCACTTGTTGAATCCAGTCAACTGAAGGGGTGTGTTTTCTTCCAGATTCATGAAACAATGCTCGCATTGCTCAGCCAGTCACTGGCAGGAGATTATTTTTATTTCCATTCTGAAGTGATTGAACTGGAAGTTACTTGACCCAGAATAGTGTCGGTACGAGGCGACATCCCTGTTCTTATGTTGCCGTCGGTTATTTTCTAAGGTTGAACGGCTTCACTTCCCTGTTGGTGCCGTATTATTGGAATGTGTTTTTTCATCAGTTTTTTTAGTTTTGTTTTTTATCTCTGGTAGGGATGGTGTCAGTTCAGTCAGTTCCAAAGACCAAACAACAGTTCATGTTCTATACTCCTACAACTGCTTGGGTCAATACTCGTTTCTGGATGGCTAAGTTTAAATGTAGAATCTGTAATGCCGTTAAACGGTGATCTCTAGGCAAAAAAGCCTCACTTGGTATTGTATTTTGTTTACGTTTTTGTTTTTGTGATGTTTGGAGTTTAGTAACTTATTTTTTTATCCACTTTTTCTCCTGTTTTTCTCTGATTTTCTCCCATCCCAATTTTCGTCGTTATGCCAATTCCCCCCTCCCCTTCCTGGTCGTTGCTCGCATGTGCCCCCCACTGGTCGGTCTAGGGAGTCCTGAAGTCTATCGGATGCTTCCTCCGTCACATAGGAGACAGCCGGCAACCTCTTTTCACCTGCCAGCGCGGACTCATTGGTGAAGTGTAACGTGTGGGAGGTCACACTACCTTCAACATATCCCTTCTTTGCTGTGCAGGCGCCCTGACTGACCTGTAGGAGTCGCTGTTTACAACAACCAGAATACCACCCCATCGGCTTCCCTCCCGCTGACTCTGCCAATTGAGCCAGTATGACGGCCGGCCAAGCCGGAGGCAACGCTGACAGCCGGATTCGATACCGGTGTCTCTTGCGTTGGTGACGAGTGCTTAGACCGCTGCGCCACCCAGCCGCTCCCCGGAGTTTAGTAACTTATAGTGTGAATTTCACACTACTAACACATTTCTGGCCAACCACGTATATATACGTGATTGGGCGCCATCCTTTGAAGGCCAACCACGTATATATAACCAACCGGCCACAGGTAAGAGCGATTTGGCGACAATTTCAGCCTGATCGGGCCTTGTTCTCATAGCCATCCACCCGGTCAGCGTATGATGTTGCAATAACGAATGCCGTTATTGGTAATCAATAATCGGAAACAACTCCCCCCCCCCCCCCCCCCTTTCATACATTCATGGTGGAACATGATACCGATCATATGCATTTTGATTTTTAACTCTAGCTTGTGTAGGGCCGAAACGCCATCGATTTAACGTTATTAGCTTAGCACCCTATAACTAGCTTTGCAGGAATTACCCCAGATCATTTCGATATAAAGTTCATATTCACAACGCTATAAAACGGGAACGTATTGATGAAGAAATTATTTCTTTATGGCATATTTAAGGGAAGGTTTATACTGTCAATTGACAATGACAATGGACACATAGCAATAATATAAAATATAGATTTAGCTCTACAAACAACCTCACGCACAGTGAAAACTTGTAATGAAAAGCTGGCCTCATAGAGTGGGGCCCCGTCTAATCCCAATGGCCCCGAATGTGTTAAGTTACTCAACTCCAACCTGCACATCAGATCAAAATAAAATATAAATAGTGCAATACCAAGTGACGCTCTTTTGCCTACAGATCACTGTTTAACGGTATTACAGGTTCTACCTTTAAACCTAACCAGTCAGAAACGAGTTTTTACCCAAGTGATTGTATAAATATAGAACTAAGATTTTCTTTTCTTTTTTTTTTTAAACTAAGGGTAAGTTTAAGTGTAAATGTATTCAGACTAGATGCTAAGAGGTCATTTTACATGATATAATTAATTTGCAGGAAGATGTGGGAGAAACAGCATTACTGTTAGATTTGCTATTGGGATGAGATGGAAACTATTACTCCACTAAGACAGCCGTGATGGTGCCCGTATGATGAACACATGTTTGTAGAACAAATACGCTCCGCAATAAGTGTAAAAGGGGTTCACACTGGCTGAATGTTACCAATAAGGTTTAACGCTTGATGATAGCCGTCTCCGTGCAATAGCACTGATGGACAGTGGGACACAGTAAGATTGTGTTTTTATTGTTCATTCATACTTCTGATAGACTTTCAACTTTTACTCTGTTCTTCTGTGATATTTACGAGCTTTATGATGTTAATGCTACTAGTGTAGACAAACTTGTTTGGTAAAGTAACTACCGTTTGTTTAAGTCACAGACCCTGGCAAAAACCTTTGAATATTTGGAGACATGTCAATTACACCCCCCCCCCCCCCTGTAAATCTTACCCTGCCAAGTATTCAAAATGTATTGGGCTGTTATTTTGCCCAGGTCCACTCAGCCACATAATGTCTTGTAATTTTTCTGTTGATACTGAGGTCTGTTGTGGGTTTTCTGAGATAAGCTGTTAATCAGAGGCCCGTCTAAGCACTGTCACATTGCATTTAACATTTTTGCCTGTTTTCTTTTTTTCTGGCTGGAAACGTTCGTTACTTTGCTACTCTGTGTATAATTAAAACTTGTATATATTAGCTATGCTGTCAGTACCTCTGCTTACTGTGTGATAGATGGCACGGGGCAGGATGGTGCTATGCTGTCAGTACCTCTGCTTACTGTGTGATAGATGGCACGGGGCAGGGTGGAGCAGTCAGTACCTCTGCTTACTGTGATAGATGGCACGGGGCAGGGTGGAGCAGTCAGTACCTCTGCTTACTGTGATAGATGGCATGGGGCAGGGTGGAGCAGTCAGTACCTCTGCTTACTGTGTGATAGCAGCATGGGGCAGGATGTTACGGCATTGATTAGCCTTCACTCCTGAGTCCTGGAAGACCATTAGGTCGAATATCATATGATGAGAGGGATTATTTGATCACATTTTATTAAATGGAAATGTTATGTATGCTCCTGAGTGCAGGATGGGTCAAGTGGTGTATTCTTCTGGGAATAAAAGGTTGTTTTGATATTAAATATAAAAAGATAATCAGAAAGGTCTTTATTGCCAAGTATACTTTTCACATACAAGGAATTAAGAGGTTGAATAAAATGATGTGGGATATAAACTAAATTAAATATAGCTCAATAGATATAGTACAATTATAAGTCAAAATAAGAGTAGGCCAGGACTGTGCAACTGGCAGATGTGGTCAATTATATACACTAATTATAATGAAGTAACAATACAGTGGGCAAGTATATAGTCCAGTAGGGTGTGTTAATGTAACACAGTGGGGAGGTGTCAGTGAGGGTCCCGAGCCTTGTTGATGAGGCTCACTGCAGAGGGGAAGAAACTGTTCTTGTGGCGTGAGGTTTTGGCCCTGATGGACCGCAGTCTCCTGCCAGAGGGGAGTGACTCAAACAGGTTGATAGGGGTCGGCCACAATCTTACCTGCACGCTTCAGAGTTCTGGAGGCGTACAGGTCCTGGAGGGATGGCACATTGCAGCCGATCACCTTCTCAGCAGAGTGGATGACACGCTGCAGCCTGCCTTTGTCCTTGGCCGTGGCTGCAGCGTACCATACTGTGATGGAGGAGGTGAGGATGGGCTCAATGATGGCTGTGTAAAAGTGCACCATCATCATCTTTGGCTGGTTGAATTTCTTCAGCTGCCGCAGGAAGTACATCCTCATCCCCTGATGTTCAGCTCCCACTTGAGGTCATGGGAGATGATTGTTCCCAAGAATCGGACGGACTCCACAGTGTCCACTGGGGAGTCCGAGTCACACAGGGTGATGGGGTTGAGTGGGGCTGGGTTCCTTCTGTAATCCACAACCATCTCCAGTGTCTTGAGAGCGTAGAGCTCCAGATTGTTCCGGCTGCACCAGGTCAGCAGATGGTCAATCTCCCACCTGTAGGCGGACTCATCCCCACCAGAGATGAGTCCAGTGAGGGTGATTGGTGTCGTCCGCAAACTCCCTCGGGCATCGAAGTTTAAGGTGACGATGTCACAACTGTTACACATCCTCTGGTCTCTAACTACACACCCTCAAGACCCCTACGATCTGTATCTTCTGGCCGCCTCAGACACACTCCTATCCGAGTTCCGGGGGGGTCATCAAAGAGAAGCCGGCTATTCTCAGTTCCCACCAGTTGCGACAGCTGAAACCTGACCAATTTTCCATTGTCGACTAAAAACACAATTCTTCAATCAATATCTGAAATCTAAATATAGAAAATAAAATAAAAACCGTTGTACTGTCTTTTACTATTATGCACTCTGCTACTATAAGGAATCTACCTTGCCTATATTATTACCGACCGATTATTACCAGTTCGACACTGTTTGACGAACAATGTTACCCTTAGCTGCCAGAGTTGTACCCTTCCTTCTGACTTGTACAGAACTTGTAAGTCGCTTTGGATAAAAATGTCAAGTTAAATTACTAAATCTAAATGTAAAGAGGTCATACTTATATTGTATTGTCAATATAGTGTATTGTCAAAACAAAGTAACTTGACCTCCATTAGTGTACATACTCTAAAGCAGTACTCAACCAGGGGTCCTTGGGGTTGTAAGGGGTCCCTAGAGAAATAGGGCCAGTAGCCCTATGAAAGAATATGTACATGTGACTATTTTGTGTACATTTATCTCGATAAATGCGATAACAATCTTTTCAGATGGGGGTCCCTGAGACAAATCCTTATCAAATGGGGGTCCTTATCAAATCACAGCATACATTTCTATCCATTTGGTGGTCCTTGGGGGGGAAAAAAGAAAAGGTTGAACCACTGCTCTAAAGTAGTGTGGTTGTTGTATTTACCAGTTGCAGAAAGACTTAAAGGAACACGCCAACACGGCATTGTCCAACTAACACCTCTCCCGAAGGCTAACTGGTCATGTCCGCTTCCATTAATTGTGCTAAGCTAGGCTAACATGCAGCCAGATAGCTTTCTACTGAACGCACAGAGAGGAAACTGGTATCTATCTTCTTGTCTCTCTCTGGAGAAGATGATAAGCTAATTTCCCAAAATGTTGGCGTGTTCTTTTAACTCTTTGTGGCACAGGGGGAAACGCATTCAATCTGCAGAACAAGCCTCTTGAAATGTGTCATTTCTTTATGCAGCAGAGAATATATTTCTACTACAAAGTATTAAAATCCTTAGCCGTTCTTGTGTTTATAGACATCTGGTAAAAATCGATTGTCCATCAGCCTTACAAATCAGAGAGAATGAAACTCCGATGGACACTACTTTATTAAGAAAGCAACAGTTGAATAAATGTCAGATGGTAAGGCGCATGACTCAATTGTCATGACAAAGATTTGTTAAAGGGGCACTTCACCAAAAAACAATGTCAAGTCAAGTACATTTTATTTGTATAGCACATTTTAAGCAACAGCAGTTGACAAAGTGCGGAACATAAAAATCAAGGTACAATACTTAAAAACCATATCAAGCTATTTAAAACATACATTAAAACTAAGCGGATACTCTGTACAAGGGATTTAGAAAGCCAGGCTGAAAACATGTGTTTTTAGCAGCGATTTAAAAGTGACTGGGCAGACCTAATATTTACAGGTAGACTGAATGCAGATTTATTTTGCACATAATCTCACACAACTCTCAAAACTCGTTTGCACACATGCATTTAGTTATTGAGGGTAAATTAGTTTGAATATGGCCACCAGTGATGTCATCGGGGTCATCATCACCTGACCCATGATACAGAAAGAAAGATTGATTAGAATAATTTTGAAAGGAAAAGATTATTCAAAAAGAGACCAAGTAACATGATGGACACATATTATTGGACATGTAGATTTTTATTCAAATGTTACATATCAACATTCATTTGGGGAATTTTCTGTTAGATTAGCATATATTTCAGACAAAAAAGAGCCCGCTTGGGCACTTTGTTTACATTTTCTGTGTTTGGTCTATGGGTGGGCATAGGGGAGTTGTTGCTACTGCTGGCCGCACATCAGACGAAAGCAAAGAAAGCAAACAATACCAAACTTTTGGATGCTGTTTGACACCATTACAGATTCTACCTTTTAGTACATTTGGAAATCAATTTTGATAATCTTAACTGCTGGCCTGAGATCAGATCTCAGCTGAAGGGACGCAGAATGCACAGGCTCTGAAACCAGCCTCCTCATTTCTGACTCATGAGTTTGTCAGTCAAATAGCTTTGCAGACTCTTTGGTGGAAGACCGTTTAGGCCCAGGGCATAGAGATGCATTAAGAGTGAGCACCAATCTACACAATACAGCCAAAGCACTCTCACTGCTACCCTGCCATTAGAGGCAAATTTGAATTTCTACCCAGAAGACACTGATTCTTCCATATTGGAGATTCAGTGGTGGCTGGATGAGTTATTTTTTTCCGTAGCCGCATTTTGCGGAGACGCTCTCTGATTGGCCACTGACTGACGCTCTCTGATTGGCCACTGACATGTTTGCCCAATCGCGTGACGAGCTGTGTCTTTGCCCATTTCCGGGTCTAACGGCAGCAAACGACCTAAGTAACGCCTAGTTTATCACTGGTTAAGCTTACTTTCGAAGTTGGTTATGGTTAGAGTTTGGAATCAGGGCTGGCGTTCTATCGCCCTGCTCTAAGACAAACTCTAACCTTAACCAACTTCGAAAGAGTGCCTAAGCTTAACCGGTGTAGAAACAGGCGTCACACGATTGGGCACACATGTCACATGAAGTGGCCAATCAGAGAGCGTCTCCGGAAAATGCGGCTACGGAAAAAAATAAGGCTGGCTGGATCATTACTGCCACTTAGTGGAAACTGGAAAGAGTGATTGGAATCTGTAACCTCATTAGAGAATAAATTAGAGCCTCTAGGTGGCAGTAGACAGTACACATGTTGTAGAAGATCATCTGACCCACATGGCGTCAGGCCACGAGGAACGGGATTTGTTCAGAAGTACTCATTCTATGCACCATTGCACCTGTATGGTCCAGGATATTTCTGCAGTCATGTGGCGTTGGCTTCATTGGATCAATTAAGATTCTGGACAGAGATCATATCACATGACCAGCCGTCCAAGAAACAATGTCTGAGGAAATGAGATGCCGAGTTGTGACATAAGCATTGCTATTATAGTTCAGCCACAAGCAAAACCAAAAGTGGACAGAAACACATATTTGGCAGAATTCTGTAGAAAATCGTAGTCATCTAAAAAGTCATAGTTTGCGTGTTCTTAATCATTTACTTTGTTACTGCTAGTGTTTCTACCCACTGACTGCAAGCAGGTCAAATGCAAAGTCACATTTCCCTAAGAACTTACCTATAGTTTCCACGGAGCACACAAACAGGACATACTGTACTGGTAGCGTCTATGCGAATACCAACGCAGTTGTGCGATTTGCGAATCTGATTGGCCACTGACGTTTCTGGTCATGTGACATGTTTGCCCAATCGCGTGACGAGCTGTGTCTTTGCCCATTTCCGCGTCGAACAGCCTGCAAACTACCTGGCGTTCTATCGCCATGCTCTAAGACAAACTCTAACCTTAACCAACTTCGAAAGAGTGCCTAGGCTTAACTGTCGGTCGAAAGAACTTGCCGTCACACGATTGGTGAAACGTCAGTGGCCAATCAGATTTGCAAAACGCACAACTGCGTTGGTATTAGAATATAGGCGTACTGGTATGGTAATCCTTTTCAGACGAATTCCGTTGGTAGGTGGAACAGCTTTGGCCCAAGGTATTAAGTTTGAGTTTGTTATTTATTTATTTTTTAACCAGGGTCAGTGCACATTAATCAACATCTTCAGTTTCCACATCAATGTAAATGTGGCCAGAATTTGCTAATGAGCTCTGTTTCATCATGTCTTTATGGTGTGGGAGGAAACCTACGCGAACACAGGGAGAACATGCAAACTCCACACAGACCTCGCTGGGGTTCGAACCCAGGACTTTCTTGCCGTGAGGCAGCAGTGCTAGCCACTGTGCCGCCCTAATAGCAAACACTGCAACAGGAGGTAAACGTGGCTCCGTTTTAGAACGTTTATGTTGTCATGTTACAAAGAGTCTATATAATATATTGGATTCATATGTCTGAGCTGAAGTCTTGCTTCCAGATGAACTCTGGGCAGTAGCGGTCGTCATGGTTACAGCTGTTGGCACAGGTGTAGACAGCCAGTGTCCCCCAGTCAATACTAACTCCTGTGGAGTCCACACGCAGACTGTTTAACAGCTGGGGCATCACCTGGAGAGAGAGAGAGAGATAGAGATGTATATACCATAGAAAGAGTTCTTCTATATTCTAGCTCCTGTTTGGTGCACAGACCGGGTGCTGTGGCATCACCTAGATCAGGGGTCAGCAACCTTTACTATCAAAAGAGCCACTTTTCCCCCCTCCCACGAAATAAAATGCTCAGGGAGCCGCACAACCTATTTACCCTTAAAATGAAGATAACAGTGTATAACGTTTTATATATCCCCAAGCATACCCCACATTTAGCATAAAACGCCTGACAATTGCATACCCAAAGTAATTTGCGATTTATTATACTTTATACTTATAGCACACAGTTTGTTGCATTAATGGAATTATAAAGCAACAAAAAGAAAAAAAATCTTTTTATTGCTGTTTTTACCTGTTATAACAAAGGAAAACCTCAAACTCTTATGAAGAGGAGAAAAAATACTGTCTGTGTAGACCTATTTTTAAATAAACCACAAAAGAGGAGACAAAACACTGGTGTCTGTAGACTGACTTTGAAATAAAACCCTGAACTATTCAGGTATAGTCCTTCCCTTATTTGTGGAACATTTATAAAATAAAAAGTAGTCCACTTTGAAAAAAGACTACCATGTGTAGACCTACTTTGAAATAAAACACAGAAAAGGAGAAAAAACACTGGCATCTGTAGACCTACTTTGAAATAAATCCCTGAACTATGCAGCTCTATTTGAGTCCTTCCCTTATTTGTGGAAAATCTATAAAATAAAAAGTAAATTTTTCGTTGTTCGCAAATTTCGCACCACATATCAGGCATACAGGTAAGCCTGCATCGTTAGTCGTGAAAGCAAATTAATCTGTCCACGCTGAATTAAACCCTCTATTTTCTTCAGACTTTCCTTTTTTTTGGATTTATCCATGGTTAGCTTACTGGGGGTCGGAAACTCAAGATTAGCCACTTGTAGTACGTGGTGCAGTGGGCAAGGCGCTCACCACGAATACTGGAGACGCTGGGTTCGCCTGTTCGAGCCCAGCGCTCCACATTGCTTTCAGTTTAGCTGGTCGTCCGTACGAATACACATTGGCAGTATTAGGGGGTGGGAAACTGATGGGTGGGGATCGGGCGTTGTGGACAGCGACTCCTACAGGTCGGTTGGTGCGCCTGCGCAGTAGAATCAGGAAGCGATGGGGGCGGCGCCCCTCCAAAGCGCAGACCCCTGACGCTGAAAGATTGCGCCGCACAGGTGAAAAGATGCGACTGCTGTTACCTCGAGTATCGGAGGGGACTCGTGCTATGTATGACTTAGTCCACATTGCAGCCGGCTTGTGGGAGGCAAGAAACAGCGTTCGAGACAGGGGAGGGTTGAATTGGATGATACGAAATTGGGATGGGAGAAAAATAGAAAAATGGGAGAAAAAGTGGATAAAAAAAAAGATTAGCCACTTGCAGACGGCAGGGAGAGGCGCGGGGTGTGACGTACTGTTTTAGTTGATGAAATATCTTTTCATTTCAGTGTCACAGTATGACATCGATCTCCAAAATAAGAGAACAAAAAAGAAATTAATTCTTTTTTTATTAAAAAAAATATATATTTTGGCCAGGGAGCCGCAGCTGATTGGCTAAAGAGCCGCATGCGGCTCCGGAGACGCAGGTTGCCCGACCCCTGACCTAGATACACAAGCATTCATAGGACATTACTTGATAGGTCATTTTAGAAACATAGAGTGGATTCACTGCAAGATCAACATTGTCTTGCTGCTGCTATGTGGTGGAGATATGCTTTTGAAAGGACACTTATCCAAAGTGCCTTATAGCTAGTGGTCGAATTAAAAATTGGGTCGATGTTGGCCGTTTTCCGCAGTTGACCACTACCAGGCATTTACCCTACAATAATAGCCTGTTTAATAGTGAGGTCTGACAAAAAGACACACAGAGACAGAGACACACACACACACACACACACACACACACACTTCGTATGCTGCCACAGGTAGAGTCCACACAGACTTGGGACACAGAGGCAACACAATGAGGAAACACTGAGCTGGTGCAGTAAACACAACAGCACTCAATGTGACAACGCAGTAGTCAAGACTTGTCTGGAGTCTAGTGAAGAGGAGGGGAGCAGGGATGAAGGAGAGTACATGACAGGGAAAAGGAAGGAAGGGAGAAGAGACGAGTACAACAGAACCGTCTGCCGTTACCTGGAACTCAAAGGTCCGCTTAGCGCCACATGTGCATTGTGGGATGTGGTGATCGGAGGGCACGTGTTGGGAGGAGACCCAGAGAGGTGAGCCACCTCGACAGTAACGCAGCACCTGCAGAGAACATCAGTGTTGTTATAGAAACAGGTAAGCAGAGAGAAAGTACAACAGAACAGCACTGTGTTGTTATAGAAACAGGCAGGCAGAGAGAAAGTACAACAGAGAACAGCACTGTGTTGTTATAGAAACAGGTAGGCCGAGAGAAAGTACAACAGAGAACAGCACTGTGTTGTTATAGAAACAGGTAGGCCGAGAGAAAGTACAACAGAGAACAGCACTGTGTTGTTATTGAAACAGGTAGGCAGAGAGAAAGTACAACAGAGAACAGCACTGTGTTGTTATAGAAACAGGTAGGCAGAGAGAAAGTACAACAGAGAACAGCACTGTGTTGTTATAGAAACAGGTAGGCAGAGAGAAAGTACAACAGAGAACAGCACTGTGTTGTTATAGAAACAGGTAGGCAGAGAGAAAGTACAACAGAGAACAGCACTGTGTTGTTATAGAAACAGGTAAGCAGAGAGAAAGTACAACAGAGAACAGCACTGTGTTGTTATAGAAACAGGCAGGCAGAGAGAAAGTACAACAGAACAGCACTGTGTTGTTATAGAAACAGGCAGGCAGAGAGAAAGTACAACAGAGAACAGCACTGTGTTGTTATAGAAACAGGTAGAGAACATTACTTCCGTTCTTTTTTGTATTTCTGTCAAAAAGTCAAAAATATGTAATATCTTTTTCATACTAGTACACGTTCTAGTATATTAACTGTGTTAAAAGTATATTTCTACATTCTACCCATAAGTACTTTATACATTTTGCTATGTCTTTTTGGTACTTTCATGTACTAATGTTTAGTGTAATAGTCATTCGTATGCTAGTGTAGTCTAAGTATACTTTTTTAAATATGATGTTTACCAAACTTAAGTTGTACTTTAGTAAACTTATTAAAAGTGGACTATTTTGGTGAGCATAAGTAACCAGAAATACATCTAGATCATTTCAGTATATTTAAGCACATCTGAAGGACAACCTTGAATAATCTAAGTACAACGTAAGGGGTTTAAATGATCTCAACTTTAGTACACTTTCTGAATATATATATAACGTACACAAAGTATGCCTTTAGGAAAATATACTTAGGTATACTTTTCCTTCATAAGTAGAGAGGCCATTAACCAATGTCATAAGTAGAGAGGCTCCCATTCAACATTATGTCATAAGTAGAGAGGCTACCATTCAACATTATCTCATAAGTAGAGAGGCTACCATTCAACATGATGTCATAAGTAGAGAGGCTCCCATTCAACATGATGTCATAAGTAGAGAGGCTACCATTCAACATGATGTCATAAGTAGAGAGGCTACCATTCAACATTATGTCATAAGTAGAGAGGCTCCCATTCAACATTATGTCATAAGTAGAGAGGCTACCATTCAACATGATGTCATAAGTAGAGAGGCTACCATTCAACATTATCTCATAAGTAGAGAGGCTACCATTCAACATGATGTCATAAGTAGAGAGGCTCCCATTCAACATGATGTCATAAGTAGAGAGGCTACCATTCAACATGATGTCATAAGTAGAGAGGCTACCATTCAACATTATGTCATAAGTAGAGAGGCTCCCATTCAACATTATGTCATAAGTAGAGAGGCTACCATTCAACATGATGTCATAAGTAGAGAGGCTACCATTCAACATTATCTCATAAGTAGAGAGGCTACCATTCAACATGATGTCATAAGTAGAGAGGCTCCCATTCAACATGATGTCATAAGTAGAGAGGCTACCATTCAACATGATGTCATAAGTAGAGAGGCTACCATTCAACAAGATGTTATAAGTAGAGAGGCTACCATTCAACATGATGTCATAAGTAGAGAGGCTACCATTCAACATTATGTCATAAGTAGAGAGGCTCCCATTCAACATTATGTCATAAGTAGAGAGGCTACCATTCAACATGATGTCATAAGTAGAGAGGCTCCCATTCAACATTATCTCATAAGTAGAGAGGCTACCATTCAACATGATGTCATAAGTAGAGAGGCTACCATTCAACATGATGTCATAAGTAGAGAGGCTACCATTCAACATGATGTCATAAGTAGAGAGGCTACCATTCAACATGATGTCATAAGTAGTAGTTGAACTCACAATGCTGTGAATCCACGTTGTGTGCCTTAGGCAGGGGTGCGTTGGTCATGGGACGGGGTTGCATGCCGAGCAACCGGCTCTGTGAGGAGAAGCACGTGCACGCACATGCACACAGGAATGCACTGCACTCGACTGATGCGCCAACTCGCCAAGTACCCACCTGTGACCTGGCTACTTTGCATAACAATAGCTCAGGTCGTCAGGTGTGTTTAAATACGTCCTCAGATACATTCATTCACACAACTTCTGAATGAAATGTGTTACATTCCATTCCTAGAGGCAATTAGGCATTGTCTTGAGTCTGTGCGCACGTGAGGGAACATTTATGCGCACGCGCCCGGGAGCGTGCGTGCACGTGGCGTCATTAAAACACAGTGCAACCAGCTATGAAATCATCAACGCACCCCTGGCCTTAGGCCACTAAGCCACAGATCAACCTCTGGCTCCATTATGAATAGAACAAAGGGATAGTTCTGATTTATGGAACCCTAGCCCTATTTGCCATTCACAAACGATGTTGTCGATCTGTAGAGTCCTTCCTCAGCATAATCCACGCTATTCCTCATACTAGCCCTGGATAGTTGGCCACAAACCAATGCAAAGCCAATGGGGTCATGCTCCTGTCTGTACAAGCTGACTGAAGACAAGTGAAATCTACTTTGTGTGCGCTGTGATGTAGAGTTCAGCTGGCTTCAGTCTTCGACAACGTAGTTGGAAAGTAGCAAATAGGGCGTGAAATCTACTTTGTGTGCGCTGTGATGTAGAGTTCAGCTGGCTTCAGTCTTCGACAACGAAGTAGCAAATAGGGCTAGGGTTCCAAAAATCTGAACTATCCCTTTAAGTAACTTTGACTATGCTTTGAATGGATGCAATTTCCTTTATCTGTTCCATTATGTGTTGTGTCACCTGGTGTGGCTCAGCAGCAATCCTCTTTTTAAACTTCTGGAAGACCTTGTTGTCTTCAGTCTCATGCGTTGCCATGTCCTCCAGGTCCGTCTCCGTCAGACCTAGTGGGGAGAAGATGAGACAGGTGAAAAGTACAGCCATGTGTCCTTCTCCTGGTGTCCTTGTTCTACTGCCCTTGTTCTTTTACTGATGCATTCTTAAAGCTGCAGTAGGCAACTTTGGATACTTTGAACTTTGCCCATAGCACGGGCAACAAATGTTTTCCACTTCCCAGAGGTACCTGCAGCTTTAACCTCTTAAGTCCTAGCCATATTTTCAGAATATTAGCCTAAAGGTACATACCCAAGTAAATGGAAGATTGCTCCACTTCTACAAAGTCCATTTGCATGTTCTTGGTATCTAGGGACATCTATCTAGGGACATCCATGGACAGGGATTAAAGCAAAAAGAAATCTCCTGACTGACATTTTTTTCAGGCCAAGTCATATTCTTATTTTAACCTCCACTGTATTTCTTTTTAATAGCGTTGGCGTTTTAAGGGAGCCTACTTGTTTCGGTTTCGTCGATAATCCAATGTACAGTTACCCCCCCACCCCGCCTACCCAACCCTTCCCTCCCCAACCACCTCCAATGTACAGTCCCCCCCCCCTCCACCCAACCTCCTCCAATGTACAGTTTCTTCGTCAAATGTATATGCTCTCTTTTTTAGACTCTTATTGTATCACAAACAATACTGTATTTGTAAATCTGGTACGTCATAAATGTATAGATGTAGCAGTATTATCTATCTGTATGTCATGTATGTCATATTATGTTATGATGAATTGAAAATGGGGGACCCTGATGTAAACGAGAGGAAAGTCTTTCTCTGGTCTGCAACCCCTTGACAATTGTGTGTATTGAGCTGTACTGTATTGTACCCATTCTGCAATCTGTTATAACAATCAATCAATATTTAACCGATTGCAGAATGGGTACAATACAGTATGGCTCAATACACACAATTGTTAAGGGGATGCAGACCAGAGAAAGACGTTTGTCTTGTTTACATCATCAGGGTCCCCCATTTTCAATTCATAGTGACATTTATGACATGCATGACATTGACATCATGACATTTATGGCATAGGGACATACTACAGGTATATAGTACCGTTACATTTGTGACATATACGATATGCAAATATACAGTAATGTTACCCATAGATCCTGACAGAGATTATACATATGATGGGGAGGAGACTGTACATTAGGAGGGGGTGGGTGGGTGGGAGAAAATATACAGTACCGTTACCCATAGATCCTAACAGAGATTATATACATATGGGGAGGAGACTGTACATTAGGAGGGGGTGGTGGTAGAAAAAAGATACATACGGTGGGGAGAGAATATATACGGTGGGGAGGAGACTGTCTACAGATACACCTGTGTGATGTTGCTACGGAGTTAAGCTAATAAACGTATACTCACAACCACAGCAGGGGACTCACATATTGTACTGTGAAGTAACACGACAATGACAAACGTGTTGTTTCTGTTTTTATTTTTGACATCGTTGCGGCACATGGAACAAGTTAACAACTCACCACTACAGCCCCCAGTAGCGCTGCCTAGCCAGTCTCTTCAAACGTCCTCTCCTCTCGAAACTTTTTGTTGGATCACCGCTGATCCTTTTCATCTGAGAAACCCGCGGTGGGTTCTCTTTTTAGTGGCCGGCTTACTCCTTCCATTTAACCGACGCTATTAAGCTAACGTTAGCTAATCGGTATATAGCAGCGAGTGCAAGCAGCGTGGTGGCTGTGAGTGACGTCGGTAAACAAGCAGAGTTGACGCGTGAGGCTGCAAAAAAGGCGACTCATAAAACCAAAACACACCGCAGTTTTTAATTATTTTACATGACTATTTTGTTACCCTGCCATGTGGCGGACAAACTTCTCAGACCTCGCAATTGTCACTCGCCCAATAGCCTGCAGCTGCAACCGCGGAGCGAGCCTCCGGAGTGAGCAGCGTAATCCTGTCTCTCTAGTCGCTAAGTGATGATGACTGCTAGGTGCGATAGGAAAAAAAAGCCCTTTTTCATATTTGGCGCCTCTGATTGGCTCAATTTTGTTTCAATCTGTATGCATCTACAAATCATATTATACCAGGTAGCCAATTCCGTCAGAATGCGAATCAAATGGACGGATCTCCCCAATCAAATTGACGGAAATCCGTCTGGAGACGGAACGCTTTAATGCATGTCTATGGACCTCTGGGAATGTATTCCCAGTGTTGGAAATATTATGTCTGCTTGAGTAAATTGTAATGAAAAGGAGAATATTAATTTTATTTTTTTTTCATCTTTGATGGTGAATAACACCCACGTTAACATTGACCAAAAGTGAAGAATTGCCACTGAGCTGATTCAGCACCTTCTTCAGATCAAGTATACTAAAAATCGAAGCAAATGAATAAAGGGCAGATGATTTACAGGTTTTTTTGTAGATACAGTACAGAATTTTGCCATCCGGACACATGCAATTAGAAATATGAATATAGAATATAGAATATCAGGCCTATAAATTACCGTATTATGACCAAGTCATACATCTATGGATCGGGCAGAGTTAAATCTGGATTTAGTACCACCAGGCGCCCGTTACAGGGCAGCAAAGACTGTGAATGAAATCTACTGTAAGTACAGTTACTTTTGTATACTTTTTTTTCTAGACGTTCACAAAAAGGTAAAGAAACAATATACGTTGTATTTTATGGCAATAACATTCAGGTTTGTTCAACCCGTGAGATATAATCACGAAAATCTCATCCGAATAATTATGTGAAAAAGGGTTGGACTTCCGTTGTTGGCAGCTGGTGTGAGCTGGGTAGTGTCGTTTTATGAAATGTCTACGTCCATCGAAAGCCCTGGGTCTCCTCTTTCTTACTACAACAATGTCATGAGTGCTTCTTCTTCTCGTGTCTAAATCTCGTCCGTTTTCCAGTGCAATGCTGAGATTTTTATAAGCTCATATTTCGCTAATAGGGATGTCCGATATTATCGGCCGACATTGGCATTAAAATGTGATATCGGAAAATATCGGTATCGGTTTAAAAAAATAATATATATATATATATATATATATATTTTTTTTTACATTTCTATAACCTTTATTTACCAAGGCAAGCAAGTAAGAACAAATTCTGAGGGGGGGGAGGGAACCCTGCATATATCGGTATCGGTGAAAAAGCCGATATCGAGCATCCCTAAAATCATTGGTAAACAAACGTAGTGCCGAAAATATACACTTTGACTGCTGTTTCGATAGAGTTAGGGTCTTTACTCTTGGCTACATTTGAAAAAGAAACGCAACATTACTTGATACGGACTGTATTGATCTATTTATGACGTGACATAAATCTCCTACCGGTACCGGGCCGATCAGGCCCACAAGAATCAGCCAATCAGATGGGTTTGGCCTGTCAGGTGGTGTTCCCGGGGTTTCACTGCGGCACTGCCAAACGGTTAACCCTTTCACTGCGACAATACACAGAATGTTAACCCTTTCACTGCCACTCCATCCATTCCAATAGTCATTCAGTTCAGTCTAATCATAAACCACTTGCACCAGTGTTCTGGCTTTTGAAATGATTATAAGATGACATTATTAACGTTTATTAGCAATGCTAGTAGAAGTCACTGAGGTTTTTCACAATTTGGAAGGTACTTTGTGTGATTTCTCTGAGGAATTGTGAAAAACCCAAATCACAAAATCAGCAACTTGCTGGTGATGCTTTTAGCTTTTAGCTGCAACGCGTTAATTTTTTGCTCATAATAAATAACAAGATTATTGATCTGTGAGTGCCAGTATTCAGTTTGTTCAGGTATAAACAAAGCCTTACTGTCTGCTAAAGAGGGACAATCACTACTGGTCTGTCCACTCCTCTCCTCCACTTCCTCTCCTTTGTACCCAGTCTCCTCCTCCTCCTCCTCTTCTTCTTTTCCCTCCTCCGCCTCTGGCTCAGTGACCAGCTCAGACTCAGGGAATAAGAACGTAGAGTCTGTGACACCTGAAGACTCTACCAAGAGAGATGCAGTAAAAACATTAGTCTTTCTCAAAAACACTCAATTATCTTTTAGGTCGTATTTAAAAAAAAAAGAAAAAAATCAGACATTTTCCTAAAATGTGTTGCGATTTATCTTTTCTTTATTTTCATGTCATGATTTTTTTGTTATGAGCTCACAAATGAAGGAAAACACTGCAATGCGATGCCGTTTAATAATAATGTAGATAATGAATAGGGTTGGGCATCGTTTGGATTTGAACGATTCCGTTTCCGATTCTCCATTTCGACTCCTGTTCTAAACGTTTTTCATACTATTCACATTGTCAGTTGACTTGATACAGTTTCATTTGGTTGCTGTACTGTAACTAGGGTATTAATTAACCCTAAAAAAAATTAGATTTTAAGAATCGAAATGCAAATATGTTACTTCCGGTTCCTATTAGAACCGGTTATCGGTGCCCAACCCTAATAATGAACGTAGTAACATTTCCTCTCAGCCGTCTCGGGCAGCTCAACTCATTGGCCCAGAGTCCACCTCACCTTGGCCTCCACACTCCTTCTTGTGCGTGTGTTTCCAGTGGATGGTCTGGTGGTGTTTGCTGCAGTAGGTGACAGCGTGGCAGCGGGAGCAGGCCTTGTGCCCGGGGCAGCCGCACACCTGACACAACTTCACCCCGGAGACAGGCAGCACGCTGGGGTCCGGCTCGGGGCCACCGGGGGGTCCGTCCTCTGGAGCACAATTACGAGGAAGTTCAATGACTACAACTCATATGAATGATTTTGCCAAAAGGACTAGATGGGAATGTCACCCATTTTAAGAAATCACATAGGGTCTTCCTTTGCCCCCAGGATAGTTGAGTCACTCTGTCCTGAAGCTAGAAATCAGAGAGAGAACCCTCCCATCTCAAATCTGTGATGTCTGCTGGATGGAAAATCTGGGGCTGCTGCTCCATAGACACTGAATGGAGCACTGACTTTGTGGAGCCCTAGCATATTAAAAAAGGAACATGCCAACATTATGGAAAATGTGCTTACCGTCTTCTCCAGAGTCGGACAAGAAGATAGTTACCAATTTCCTCTCTGTCCGTTAGGCTAGCTTGCAGCTCCCTTTGGTTTCTGGCCTTAGGAGAGTGATGCATGTTCACAAATACTGTAACTGACTCGACTGTCCTGGAGCACAGGAAGAACATATATGAATTCTTAAAATAGATAACATTCTCCTTAAGAGTAAAGCAAATATCTGCCGCCATTGTTAATATACAATACGAACCGGGTGGAGGGTCATAGGGGTAGAACTCATTCTTCCTGGGCAGCTGGCTCCTGAACACTAATATGGGAGAGAAAACAAAAGACTTAACGTGGTAGGGGTGGAGCTGGACTCTCTAGCGGTTGGGTCAGAGAGGAGTCGTCTTGCTAAGCTCAATGGCATCATGGACAACCCCTCCCACCCACTACACACGGACACATAGAAGGAGCACATTCAGTGTTAGAAGCACAAATCCGCTTCAAGGCCCTCGACCTAGCATACCGTGCGGCAAAGGGAACTGCTCCCGCCTACCTCCGGTCAATGGTCTCTAACTACACACCCTCAAGACCCCTACGCTCTGCATCTTCTGGCCGCCTCAGACCCACTCCTATCCAAGCTCCGGGAGGGTCATCAAAGAGAAGTCGCCTATTCTCAGTCCTTGCCCCACAATGGTGGAATGAACTACCGACCCCAGTTAGGACAGCCGAATCACGTCCAATCTTTCGCCGTCGACTAAAGACGCACTTCTTCAACCATTATCTGAAAAAAAAATAAAATAAAAAAATCTAACCCTAACTAACCGTACTGTCATGCACTTGTCCTAATAAACTAACCTACACTGTAGCACTCAACACTTTGATAAACATTGTTGCTCAGCTGATAGAGTTGTGCCCTTCCTGATGGCTTGTCGTACAGAACTTGTAAGTCGCTTTGGATAAAAGCGTTAGCTAAATGACTAAATGTAAATGTAAATGTAAAAGACTCCCAAGATGCAACAATGAACGGCACAGGAAGTCCTTCATTCCGAAAGCCATCAGACTTTATAAGGCATCACTGTGCCTCTCTGCATCACTGAGCACAGGGTGGTGACAGTACAGTTTAGCATAATCTTCCTGGACCTTTACTTTTAAATCGACACTTTACAATTTGACACTTATTACTGTACATTTTACTGTATATTTCTGGCTGTATATTTTATATTTTAGAATGCATATACATACCAGAATGTATATCCCGGACCATATTTTATTCTTTATTCTTATTCGTGACTTTTGTTTTGACTACCTAAATGTTTACTGGCAATCACCCTGGAAGGAAGGAGAACTACCAACAATGCCCTCCCTCCCCCAATGCCTAGACACTCAAACACCACTTCTTTTGTAAGAGCAGGACAGCTCCCAGGTCCCAGCAAAGCCATCTGCAAGAGTGGAGGCAACCCTCCTGGACACTGCCCGGGATTGGAGAATGCAGGTTGACTTGGACCAGAAACTAATCTTTCCGCCTGAGATCATTACAACTAACCTCAGGCCGGACCTGGTCTTGTGGTCAACCTCCCATAAGTCTGTATTCATTGTGGAACTAACTGTACCATGGGAGGCTGCAGTTGGTGAAGCATATGAACGTAAACGACTGAAGTACTCCGACATAGCAGCCGAGGCAGAACAACGCGGCTGGCGTGCCCAGGTGCTTCCGGTGGAGGTTGGTTCTAGAGGATTTGTTGCCATGTCCACAACCAAGCTTCTTAAGGGGATGGGAGTGCGAGGACAGGCATTCCGACAAGCTGTCAAAACACTGTCAGAGGCTGCCGAACGAAGCAGCAGATGGCTATGGATTAAGAGAAAGGACCCCAATTGGGCTGCAAAATGACCATCGAGGGGTAAAAGCAGAGGGGGGCACACCTGGGACGCCAGGTGTTGCCGTTGAGCCCTTCGGAGGTGTCGTGGGCCTGTCAACGAAACACCAATGAAGGAGGGTGCCCACCTGAAGACCCCAGTGAAGCTTTTACCACTACCCCATTCAAAAAAGTGCTGATTATCTAAGGGATTGTAATATCTAGTCCTATAAGCTCAACTGTGAGCGATCTGTAGTGCTGAATTTCCCTCTGGATAAATAAAGGATTTCTTATTCTTTCTATTCCATTAAGAGGACCGGATAGCAGTCTTTGTTCCTGTCGATTCACCACTGCCATTGGCTTCCAGTGTATCTGAAAATGTGTCTTACACACCACGTAAACTGAAGAAAGACACCACATTTGACTGAAATGCCACACTCTACATTACAGGGGTGGCCAACCCACATGCGGCTCCTCAATCCATAAAAAAAAAAAAATAGAACAAATTTAAATGGCACATTTGCATGTTCTTGGTATCTGATTCTAGCTACATCTATGGATCTCAGGGAATGTATTCCCAGTGTCAGAAATATTGTGTCCGTTACTAGGCTTGAGTAAATTGTAATGAACCAAAGGAGAATATCAATATCAAGAAGGTTTTGTAGATCCAGTACTGAATTCTGCCATCCAGACACATGCAATTTGAAATATGATTATAGAATATCAGGCCTATAAATGACCTTAATATGGCCAAGTCGCACATATATGGATCGGGCCAAATCTCCCCTTTCCAATGGCAGAGTTCAATCTGGATTTAGTATCACCAGGTGTGATTCACAAACCGTGAATGAAATCTACTGTAAGTACAGTTACTTTTTTTAAATGTAGATTTCTCCACCATTTTTCATCAGATTGCAACGCTGTTTTTTGCTAGACGTTCACGGAAAGGTAGAGGAACTAACTGCGTTCTGTTTTATGGCAATAATGTTCAGGTTTGTGGGAGATAATCCCGAGAAATAAAAAAGTGAATCCAGAAGTCAGATGATTGACAGGGGTTGGTGTGAGCTGGGTAGTGTAGTTTTTCGGAATTCAAAAGCCCTGGGTCTCTTCCTTCAAAAGACTACTCACTTTTGCCTGTGCCACTTCCTCTCGTCAATATGTGCCGGTTTCCGACTCAATGCCCCGAGATTTCTATAATCTTATATTTCACTAATAACAGTTAAAATCATTGGTAAACAAACGTAATGCTGAAAATATACACGTTGACTGCTGTTTTGACAGGGTTAGGGTCTTTACTCTTGGCTACATTTGAAAAGAAAACACAATGCAACATTAATTCATACATTCTGTAGAGATGGATTTATGGCGTGATGTCATTTGCGGTCCAGTACCGGACCGCTCAGGCTTAAGAGGTTAAAGTTTAACCCTGCGAGGCCCAAATAAAAAAGACATTAGCAACTTCAGAGGCCAGAGGGTGGGACCTATAAACACATGAAGGGTGCCATGACTGAAAAAAAGTTTGAGAAACGCTGGTATATATGGTGTGGCTCTTTGTGGTACCACAGTAATTTTTGTGGCTCTTAGTCTCTGACTGGTTGGCCACCCCTGCTCTACAAGCTAGGCTACAAGATGGATACATTTCCTACCTCATAATCTCTGCAATGTCCATTTTCACAGTTTTCTTTGCTCTTGCAATGTTTACCTCCTATCTGTGTTAAGTTTCCCTTTCAGTTTTGTTAAAGTTGTAATGAGTCTGACCTCCTTTGGGCAGTTAGCTTGTTAGATCTTGTTAGAAGATTGTGTGTAAACCAATCAAATTGAAGAACAAGGGCATGTTTACTCGCATCCAGTGCACTCTTTTAGTTTTCTACGTCACCCCTGTGCTCGTGGCATGCATGTGCGTCCTCGTGCACGTGCCAGAAAAACGTGTGATATACAATTTACAATTGAGGGGCCCCTTTCCTCCTACTGTGCTCTACAGCGCCAATTTCAGCAACTAGTGGCCAGAAACTCCATTCGATAACATTAGCTCATATCAGATCACTGAAGATGGGATGGGATTACACTTGAACAGAAAAGATCTACCAGAAAACGTTGACATTCCCTGTGATTTCTCCTTAGAAGAGAGGAAGATCATGATTATGTTAAAGGACATGCCAACATTTTGGGAAATTAGCTTACCGTCTTCTCCAGAGAGAGACAAGAAGATAGATACCAGTTTCCTCTCTGTGCATTCAGTAGAAAGCTATCTGGCTGCATGTTAGCCTAGCTTAGCACAATGAATGGAAGCAGACATGGCCGGTTAGCCTTCGGGAGAGGTGTTGGACAATGCCTAGGCTAAGCTAGGCTAACATGCAGCCAGATAGCTTTCTACTGAACACACACAGAGAGGAAACTGGTATCTATCTTCTTGTCTCTCTCTCTGGCAAATTTCCCAAAATGTTGGTGTGTTCCTTTAAGGGAGGGACAGAGCGGGAAGAAAATGAGAGAAAACCAGGGGAAAGAAAGTGGACATAATACCAATATCACAAAGACTATACCAAGAACAGCAAGGATCCTGTCTGGTACCTTTCACACAGTGGCTGTCGTTGCGTATGAAGCAGTCTGGCGTCTTGCAGCAGAAGAGGAACAGAGTCCTGTGAAAGCTTGTGTCCAGGCCGAGGGCCGGAGCGTACACCTGCAGCAAGGAGCTAGAGTCACTAGTGAGCACATCATTAACCAGGCACTGGATCCAGCCCCCTGCATCGCACATGTCTACCCTTTTCCAAATGCCATAATTCAATTAAACTAATTCATGATGAGGCCCCAAATTGTTGCATATTATTTTTAACAATTATAAGTTAGGTTAGGTGTGTAATTGTTACAATAATGTTTAGGCGGGATCTAATATGACACAAAAGGTACAATATATATATATATATATAAACGGTAGATCCTGAAAGGAGAGCAAAGCTTTTCCCACTTCTTTTTGGTGGTGTTCCCAGTCCCACACTGTTTATTTATGTGTATCCCACTGTAGTGTATACTGTTTAACATGTTGATGAAAATGTTGATATGAAGCTTTTGTCCTGCTCTTTTATAATGTCCACCAGTGTGATATTGTGTATTATGGGGTGACACACATCTACAATGTGGTATTACATGGTGTTACCCTGAAGAAATTATCAACACAGCAGGTAACTGCAAGGGAGGTACAGTTATTCTATAGGTGTAAATATAGACATGTTGAACTAGACATGTTGAGTTATTATTGCAAATCTTATTAAAGGTGTAATCTGTAATGCCCTCTATGGGGGGGAGAGGTCCACTTGGTACTGCACCTTGTTTACATTTGTTTTTGTTTTGGTCTGATGTGTGGGGACTTGGAGTTGAGTGGGGATAGGGGAGTGGTTGCTATTGCTGGCCACAACTCAGGCTCTGCTAAGAGAGATCTGGAGAGATTCATCATATAAGTTATTAACTACAACCCACACACACACCAGACAATACCACTCTGTAAACAATTCTATGGGGATTTATTATTTATAGATATTTCAGAACAGTTTCAATAAACTACAAACACCGATGAATAAAATGTTTCAATAATAATAATAACCTGCAAGAGGAAGGCCATGGGCAATCGGCATATCTCGCACTCCAAGCCGGCGGCCAGAGAAGGCACGTCCCGCAGGCTCAGCCACGCCGGTCTCCCCCCGACCTTACTGGGGAACTGCGAGCTCCGGAGCTGCCACGGCTCGGCGTCTTCCAGGAATCCCAGTAATAATTCTCTCTTTTCTGTTGTTGACGCGTCGTTTTTATTCTTGGCCATTTTTAAGAGTAGGGCTATATATACAAATATCTAATATCCTATCAGTCTCATATATTTACTCTGCTCTCTGTACTACTCTGAAATACGCCCGGAAGAAACAAAGTAATTTAGGTGATGTTTCCACATCTCTGTTTTTTAGATTTTAGATTACATTAAAATGTAGCTAGTAGTATTAGCCTTGTAGTATACTAGTAATGCAATAGACTAAATTATTATTTTTTCCCCCTCCTGTTTATTTTTATCAGATGTTTTTCTTCCCTTTTTGAAGTATTATATAATTTCGGGAGGAAGCCCACGGAAAGTGACGTGAAACACTGCAGACCACTGATTGGTCAGAAGAGAGGATCGCCACAATGTCATAATTGCGCGACACGGTGGACAGGCAGCCCGACGCTGCACGCGTAAACACAAACCCGCCATTTATTTTTTAAATAGCCTCGCTACTACCAGAAAACTGTTGTTGCTACAATTTAAACTATTATATTTATTCACTACTGTACGACGTTCCTCGATTAAATGACAACCCGCGAAATCACTCCGTGGTCATTTGAGGAGGAGGTGCAGACGTTCCTCGGTTTGATTGCCGAGAAGATCCAACGAAAGCTAGATATAGTGACTGTTGCGCGGAATGAGAAAGTTTAGCGGGAAAAAATATCTAAACGGATGGCCGAACACACGGCTACCAAAGGTCTTTCCAACAATGCAGGGAAAAGTTGAAACAACTTAACTCTTCGGAGTTGTGGGATATTTTCAATGTTTTAGCTCATTTTGATTTAAATTGTATAATTCCCATTTTAAAAATGATTACGAATCTATTAACTTAAGGACCTCAACGACGGCCGGCGTGGCTCGAATAAAAAGAGCTGGAAGTGGTTCGACCAGATGGACTCAATATATGGCCATAGACCTGCGAGCAATCCGAGGGAGTGGGCCATCGACAACACGGCTGCGGCTCTGTTGGAGTCTCTGGTGGAGGATGGTAACTGGTAAGTAGTTATATTTGTTACGTTAACTCTGTACTCTGCTTGAAAGCTTCGTTTTCTTTAGTTGGCTGGCTATTGGAAAACACAAGCAGATGCTAGAGCACGTTTAGCCCCATCTGTAACCTCACCCATCGCTATAAAAAAAATAGTGGAAAAAAATCTAATCTACGAATTCCAATCTGGCTTCAGAAGATCCCACTCCACTGACGCATGCCTTCTCTATTTGAACGACCACATCAAACAAGAGGTGGACGCGGGCAAATACTGTGGAATGGTCATGCTGGACCTACAAAAGGCCTTCGACACTGTCAATCACTCCATTCTGATTAGCTTTTTGATAGTCTATCAGTGAGCTGGATACAATCCTACCTGGAGGGGAGAGAACAGATGGTGGAGGTAAACGGTACCCTATCCCCCCCCTCACAGTGAGCTGTGGTGTTCCACAAGGAAGCATACTAGGACCGCTACTGTTCCTAATTTATGCAAATGACATGTCGTCAGCTTGTGACTGCAACTTGTTCCTGTTTGCGGACGACTCAGCCCTGGCTGCTGGTCTCTGACAAGAACAAGTTACAGGTTGAAAAAACCCTCAGCTCGGAACTAGGTAAAATCTGCATATGGCTCGCTGATAAACTATCATTACACATGGGCAAAACAGAGTCCATTCTCTTCTGTTCAAATAAACTCAGCATCAGCAAGACCGACGGCTTCTCAGTTACAGTGGGTGACAATATTGTCACAAGGAAAGATGAAATTACCTACCTGGGTTCCATCCTAGAGGCTAATCTTTCCTGTGACAAAATGGAATCCAAAGTAATAAAAAAAAGTCGACCAGCGGTCAGTGAATACCACGATCACAACACCAGAGGGAGCTCCACAAATCATGTTAAACCCAGATTCGGCTCAAACAAGGGACTAAACACGTTTCGCAATTATGCCACATCAATGTGGAACGCCCTACCCAAAGCTGTAAAGGAATGTGAATCACTACCCACTTTCAAAAACACTCTCAAAGAACACCTACGGCAGACTGCAATTCGAAACTGGCCCCTACAAATGTCCTAACCCAGTTGTACAGTAAAGACCAAGTATGGCTTTGTCAGTATTCCAGTGTACAGTGTTCCCCCCCCCCAACCTCCAATGTACAGCCCCACCCAACCCCACCCCACCTACCCGACCTCCTCCAATGTACAGTTTCTATGTCAAATGTATATACACTCTTTTTCTGGACACTTTTTGTATCACAAACAGTGCTGTATTTGCAAATCTGGTATGTCATAAATATATAGATGTAGCAGTACTGTCTATTAGGGATGCCCCGATCACGTTTTTTGCCACCGATACCGATCACCGATCGTCGTGATCCATATCGGCCGATACCGATCCGATACCGATTGTTTGATTAAAAAGAAATTAAAAATTATTTTATATAAAAAGTTTTTTTTTTTCTTTTCTTTTTTTATAAAATATATATATTATATAATTAGACTTGTACTTGTATTATCTGCGACTGCGAGACATCGCCACCACGCAACAAGTCAAAATGCTCACTATCTGCAAACAGCTCCACTGTCTGTGTGTACTCTAGTAGCCCAGCTCAAAAGGATTCTCCGGCGCTGCAGCGGGACCCCATTGGTAACGTTAAGTGCTTTGGTCGTTTCACATTCAGCAAGCCCTCAGCTCGAATACGCATTAAATCAATGTTATAAGACATTGATATCAAGAGCTAGATCTGTAGCTACTGCTAGCCGGCTAGATGACGTTAAGACAGAACTTTAGTTCAATGGGACATTTCGTTTTGAACAGTAAACGAACGTCAGCTAACGCAAGCTAACTGAGGTATGAACATGAACTACTAGACTTTCTGGATCATTTGTTGATATCAGGAGCTATCGGTAGCTAGCCGGCTAAATACCGTTAGACAATGCCTACTAAACGTGAATAGTTGACTGGGTAATTTTGTTTAAACAGTAACGATAGCTAGGTAGCTAACGTTAGCGCAGGTCGAATGCAGTGCACTACAGACTCGAGCAGAGGAGCCGCACCTCTTTGTTTACAAACTCTACACGGGGGCGGGCGGGGCTAGGGAGGAGGAGCAGCGGCAGTTTGCAGGTCGTGTGTGTCTGAGACAGACAGCGAGTGAGAGCTTCGCTTGATCGGTTTCCGCTATCGGCGAATATGACTAATTATCGGAATTCACAGATTGCATATTTATACTGAGTATCGGCCGATAACGATCGGTGGCCGATCGATCGGGGCATCCCTACTGTCTATCTGTATGTCGTGTGTGTCATATGATGAATTGAAAATGGGGGACCCTGATGTAAACAAGACGAAAGTCTTTCTCTGGTCTGCATCTCCTTAACAATTGTATGTATTGAGCTGTACTGTACTGTACCCATTCTGCAATCTGTTAATAAACTTTTCAATCAATCAATCAATCCCCTTTCTAGCCAGGGGCTAGAATACGCAGTCACTTATTCGACCGTAGTAGCCAGGTTAATGTGCACCATCAAGCACTGCTTAAAGCGAGCGGTGGGTCCAAAATATATCGGATATAAATGTCAAGGGTACCCACCGTTGCATTAGGGTTTCACACACACACGCGGCAGGGTTTGAAAGCTCTGCGTTGCTAATAAACATTTTAAATAATTTTTATAAACTGGTCAACAACTGCTCAAAACGTCTGTATTTCCGTATTTGGCTGCCTGGTGCGCCTGCGCTGTGATCACCCAACGCCGGAAATAATGCAGTGTTGACCAGTTTATGAAAATTATTTAAAATGTTTATTAGCAACGCCAAGCTTTCAAACCCTGCCGCGTGTGTGTGTGAAACCCTAATGCAACGGTGGGTACATTTTGACATTTATATCTGATATTTTGGACCCACCGCTCGCTTTTAAGCAGTGCTTGATGGTGCACATTAACGTGGCTACTACGGTCGAATAAGTGACTGCGTATTCCAGCCCCTGGCTTGCATCGCAGTCACGAAAGGGGCTACCATCGCTATTGCTCCGGGATGTTTGTAGTAAAGACGCCGGTTTAAAATGATATGCCGGTGCAAATCGAGTATTTCGCCAGCCTGAACAGAATTTCCAATCTGAAAACACTGATTGGAAATTCGGTTAAATTTTTACAAGTCACTCAACAACAAACGCTGGAGACGCTGGGTTCGAGTCCAGCTCTCTGTGTTGCTATCAGCTTGGCTGGTCGTTCACACTAACACAATTGGCAGTGTTAGGGGTGGGAAAGCTGATTGGTGGGTCCTGGGCGTTGTGGACAGCGACCCCTACAGTTTGGTCGGGGCGCCTGCACAGCGAGGGTAGGATCTGGAGGGAGGTAGTGTGACCTTCCACATGTTACACTCTCCCGGTGAGAATCTGCGCTGCCAGGCTGGCTGCACATGCGTCGGAGGAAAGCATGTGACAGTCTCTGGCCTCCCGGACCAACAGTAGGGGGGGGTGCGCAACAACCAGGAAGGGCGTTGGGAATTGGCATAACGACTAACAGTGGGATGGGAGAAAAATCGGAAAAAAGGAGGGGAAAAAAAGATTAAAGCCTATTTTACTCTTAAACTTCGTGTTAAATCAACATGCAAACACACACGCTATATGCTGGTGTTATTTAACGTTACGTAACATTTTCTTGAGTTGTGGTTGCTGTTTCGTATTGTGTTGCAGTAGTTCATGTAATTAGCAAGTAATTTCTATCTTTTTGTTCAAGATCGCGATTCTATGGGCAGTTCAACGACCACAGAAGAAGCCCCGTTTGTACCGGAAAGATCGTCGGCACCGGCAACCTCCAAAGTCCTGTGCGTGGAATGTTGGAAGATGGCCAAGCGAACCAAGAAATGCAACTACACCGAGACTGAGGTGGATGTCCTCATCACAGAGGTGGATGCCAAGGCGGGGGTACTTTTTGGTTCCCTCAGCCTTGGCATAACAACCAAGAGGAAGAATGCTGCGTGGGAGGCAGTCACCGACGCTGTGAATTCCATTTCCCCGCAGCAGCGAACTGTTGCGGAGATAAAAAAAAAATGGTTTGATGTAAAGCTGATGGCTAAGAAGCGCCTGGCCGATTATAAGAAGAATGCCAGTGCGACTGGCGGGGGGCAGGTATGTCGTATGTCAATCATATATGATATATCTGTTTTGATGAATTGAAAATGGGGGACCCTGATGTAAACAAGACGAAAGTATTTATCTGGTCTGCATCCCCTTAACAATTGTGTGTATTGAGCTGTACTGTATTGTACCCATTCTGCAACCTGTTAATACAGTCTTTCAATCAATTCAATTCAGAGTCAGAGTGAGCTGTCCCCACTGGACATGCGAATTGCCAGCATCATCGGGAACGAGATGGTGGAAGGCATTCCACGCACCACCGACACCTACGATGTGGCTGGGCCATCCAGCCAACAGGTGGAAGGTAATAATATAATATACACTTCATTTGTATAGCACCTTTCATACAGGAATTGTCACATCAGTAAAGAAGACTGGCATAGAAATAACTTTGTCGTCAACGATTTTATTGAGGAACATGACAAGAATCTCTTCATTTATTTGAAACAATATTTAACCGTATGGTTTCGAACCTTTCTAGCAAATAAATAAAACGTTATTAAATTGCCTATTCATTCCACAGGCAACTCGGCTGAGTTGCTCTTGACCGTCGATCCCGTCGACACCCAGGAGGAGCAGGAGGCGTCCTGCAGCCGACCCCCTTCGGCGTGCAGGGGGCAGAGGGTCCACCCGGTCCTTACGGAGGCCGTGATGTCTAATCAGGAGACCACCAGAAGAAGAAGAAGAAGAACCATCACCCTCCTGAGCGATATGAGGGACGAGATGCGGCTCACACGCCAGACTATGGCTGAGTACCTGCCCCAGTTGGTCGCGGTCCTGTCGGGCATCGGCGACAGTCTCCAGAAAATCGCTGAAAAGGAGAAATAAAGAACCGTAACAGGGCTCTACAGTGCGACCATATTGCTCGCATATGCCCCTAAAAATAATTGTGTGCGAATCTCAAAAACCAATTACGCGCACGGTGTGCCAACTGCTGATGACAGCCTAAATCGTACTTTTTATTTTTCCACTGAGAATCCAGGGTTCCCACGGTACCTGGAAAACATTGAAAACATGGGATTAATTTGTTCATTTTCCAGGTATGGAAAGGCATGGAAACTGAGCAAAAGTGACCAATTACATGGAAATAGAAACAGTTGTCCTGGAAAATTTTATTGGATGATGTGTAATAAAATTTAACTATTGAGCACAGAATTAACATGAGTTTATAAAAACCCTTTACATGTGAACAGCTTTTACAGTAGATCGAAATGGATGATCCCATGTTGTAGAGCATGCTCTTGGCATCCTATATTGGATGTTGGAATTTGATGCAGGCAACTTGGTGAGCCAAGGGAGCCTTGGCATCTACAGTGAAACTTGAGTGAAACTTCTTATGCAAGTTTATCCTCAAATGTAAGTAGCTGTGTTTTAACTGTGTGGTAAACCTGGGTTTATCAACGTTAGTTAGTAAGCAGTGCAATCTTGCTAACTAGCTAGCCAACGTTAGCTCTCATAACGAGCCAGTTAGCCAGCGCCAGGTACAGTAGCTAGCCAACGTTAGCTCTCATAACGAGCCAGTTAGCCAGCGCCAGGTACAGTAGCTAGCCAACATTAGCTCTCATAACGAGCCAGTTAGCCAGCGCCAGGTACAGTAGCTAGCCAACGTTAGCTCTCATAACGAGCCAGTTAGCCAGCGCCAGGTACAGTAGCTACCAACGTTAGCTCTCATAACGAGCCAGTTAGCCAGCGCCAGGTACAGTAGCTAGCCAACATTAGCTCTCATAACGAGCCAGGAAGAGAAGAGTCCGCGAAGATGGAAGAGGAGGATGACAGAGGAAAAGGGAGAACAGTGGAGAGGACACAAGGGGAGGTGTGGAGAGAAGAGGACAGGATGAGATAGGAGAGGAGTGGAAGAGAGAACATATATCAATCCCAGTGCTCATGTGTTCCAGTTCAATAAATTGTTGTTCATCTACAGCTTGTTGCATTGATATTATCAATAAGACATAATCTCTAAGCATTTACAATGTAGACTTGACTGGCACATCTTTTAAATCAAGTAAGTAGTCAGGTGTCCTAGGGGGTTGTGTGTGTGAGGGGAGGGGGGCGCGGATGGGGGCGGAAAACTTCAGGGGCCTATAGATCATCACTTAATATGGTACCTGGAAAATCGGGAGGTAGTATGGAAAAAAAATTCAAGGCAAGCGTGGGAACCCTGGAATCGTTAAAAAACTACAAGTCCCACATTGCACTCAAGCCAACGGTCCAATCACAGTAGAGTGAAGTGACTGGTTTCATGGGAAATAAAGCAAATGACCAATCGGAAGCTCTCATTTTGCTTGTTTACTTCCTGAAACTCCGCCATTGCGATCAGGGCTCTCGTTTTCCGAGACACTAACTTATTATAGTCTCTCTCTTACCAATAGCAATAGATTTTAGAACACCTAGATTTATCGATAGCAATAGTAATATAACGTTAATGCAACAAAACGAATGCCTTGCTTTGTTAATCATAACGTTGATGCAGTAGCGTATGTCGGTGTGTTGGCTGTAACGGACATGACAATAACATAACGTGTACACATTACAATTGCGATAATCTATTCTAACATTTTCAAATCGATGCAGTTGAATTTCCCCCTTAGGATCGATGCATTGTTACACACCAAAGTCACTGGCCCACTGTGTATCTGTGTATAATAACTTGGCTAGCGTTATTAACAGCAGAGGTGGGCAATGGGTCCAGCTGCAGCGCCGGAGTGCAAGCGATGTGATGTAATTGGCAGACTCGACTGTCAATCAATGGTCTACCTGACACGCAAACTCAAACAATGTTTCTGTACTGGAGGTGTGATTGATTGATTGATTGAAAACTTTATTAACAGATTGCAGAATGGGTACAATACAGTACAGCTCAATACACACAATTGTTAAGGGGATGCAGACCAGAGAAAGACTTTCGATAGGGACAGCACATGTTAATGAACATCAAGTACAAAATACAAAATGTAAACATGCAGGGTTGTAGCAAGAGCTAATTTACACACATGCACGCACAGTACAAATATACATTTATTTTTGAAAAAAAAAAACTTACTTGAAATATTTTCACTGCTCCTAAATATTTTTGGGTGCTCCTAAATTTTTTCATTTAGGAGCACATGTGCTCCTTGGGGAAAAGGTTAGCGTAGAGCCCTGCGTAACCACTTTTGGCGTTGGTGTCATTATAATTAAATAATTATTAGCTGGATGAATGCCTTTTTTCGTTCCGTTCTTTTAAAGTTTGATTGATACCCTGCATGCACGGTAAACTGAGTGTCATCTGGTCACTTTTAAACTGTCAGCTACTTTTATTCAACTAAAACTGTAAAATGCAATTCAAAAATGGTTCCAATTCATTAATCAGCTCAATTCGATTTCAAACGACAGTCTTTTTTATGTATAGGTTACTAATGATTATTTAATTAATATGAATTAACCCAAATCTCAGTTCTTACAGTGCATGGGGTAGACTTACTTAAAACTGCTTTATGATCCTAGCTCTTGTCTGCATTCCAGTGGCGTTTGGAGGTGGCTGTTCCACGTCTGGCATGGGGTCGTCAGGTATTTCTGGGTTTAGCAGCGGGATGCCATGCCTGATGGCCATGTTATGGAGCACACTGCAGGCCACGATGGTGTTGCAAACCTTTTCAGGCCGGTACTGCAGTGTGCCCCCCGTGCCAGACGGGCAGAGCCACCGACCCTTCAGGAGACCAATTGCACGCTCCACGGTGACTCTTGTGCGTGCGCCCGGTTATAGGTGCGCTCCTGTTCGGTGGTGGGGTTGGTCAGCGGCGTCATCAGCCATGGCTTCAGTGGATAGCCACGATCCCCTGCATTAAAAGAGATATAATTTAATTACAGATACCAGTAATAACATTACAATTTAATTAAATATAGGCCTAAATGTGTAACACTCACCAATAAGCCACCCGTCTTCAACAACCCCAGCCTGGAGACGAATGCCCACAGAGCTGTTCTGCACCACAAACGAGTCGTGGGTTCCTCCTGGCCACCGGGCAACGACATTTAGGAGTGCCAAACGGGCATTGCAGATCACTTGGACATTTACAGAGTGGAACCCCTTCCTGTTAAACTTTGACTGCCATGAAACGTCTTTTCACGTCATTGCTGGACATGCTCAAGTTGCCGGGGGACGCTGTACAGCGTCCTTATATCAATATTTCAAAAATCTGCGATCGGATTCATAATGTCCCCTCCGCTGGCCTGAGATCCACCAGCAGGACCCACTGAGCTCTCTGGCGGTTCAGGAGCGCCATCTGGTGGCCGATCGGCGCAATCGCCAAACAGGATGTTGAATAGAGGTTGTCCTAGACGACCGTAGTACTTCCGGCGCTCGCTATAGGTCCCGCGACTCTGGCTCGTCACACTACACAGTGATCGATTGCCAATAACTCGATAAACAACATGATTTGGACGTATATACCATTATACAAGCTGGAGATGGACCGGGTAAATTTACATCCCATAATGATAAGATTTCAACTCGACGATGATCGCCCAATGGCGTGCGGAGACTGGGGTGAGTTTCAGCGTGTAACGTTACAGTCTTCGATACTAACTGCTATTATCAACATTTGACCCACATTAGATGATTGGTATAACGCTGCCCACGGAATTATAAACGCCCCCTAGCCCATCCGGTCAACATCAGATGACGTGTAGTAACTTCTAGAAGTACGTCTAGTTGGATTTTTTTATATCGCGCTGATTGCCATAAAACTGTATTGCATCATCAATATAATGCATTTGGGGCTATAGATCACGTTCTGGAGAAAGCTGCAGAAAGAGATGAAAACATACTTATACATTAGACCATACTTTACTATGAATATGTGAATGAAAAAGTTTAACGTTGCTACACAATGAACAATACATATAGGACTTTGAATGGGCCCTAATAATGGCAATGTAGCAATAGAATTTAAAAAGTTATAGCCATGCAAAGAAGGGGTACTTCTCCATAGACAAATAGAGCCGGCAACCTATGGTATATCATTAATTTAACCCAAGGCAACCAAATAATGATAATGATAATTGAATTCATTTTGTGATGGTGTTTTGATGGCTATGTGTGTGCAGTCTATTGCTCCAATTATGTTGGGGAAACCGGCGATGGCGTGGAAAGCCCTCTTGACCTCGACCTGCTGTGCGTGTGTGTATGGGAATTTGATGTAGTCGGGGATTAGGGACATGATGGCATCCAACACTGTGGGCATGATCCTGCTGAGTGAGGGTTGGGAGATGCCCGAGCGATCTGCGATCTCCCGCTGAAACTTCCCGGTGGCCAAGAATCCCAGGGTGGAGAGGACTTGGATGTGGACGGGGATGGCATGTGTGCGCCTTGTTTGGCGCTCCAAAACGGGTCCCAGATTCTGGCACAGGTCGAGCAGGATTTCCCTGGGGAAGCGGAACCTGCTCATGAGCCACTCTGTGCTCTCGGCAAACAGGTCTGCCCTGTCCCTGAAGACGCGCTCCCTGCGGAGCGCACCATGGCCCATTGCCAAATCATCCAACAATGCAAGGACTGCGTTATCCATGCTGAATACATTCTGAAATCCATGTTCCAGATGTAATTTATAGGGTTTGCCGACGATTACACGCATGTCGCTAATTTAATTACGGGTCATACAGAACACCTGGGTATATTGAAACTCTTGATTGATTCAATCTGCGCTCTAGCCATGCATGGCTTCAGTGGATAACCGTGATCACCTGCATTTAAGTGATATTTTGATGACAGATATAATAACATTACAATTTAATTAAATAAGATTAGGCCTGAGTCATGCGTTCCTTATCAGCCAACAACTTATCGGCCAAATGCAACGTTAACCATCCTGCATCCTACATTCAGAAATTAATGCTATTTAGGGTTTGACAATAATTACACTACTATCGCTATTTCACAATGAACTATATATGAATTGAAAATGGGGGACCCTGATGTAAACAAGACGAAAGTCTTTCTCTGGTCTGCATCCCCTTAACAATTGTATATTGAGCTGTACTGTACTGTACCCATTCTGCAATCTGTTAATAAACTTTTCAATCAATCAATCCAGGGAAGAGGATAGTCTGACTTTCCTGCAAACCATGCAAGCATCAGTTGTGGAAAAGCAGGAGGAGCTAAACCGCGCACATCATGATGGGCATCTCCGGATGGTCCTTGAAGATTCTGCACGTGCAAGGGAGCAGGAAGCAGCCTTGCGGAGGGAGGAGATCGCTGAAACTAGAGCATTCAATCGAGCGTTCATTGACGTGCTGAACCGGCTTGTGGATACATTCAGTGGCCGGCATGACCCACGTCCTCCGCCCCTGGACTATGCCTTATGTCAGGTGCATCCCAAAACATTATAGAGGCCTTGCACTGAATGTTTGTGTAGCTCTCTTTCTTCCAGTACGGCTGCCTGTAACCATTGGTAACAACTTTAAAAAAAAAAAAAAAAATGTGTGCAGTTATAGAACTGTTAAAGACGAGCGTTCTTCCGTTCTATCCTCCCCATGCAGCCTGCATCAGGCTGTTGCATCGTTGCTCTATTAATAAACAATTGATTTCTATGGAATCTGTTTCTGTCATCATTTGTGTGGGTTGAACTGGTGGAAAGCAGTACTGAATATTACGCTGTTATTTTGTGTATTATTTGATTTAAAGTTAGGCCAATGAGAGAAATGAAGCCACAGCAACTGTTCAAGTTAACATTAAAGGTCTGTGTGGCCACCAGATGGCAGGCTTTCTTTGTATGAGACACAACGAGTTAAATGTGCAATCTGTAATCCAAATGTAAAAACAAACGGATTGTGATTGTAGACATCGATTAATTTCAAATGCATGGAGTGGAATCTTAATACAAGGACAGACTGTGCTAAACTAAACCTAAGATTTGGGCTGTAACTATTTTGTTCACAATTGTAATGTTTGATAGCATTGGCTGAAACCTCACCTGTATGACTTGGAGAGGCTTATTTTCCATCTACAAGTTTCAAAACGAAATTGGGCCTTTAAAACAGTGAGACAAAAAGTTACCGTGAAGTTCACTGCGGTTAAAGTGGAGATGAAGCAGTGAGCAATGTGATCCTAGTTTGTTTGTTGTGTACCTTGTGTAAGACAGGGTTCTATAATCAAATGTGAAATCTATCTTATTTGTCTGAAAAATATAATATAATATCCCTGTTTTCAACATGGGCGCCGCCATTTTGTTGCTGACGTCATGCTGGGGGTTGGGTGTATACACTCTGGTTAGCTGCCTATATTGAATGGGTCAGTCAGCAAATAAAATGTTGCCTACAAAACAACGGGACCGCGGTGGTTCTGTTTGTATTGCTCCTGGCTGTTCAAACTAATTTTACCATGTGAGAGAGAGGAAAGTTGGTTAATTTCCACAAACTACCAGTGAAAAAAACAGTGTTGTTTACATGTTGGCTCGGGCTGGCTGCACTCAGGCGGCGCGACCAGCCTGTTGGACAGGGAAGGAGGATCTGCAGCGAACACTTCATTGCCTCGGATTATGTTGTTGGGGTGGGATGTTTGTCCAGAAGACCACTAATCAGCTGAAGCCGGACGCGGTTCCCTCGGTCTTCGACAGACAGACCGGCGTTAGCTCTCGGGAGCGATCGCTAGCTAGTTGGCACCAGCCGGGGCCCGGCGTTAGCTCTCGCTAGCTAGCGTTAGCAACCGGAGCGTCGCGGAGCATTCAGCCTGCTGGCTACCTAGACCCACTTCAACCAGCGTCGCGGAGCATTCAGCCTGCTGGCTACCTAGACCCACTTCAACCAGCGTCGCGGAGCATTCAGCCTGCTGGCTACACAAGCTGGCTACACAAGCTGTGTAGCCAGCAGGCTGAATGCTCCGCGACGCTCCGGTTGCTAACGCTAGCTAGCGAGAGCTAACGCCGGGCCCCGGCTGGTGCCAACTAGCTAGCGATCGCTCCCGAGAGCTAACGCCGGTCTGTCTGTCGAAGACCGAGGGAACCGCGTCCGGCTTCAGCTGATTAGTGGTCTTCTGGACAAACATCCCACCCCAACAACATAATCCGAGGCAATGAAGTGTTCGCTGCAGATCCTCCTTCCCTGTCCAACAGGCTGGTCGCGCCGCCTGAGTGCAGCCAGCCCGAGCCAACATGTAAACAACAGTTTTTTTCACTGGTAGTTTGTGGAAATTAACCAACTTTCCTCTCTCTCACATGGTAAAATTAGTTTGAACAGCCAGGAGCAATACAAACAGAACCACCGCGGTCCCGTTGTTTTGTAGGCAACATTTTATTTGCTGACTGACCCATTCAATATAGGCAGCTAACCAGAGTGTATACACCCAACCCCCAGCATGACGTCAGCAACAAAATGGCCGCGCCCATAATGCTAAATGCTTCAGAAATGTACACAACAAATCGTTTTTTCTTAGAAACTGCTTATTTTTATAACGTGACTTCTTCTGTGGCTTATCTAAATACTAATGTGATGCTATGAATATGTATTTATCGCACTGCTTCATTTCCACTTTAAAGGTCAATAGGCTACATATATTTTAAGAAGCCTTATTTGCCACAAACTCATTCCACCCAAAGAGTGAACAGCCCCAGTTTTTTGTTTATTCTATTTTAGATAGTGGTAATCAATGATGTCCAAAATACATCTCTGGGGGGGAAAAACGAATTATTGTAAAACAGGAAGTTGTCCAGAAGGTGCTTCCTGTTTTTCTTCTTTCTTTCCTTGTTTTTCTTTTAGACGACCGTTGACGTTAACCAGTATTGATCATTGATTGATTGATTGATTGATTGATTGAAAATTGTATTAACAGATTACAGAATGGGTACAATACAGTATGGCTCAATACACACAATTGTTAAAGGGGAACTATCTTATAAATGGCCTTTTTGAGTGTTTAGCATTGTTTCCTAGCTATGTGAACTTATATTAATATGATCTATGTCTCAAAATTCTCATATTGGCGCATTCTTCCAATTCTCCTCTCACAATATTCACCCTCACTGAACTGAGTCGTTTGAAAATTTGCCTATATGTGATGTCATATAGTCACTGCTGCATGTTAATGTTCAGGCGAACACGACGGTGCACAGTGGTTTAGGTGGCACCTGCAGCTGCGGCTGCAAAACAGCTCGAGATCTTGAGGTAGAAAAATGCTGTTTTTGAGGACTTGATTAGAAATACAAAACAATGAATAAAAAAAATATATATATTACAGAGGTGTTCCATAGACTCACATGAATTGTGTAAAAGTGCCCAAATAGTGAAAAAAATAGTAAAATAGTTCCCCTTTAAGGGGATGCAGACCAGAGAAAGACTTTCGTCTTGTTTACATCAGGGTCCCCCATTTTCTATTCATAATGACATTTATGACATACACAACATACAGATATATATTATGAGTGACATACAGATATACAGTACTGTTACATTTATGACATACAAGATATACAAATATACAGTACTGTTTAACAGAGATCCTAACAGAAACTATACATTTGAGGGGGAGGAAACTACATTAGGAGGGGGTTGGGTGGGTGGGTTTGGACATTTACGGGGGCCAGTTTTGAATTGCAGCCTCCCGTAGGTGCTCTTTGAGGGTGGGTAGGGATTCACATTATTTTACGGCTGTGGGTAGGGCGTTCCACATTGTTGTGGCATAATTGCGAAACGTGTTTAGTCCCTTGTTTGAGCCGAATCTGGGTTGAATTTGTTGAACTCCCTCTGGTGTTGTGGTCGTGGAATTCACTGACCATTGGGAAGTATTTTGACATGTACATGGGTATCTTAGTGGTGTAGACGTAGTGTATCTTGTAGACCAGGCCCATTGCAAGCTGCTGTACTCTGTCGTCTACTCTAAGCCATCCTAGAATGTCAAAATGGGCAGGGGTGAGGTGGGTTTTAGGAGTAAGGTCAAGCAGTAGTCTGACCAGTTTGTTTTGTGATGTTTGTAATCTTGCTTACCAGAGAGGAGATCCGGTACAAGAATCTTGTTCGTTGGTTGACCTTTTTGATTACATTCGTTGCCATTTTTGTCACAGGAAAGATTTTCCTCTAGGATGGAGCCCAGGTATGTAATTTAGTCTTTCCTTGTGAGTGACAATATTGTCACCCACTGTAACAGAGAAGCCGTTGGCCTTGCTGAATTTTTTTATTTGATCCAAAGAGAATGGACTCTGTTTTACCCAGGTGTAATGATAGTTTGTTATCAGCGAGCCAGGTGCAGATTCTGCCGAGTTCAGAGCTGACGGCTTTTTCAACCTGCAACTTACGCCCTGTCGCCTAAATATTAAAGGCAACCAACTTGTGTCTAACCACGCCCAACTTGCGTCTAGCCACGCCCCCGCGGCGACGCGGCAGCAGTATTGGCCAATCAGAGAAACGCTAAACACAAGTTGGTTGCCTAAAATATTCACGCGTCCCTGTCAGAGACTAGCAGGGCTGAGTCGTCCGCGAACAGGAACAAGGTGCAGTCATAAGCTGATGACATGTCATTTGCATAAATTAGGAACATTAACGGTACATAACCTAGTATGCTTCCTTGTGGAACACCGCAGCTCACTGGGAGGGGAGGGGGGGGTAGTGTACCGTTTACCTCCACCATCTGTTCTCTCCCCTCCAGGTAGGATTGCATCCAGCTCACTGATGAACTATCAAAACCAATTGCTTTTAGCTTGTCAATCAGAATGGAGTGATTGACAGTGTCGAAAGCCTTTTGGAGGTCCAGCATGACCATGCTGCAGTATTTGCCCACGTCTACCTCTTGTTTGATGTGGTCGTTCAAATAGAGAAGGCATGCGTCAGTGGAGTGGGATGTTCTGAAGCCAGATTGGAATTCGTAGATTCGCATTTTTTTTCACGGGGTACTTTTCGACCTGTTCGTAGAAAAAAATGTCCACGACTTTCGAGATGGAGGTAAGAATAGAAAAAGAGCGGTAGTGTTATGGTTTGTAACCGACCCCAATCGCACAACACAAGACAGGTATGAGAGTAAGCCAAGAACTGGGCATTTATTGAAACACACAGAAAACGGCACTGTCCCTTTAAGGGAGAACACAAAATACTAGAAAACAAGAAAGGGGAAAATAGGCACAGTGCCTTTAAGAGGCGAGCTGGCCAAGGGGAAGGCTAAGGGAAGGCTAACGGAACAGGGCCGGGGCAAGGGACAAGGCAGGAACAGGGAGGACTAGGAGGACAGGACAGGGAGGACTAGGAGGACTAGAGAGGGGAGACAGGGACAGAGGCCCGCGGAGGCGGGCTGGGGAGAGGGAGGACTGGAAGGACTAGACAGGGAGGACTAGGAGGACTAGAGAAAAACAGGGTAAGGCCTTGGAACAGGGCGAGGGCTGGAGCTGCATACTGGGACAGAGAAAACAGGGTAAGGCCTTGGAACACAAGCATGAATGAATGTTGCTGCTCTGCAGCTTCTCCCGGGATGGTTCGTCTGAGGAAGCAGACGGTGGACGTCAGAACCGCTCTGCAGATCTCTCTCGGCAGATCTCCGAGGGTGGTAAACGGGACCGAGAGGGAGAGAGTAATCCAAGTGACAGAATCTTCGGTGTATATACACACTGTGAGTGAAGTCCCAAAATACAAATCCAAGTGAATAATATCTTCGGTGAGTATACACACAGTGAGCGATGTTAAGGCCAAAGATTATCCCAATGAACTATCCAAAAAGCTGACGCTGGGTGAGTGACAGTCTGACAAAAAGCAGGATATCTTCAGTGTCATTAAACACACGAAAAACGAATAGGATCAAAGACAGTCATAAAAACTCACCCAGGCGCTGTGCGTAAAGAGAGAAGGATCAAAACAGGGCGAGCGCGTCGCCACGGGAAACGGGTTGTCCAAGCGGAGGTCTGAGTGGTGCGCGACTGCTTGGAGTACGCGCCGGTACGAAGGGCGCATCTGGCGCGGAGGTCTGAGTGGTGCGCGACTGCTTGGAGTACGCGCCGGTACGGAGGGCGCATCTGGCGCGGAGGTCTGAGTGGTGCGCGACTGCTTGGAGTACGCGCCGGTACGGAGGACGCATCTGGAGTGCGTCTGAATGCGCGTCTGGAGTGAAGAGCGCGTCTGCGCGGAAGAGCGCGCCGGCTCGGAGAGACGCATCCTCCCGTAGAGTATTAGGAAGCGATGCGCGTCTGGAGTGAAGAGCGCGTCTGCTGCGCGGAGGTCTGGATGCGCGGCTGGGCGTCTGCTGCGCGGAGGTCTGGATGCGCGTCAGGACGTCTGCTGCGCGGAGGTCTGAAGTGGAACACTGGGATACCTCCCGTGGAAGTTTAGAGAGCGCAGTCCAGTGTCTCCCTCAGGCAACGGCGACAGGAGGCGAAGGCTGGAGCGCATCTCACGCCGGAGATGAAAACAGCATAAACAGACAGAGGACCTCCCGAAGGAGTCTTGGTGATAGAGAATATGATACGGAATGAAACGGCACGACCCGACAAGGGACAGAGGGGAGAGCGAGGTACTTAAAGCCCACAGGGGAACTAATTAGAATGCACCACAGGTGCGTGAAGGTAATTGATACTTGAAACTAAAAGTGTGTGTTCGGCACCAGACCAATCAAACACATAATGACAGGTAGTCCAAGGGTGTGGTTGCTGAAGAGCAAACGAACGCGAGGGTGGGGGCTAGTGAGGTGAGGAGAATGCAATTGATTAACAGTAGGCTTAAAGGAACAGAGCGAGTAGGTGAGCAACAGGCTTAAAGGAACAGAGCGAGTAGGTGAGCAGCGGACAAAACCTCACAGGTAGTTGTCTAATTTGCTGCCTTTTTTGTGCAGGGGGGTCATTCTCGCAATTTTGAAGTCTTTGGGGACGTATCCCTGTTTTATGGAGAGGTTTATTACGTGGGTGATGACTGGGGTGATGGCGGCTGCTGAGTCTCTGAGGAATTTGGAAGGGATATTGTCATGGCCACGCCAGTGGCCTTGTTAGGTTTTTTGAGCACCTCATCTGTTGTTACCATTTTGAGTTCGAAATCCTCTTTGCGGACCCCTAGGTTTTTGTAGAAGGCTAGGATGTGTTCTACCCCAAAATGCCCTGAGTGGGAGGGTAGTTTATTACCAGTGTTGTGGCTATATTTGTAAAGAAAATGTTTAAGTAATTGGCCACCTTCAGCTTGTCTGTGATGAGGGTGTTTTCTGTCTTTATGTTGATGTTTGAAAATCTGGTTTTTAGTTTTTTACTGCAGCCGGTTGTTGAGTAATTTCCAAAGTTCACAGGGTTTGTTTTTGTTTTCCTCAGTTTTGTCATTGATGAATTTTTTTTTGCCGATTTGATCATGGTGTTTACACCGTTTCTTAGTCTGTTTCTTTGTTGTTTGAGTTCAACCACGTGGGCTTGGAGGTCACTGTTTGAGCTTTTGGCAAGCTTTGACTGACTATGAAGTTCAGAGCATTTTTTGTCTCTGGTTTTCATAGCGGTCAGTTGAGTATCAGGTACCTTATTGATTTATGTTGGCTCTCTGATTGTTATCAGTATTTTTAACATGTATTTGCTTTTGATTGTTAAGTCGTTGTAGCTGTTTTTAAATGCTGCCTAAAGTATTATTGTTGTTGTTGTTAGTAAATAGTAGTAGTAATTGTTGGCTGGTAGTATTTGATTAGTAAGGCAGCCAGAAATGTAGCCACCTATCCCTTTTATTCCAGAACATTAGCCTATTTTAATTATTTTCTCCTCATTCATAGCACATTTCATAGTTGCCGCCTACTATACTCATCATAAAAAAATAGGTTATAGATTTATCAAAATATAACAAAACAAACAAAAAGCCTAATACTAGGTAAATGATTGTTCACCTCGCCTACAATCTTGCCTATTATTATTTTGATCATCTCATCGTTCCCACAGAGCAAGACCACCTTATCTGTCTCTCTCTCTCTTATCCTCCACTCCTGATATTTCATGATGTCATCCACTTCACACAAGAAGTGGAAGAGGGTGGGGGGTAGCGGGGGGACTCGAGCTGGTTCTAGCTGTCTGGCTGCTCTACGAGCGGATGGAAAGTAAAGCGACGGACGGGAATCACTTCTTGGTTCGGCTACTAATTTGTGGACGTGGATATAATAGAATGGATTCAGCTGCTCGGTGGTTATTCAAACTTTCGGGATCTATTAATCATTCATGAAATCAACGCATGGAAGAACGGACAATAGCAACAGCCAACGCTGTCTTGCTGATATATAACGGAAGAATGGGAGAAGTAAAAACTCGGCCAAATCAGGATTGACTACTAGACGACCACCACTCTCCCTCTCCTTCCCTCCTCCTCGTCCCAATGTCTCCGCAGGGCGTTGGAGACTACAAGTCGCCAGCGGGGTCCCCGGCTCCCCCTGTCCCGCCGCGGAGACTGCGGAGCCGGGGCAGCCGGGACAGGGGTTCCAGTAGTCGGCCGCGGTCCGGGGCAGGGGGCGGTGGAGGAGAGGGGGGCAGGCGGGTGAAGTGTGTGTTGGTCGGGGACGGCGCTGTTGGCAAAACCAGTCTGGTTGTCAGCTACACCACCAACGGTTATCCCACGGAATATGTCCCTACTGCCTTCGACAACTTCTCTGGTAGGCTGGTCCAGAATGGAATGGCCCCCATTAAGGCGGCCTATTTAATAGGCTAGTAGTAATTAGTATCAATACTTTCCCCTCGACTCAGTTGGCTTATGTGATGATCGCAGCTTAACCATTTGATGCGCAACATATGGGTCAAAAGTGAGCCGAGTTTTTATTTTCTGTGATCTTTACAATAGATTTGGATACATTCCATGTATGTAATAATATTCCTCGCTCTAAACTCATAAATGACCAGTTATGTCACATGCATGGCGGAGTGTTCCATTGCTATATAAACTTTAAAGACATGCATGTGATGTTAGGCAGGGAAGTACAGATGAAAACGAGCTCATTAGCTAATTCTGGCACATTTGCATTGATGTGGAAACTGAATATGTTGATTAATTAATGTGCACTGTCCCTGGGTAAAACATTTATAAATAAACTTAAACTTAACTCAAAACTCGCTATATCTTTTTCAATCAATTTAATTTAATATTCTATGTGTTCATTAAATATCTTGTTTTTACTTTTTTATCTTTCTTACTTTATGAACAAACATAGTTTTTGTATTTCTATATCAAGTTTGTACTCATTGGTAAAAAAAAAAAAAAAAAAAAGGTACCCATATGGAATTTGGTAGGAACATTTGGCATTTGTAAATGTTTGCAATTGGGAACATATTTACTGCGGACAATATTCACCTGCCACACATTTCGAAACTCAACAAGGCTGCTTTTGCACACCAGACACATCTGATGTAAGTATTATTTTACAATTGTTTTACCTAAGACATTTGATGTGTGATCCTAGTAGGCCTTTTGTGAACCGAGCCCGAAAAACATATGGAAATTTTTATAAAAATCTAACTGTACTCTAAACTCAGTGTTTATATTTTTCTATGTTTCTATTAGTGCATACTATAGGTTAGTGCATATGGTACATAGGAGTACTCAGTGTGTATGGTATATAGTAGCAGTCACTGTGCATAGTATAGTAGTACTCGGTGTATACTGTAGTAGTAGTACTTGTACTTGTATAGTTGACATGTTCTATTCTAGTTAGCTAATATTAGCTAGGTCAACAAAATAAAACTCAAAATAGATTAATTTGTGCATTTGAAAATATTCTTGTGCCTTTTTTTCTTCTTTATCCAGGGTGTGTTAGTATGGCGTTGTGGGTGTGTCTCAGACTCCAGCTCTCCCAGATGAGGACGACTCCTTTGATGACATATAGAAGTCTCTGTGATGAGTCCTCTGAAGAGGAAACTCAGACCCAGTCTAAAATGGGTCTTACTGGAATGAGCATCCTCTCACTCAGGGCGGAACAAGAAGCCATAACATTCTGAGGTGCCGGCGGCTACGTGGCGCAGTGGGCAAGGCGCTCGCCACAAATGCGGAGACGCTGGGCTCGCCTGTTCGAGCCCAGCGCTCCACATTGCTTTCAGTTTAGCTGGTCGTTCATACTAATACACATTGGCCGTATTAGGGGGTGGGAAACTGATGGGTGGGGTCGGGGATCGGGCGTTGTGGACAGCGACTCCTACAGGTCGGTTGGTGCGCCTGCGCAGTAGAATCAGGAAGTGTCGGGGGCAGCGTGAGCCTCCCACGTGTTACTCCTCGCCACTGAGAGATCGAGCTGCGCAGGTGAAAAGATGCAACTGCTGTTACCTCAAGTACCGGAGGGGACTTGTGCTATGTATGACTTAGTCCACATTGCAGCCGGCTTGTGGGAGGCAAGAAACAGCGTTCGTGACAGGGGAGGGTTGAATTGGACGATACGAAATTGGGATGGGAGAAAATATAGAAAATGGGAGAAAAAGTGGATAAAAAAAAAAAAACATTCTGAGGTGCCAAGGACCTGCATTTGGTTCAACAGCCGTGTCACAGAAAGATGCCTGGGATATCTTCATCAAAAGACAAAGAAAGAAGAAACCAGAAGTGAACCAGTACTATAACAGAACAAAATGAGGAGTGGACACAATGGATCATCAGATGGTTCGCACCTAAGTAAGTGGAGAACCCGGAGGTGGCCCATGGTGTCATGGTACAATGTGCTGGATGTTGCCACACTTTCGATGCCTATACACACCATCTTCACTGCACTACACCCTGGTTACAAGTGAGGTGTGGCCGACGCACGGCAGCTATTCAGCAAGGAGCCGGGCAAAAAGCTTGTCATGCCACACATGAAGAGGCGCATGGAGGAGGGCAAGCCCCAACTCCAAAACTCCCTGAATTTCCCCCAAGGGGATCAATAAAGGAATATCTTATCGTATCTTAAAAGCATATTGCAGAGACAATGGGAAGATGTGGGATAAAAAAAAAAATGCAGGCGGCTGGGTAGCGCAGTGGACTAAGCAGCACTCGCCTACCACCGCAGAGACTCTGGGATCGAATCCGGCTCCGGCTTGGTCAGTCGTCCCTATACTAACACAATTGGCAGTGTTAGCGGGTGGGAAGCCAGTGGGGTATGTGTCCTGGACTGGTCGTTGTAAACTGCGACTCCTACTGATCGGTCGGGGCTCCTGTTCAGCAGGGAGGGGATCTGGGGGAAATAGTGTGTGAACCTCCGCACACCTTACGTTCCCCCAGTGAAACTCCTCGCTGTCGGGTGAAAAAAAGCGGCTGGGCGACTCCACATGTATCCTCAGGCCGACAGTGGGGCAGTGCGCGCAACGACCAGGAAGGGAATTGGCATAACGGCTCAAATTGGGATGGGTGAAAAATACAGAAAGCCCAAAAATACATAGAATAACAAAAAACGTTCAAAAGAATGCGGCCAACACCCAGGCACAGGAGGACACCAGACTGCGGGGGCAAGTGGAGAGGTGCCAGATCTGCCCCCAGTGTGCCCGGTGCACCAGGCCTGTGTGCAAGGAGCACAGACATGTTGTTGTCATTTGTGAGGCATGTAAGCAAAGCACTGAGATGGCCATTTGCACTGTTACCATGTGCTTTTATTTCATCAGTTTTATTTTATTTGATTTGGTCACATTCACCACAGTTCACTTCAGTTACACTACAGATTCTACAGTTCAATATCGGTATCATCAGTTATTATCAGTATCAATAAACATATTTCAAATATCAAATGTATTATTGTACAAATCACTGCTAAAATTATTATTATAGTATGTCTTCATTTTTTTGTTTGTGATATGATTGGCTCCCAGATTGTGATAAAGCAACCATTTTATTTGGATTCCAGGCTAGAAATGTAAAAACAACAACAAAAATGTACATTTTTTGTGATGCAATGTTTTTAAATATCTCATCTAGGAATATTTTCACAAGAAATGTATTGCTCCTGCTGCTATAATGTCATTACAATTATTTTCCTACAGTTCCAAGGAAAGGGAAGATTTTTTAGTCTATAACGAGTAAGAGGAAAGACTAGACAGTGTGTCATCACATTATGATTAAAGGATATTCATCATTTATGGGATAGGGGGGCTGGGCCCTTCTTCCCAGAACTGGTGTTGTTCAAAGTCTGGTTCCTCTGGTGAAATGCCTACAGGACCCTGTAGTCTGGTTCCTCTGGTGAAATGCCTACAGGACCCTGTAGTCTGGTTCCTCTGGTGAAATGCCTACAGGACCCTGTAGTCTGGTTCCTCTGGTGAAATGCCTACATGATCCTGTAGTCTGGTTCCTCTGGTGAAATGCCTACAGGACCCTGTAGTCTGGTTCCTCTGGTGAAATGCCTACAGGACCCTGTAGTCTGGTTCCTCTGGTGAAATGCCTACAGGACCCTGTAGTCTGGTTCCGCTGGTGAACATTCACACATTTGGTAGAATAATATGTGACGTGGGGGACACAATGGGTCTCATTCCCCAATATTGGAACCGACTGAGATGTCAAATACTCTCTTTTTTTAGACAATTTTTGTATCACAAACGGTACTGTATTTGGGTATGTCATAAATGTATAGATGTAGCAGTACTGTCTATCTGTATGTCGTGTATGTTATGTTATGATGATTGAAAATGGGGGACCCTGATGTAAACAAGACGAAAGTCTTTCTCTGGTCTGCATCCCCTTAACAATTGTATGTATTGAGCTGTACTGTACCCATTCTGCAATCTGTTAATAAAGTTTTCAATCAATCAATCAAAACTCCCCAGGTAAATAGGTCATTTTAATTGAATTAATAATTTCTTCTCTAGAAGTTAGCACAATGGAAGAATGCATATGAATGATTATTTCATATACAACAACAACAACAAGTATCTTCTCAGATGGGGGTCCTCAGATGTCTCCATTCCTTTTTCTTTACCTTGTATGGTAGGGCTAGCTAGTTGTTTATGCTTGGATTACATATTGATCCTTTAAAATAAGCAATTTATTTGTCTGCGTTTGTGTGTTTATCTTCAGCTGTGGTTTCAGTGGACGGGCAGCCGGTCAAACTACAGCTGTGTGACACAGCCGGACAGGTCAGTGAACACAACACACACACACACACTACACACACGGACTGAATTATCACACACACTCCCAGACTACACACACAGACACACGCACACACACACACACACACACACACACACACACAGAATTATCTGAAATATGTGTGCATCACACACTGACACACACACACACTCCCACACATACATGTCAGTATATCCTTGAGAGAGGGAGACCTTTGACTTCTAAGTAGTGAGCAATTGAGCTTTTTCTTTCTTTCTTTCTTTCTTTCTTTCTTTCTTTCTTTCTTTCTTTCTTTCTTTCTTTCTTTCTTTCTTTCTTTCTTTCTTTCTTTCTTTCTTTCTTTCTTTCTTTCTTTCTTTCTTTCTTTCTTTCTTTCTTTCTTTCTTTCTTTCTTTCTTTCTTTCTGTGTTTTTGAGTTTAGTCATATTTAGTTTAGTCATATTTTACCTCCTAAACCACATGGGAAACATGTGGAAACTGGAACTGGAAGTCTGTTTAAACAAAACACTGGTGATGTTTGTGAACAGGTCGGGTAAAGGCTTGATAACCAGTCACCATTATCATCCTATTTACACTAGAAAATACTTCCTCTGTTCACTCCTGGCTCGGCTAGAGTCCAGCCCGAAGAGAGAAATACACAAATCCCTTACTTAAAGGGATACTTCTGATTTCTGGAACCCTAGCCCTATGTGTTACTTACAAATAATGATGTTGATTGATGATTGGTAGAGTCCTTTCTCAGCACAATCCATGCTGATACTCATAATAGCTCTGGCTAGTTAGCCACAAACCAAGCCCCTGTGTACGAGCTGACTGAAGCTCACTGAAATGGATTCCACAGTGCACACAAAGTAGATTTCAGTGAGCCTATACTGTACGTGTATTCAAACCAATATATGACCTGCTTATTCCACGAATTGTACGTGATTGACTCTACACAGATCTTGTGTCAAAGGATTGAAAATCGTAGTTAAAAGGTCACATACCGGTAAGTAAGATATTGAATTATTTGGAATAAGAATTATGTAGGCTCGAATCAAGTTCAGTTTTGTGGAATACGCCTGTTAATGCATCTTTATTTAGGGGATACATTGGCTACTTTGAGTTAACAAAGTTGGTGTCATCCCATCTGCTCTGTCTCAAATCACCCGATGAGCCATCCACTCAGACCTCCGAACGAGGAAGCGGATGATGATTATTTATCATTGTCACGTCCCCAGGAAGCAACATTGGATGGGTGGATCACAGAAAGGAAGGATAGAGGGATAGATACAAAAGAGGGAGAGACATAGAGGAGGAGTTGAGAGAGATAGAGGGTGGTAGGAGACCGGGAAGATAGTGTTTCAACAAGTGCGCTAAACACAATGAAACTGTAGGTTCAGAGCTTTGGCCCCCTGGTCTGTTTGAGGTCCACGTCTCGCCCGTGTACGTCAAACACAAGCAATAGAAGCAAAATAAGTGGTGTTCAGTAGCAGCAGGAGACAACAAAGTTCTGAATCTAGCTCTAGATATAGTAGTACAACAATGCAAGAGGAGGATAAAAATACAGCAATAAAGATATGTGTACAGTAGCAGCTGGAGACAACGTTGAGGTAGTGCTGAATACAACTGTGAGGAAATGTGAATGGTACCCAACGCCACACCACACCCTCCCACCACACTGTGATTAATGCACTATACTCATAGCTACAGTATATTGCAGTGTACTGTTACCTTTTTTTTTTACTATACTTAACTCTTTCTGTAATACTTTTTTATTTTTATTTTTTTCAGTTGTAAAAAATAAATCCAAACTTCTCAACTTCAACATTGTTATTTATTTAGAACATTTAGTTATTTATTGTAACACACCACACAAAATAAATGGCATGTCCATGTATTATGTTTATGTTTGTAAATGTTTAAATATTACCTGGCCATCCTCTGTAAATATGATCAAACTCCTCTGACCTCGTCCGGTCTTTCCAAAGACCCAAGTGATGGGACAGTAGGGGTGTAACGGTACACAAAAACCACGGTACGCCGGTACGTACCTCGGTTTTGAAGTCAAGGTTCGCCACGGTTTTCGGTACAGTGGGGGGAAAGTTTGGCTTTCCATGTTCCATTCAGGGGTGATGTAGTGTGCAGTAACTAATTGTACTTGTAGGGCTGTCAATAAATATTCTATATTGAAATTAATAATCGACTTGTAAAAAAAATGTAAAAATAATAATAATTATATTAGATTGTGAATGAAACAGCCCCCGGTGGGCGGTCGTTAGTGGTTAACATACCGTTGTATTCGTTCGGTACACTACACAGCCGTTCGGTACGGTACACACTGAAACGGTTCGGTTCGGTACGGATACGTGTACCTTTACACCCCTATGAGACAGTAATATAATATTTGTGGAAAAGGCTCCCTCTTGTCTAGTATATTACACTCTTATACTAAACATGTAAAGGTACAGAGATGTAGTACTAGCGTGAATCTGTACTTGGTAGTACTGATGTAATTTGGTCAGTAGTTCGGTACCCAACCCTTGTGTGGTGTGTGTAGTGTGTGCAAAGTGCAATGTGTGTGTGTCGATTAGTCGACTAATCGGTCGAAAGGAGCCGTAGTCGACTGGCCAACCTCTTAGTCGAATATATATATATATATATATATATATATATATATATATATATATATATATATATATATATATATATATATATATATATATATATATATATATATATATATATATATATATATATATATATATATATATATATATATATATATATATATAAAAAAGATTATTATTATTCTTTTTTTAATCATTCTTTCCAAAAGAAAAGAGGCCTAGAAGCGTGGCTAACACTAATGGCACGCATACCAGAGGCTAACTGCCTACGAAAACAGGCACAGAGGCACTGAAAGAGGATTTCACCCATCTAATGAACACACTAGACTAGACAAATATCAAGATGTATCCATCAGTGGACCAATTGCATGCTTTTGCAGAGGACAAGAAGCCTTCAGTCGACTCCTTCAGACATTAAGCACCCCCACAGCCCAAATGGATTGATAAAAAAAAAAATTATTATATATATTTTTTTGTTTTGTTTTACTAAATAGTCGACTAACTAACTATCCCCAGGCCATCAGGCTGCTCAACGAACAATGAACACTACACAACAACCATCAAACGCACATAGCACACACATCCACACGCACACACTCACTTTAAACAAACACACTGTAGCACCCACTCCCCACACTTTATAGCACACACTCACTTTAAACAAACACACTGTAGCACCCACTCCCCACACTTTATATTTATTGATAAAGGATTGCACTACAACTCGTACACCTTACTGTAAATTGTACCTAAATTGAACCTCATCCCATTTCTGCTTTGCACTATATAGTATTGTATATTAGTACACTGCATAGTATTAGTATATAGTATATTATATGGTAACTCAGTTACGTCTATTCTGCATCGAACATTGTACATATGTCTATACTGAACACTGTGACCTCATTTTCTACTTCTAATTTACATGCTATACTATGTTATTGATACTTATCTTGTCTAGCACAGTCTCTGGAGCGTAACAGTAAGAAGCATTTTGTATAAAAGTATTCTGTACTTCTGTATGACAACTATTAAAGAAACTTGAAACTTGAAACTAACGGCAAATTTTGGCCAATCATAGTCAACCATCCAAATCCTTAGTCAGGGACAGCCCTAGTGTGCAGTAAATGTGCATGTGTGCATGCAGGTTTTTTTTGTGTCTTGTGTGTTATGTACATCTGCTTACATCCATCCGTGTGTGATGAGTGATGACTGAGTGATGAGTCATGAGTGATGAGTGGGCAGGCAGCAGGCTGTTGGCGTTATTTGTTCATGAACCTGATTGCTTTACATTAGAAAACCTATTATAAGCCATAGCCCTACCAGAATTCAGAGGTGAAAAAAAGGGTTGTAGCCTATACTAATATAGGCCTATATAACTGCCTATTTCTGCTTGCAATTTATATCAGTGACATTTTCTCCCTCCCGTATTATGATGGGGCATAAAACAGATCCATAAGGGATGGGTCTTATGGGGGAAAAGGATTGATGGGACACTGGGATATTACTCAAAGGTTTTTTCAACATAGGCAATTAAAAGAACTGCTTGCAAAGCAACAATTTGGATATTGGATAACTTTCAAGAGAGTTGAACCAGGGAAGCACACCGAAGAAATCTGGCTGGAGTTTTAAAACCCTTTCACTACCACACTACAGAAGGTTAACCTTTCACTACCACACCGTATGTAGTGTGGTAGTGAAAGGTTAACCTTCTGTAGTATGGTAGTGAAAGGTTAACCTTCTGTAGTGTGGTAGTGAAAGGGTTAACCCTTTGTCGTGTGGCAGTGAAAGGGTTAACCTTCTGTAGTGTGGCAGTGAAAGGGTTAACCCTTTGGTGGAGTGGTAGTGAAAGGGTTAATGACAGGAGGGAAATGCTTGGTAATTCCTTTCTATGTATCTTAGCAGCATAAGCAAGTTATTGTCAGAAGGAAGAACACAAGTTGCATTATTTATTTGCAGGTGAATGTAGCTAGCTAGTGTAGCATTACCTGCATAGTTATAACCAGAGCTAGTGCACTGAAATGGCTTTAATTAGGCTAATAATTGTTTTGTGGATGCTCGCTATTATGAAAAATGAATAACTAATAACTAACTCTGTTTTACTTTGGATTCGATCAACATTATTAAAAAAATTTATATATCCTAAATATAGCCTATACTGTATATGGGCGTTTAAAAAAAAATCTGACATTGTGGATAAAACCAGTTTATGCAATATGAGAGAAAAATATGATAAAAAGGAGGAAGAACGGGAGAGCAGGTACTTTCACCTTTGTGTTCAGCATATAATTATAAGGTCCACAAGACCCCAGAGGACATGGCACAGTTGACTAGGTGGCCCAGGACACATTTAGCTTACACACTGCTAACAGAATGTGGAGGGATCGGATCTCAATGCATCCTCAACGCCTCTTGCGTTCACACCTGTACTTGGAGCTGTCCACTTGTGATCGGATCACCCAGATCGGATCTTAATGCCAGGTGGAAACAGCCTAGATAATAGAGTTGTAAATAATTTGTTGATGATAAACTAATAGCATTAGCTGCAAGGGCAAGGGGGGGGGTCAAGGTATGCCTCACACACACACACACACACTGCCTCACACACACACACACACACACACACACACACACACACACACACACACACACACACACACACACACACACACACACACACACACACACACACACACACACACACACACACGCGCGCGCGCGCACGTATATCCTTGTTCAATTCTACTTGAAAGTCTAGTGTGAGGGGGGGAGTCACTCTCTGAATGAATCTATAGAATATGTTTTAAATTGTTTTTATATTAGCTTTAATTTGTCTGTTTCTTTCTGGCTTAAACATCTAGCCCAGGGACTACAACTGAAAACTAGCAACCCTGCTAATGTTGGCATATTTACAGTTTTTATTTATTTGTATTCATTTATAAATGTATAACTGTTGATTGATATGCACTGTCCCCGATCAAATAAACTGAGTAAACTAAACTAAACTGTCTCTTTCTCTCCCACCTCTCTCTCTCTCTCTCTCTCTCTCTTCTCTCTCCTCTCTCTCTCTCTCTCTCTCTCTCTCTCTCTCTCTCTCTCTCTCCTCTCTCTCTCTCTCTCTCTCTCTCTCTCTCTCTCTCTCTCTCTCTCTCTCTCTCTCTCTCTCCCTCCAATAGGATGAGTTCGACAAGCTCCGACCGCTGTGCTACAACAACACAGACGTCTTCCTGCTGTGCTTCAGCGTGGTAAGCCCTGCCTCCTTCCAGAACATTCCGGACAAATGGGTCCCAGAGATCCAGAGCCACGCCCCCAGCGCCCCGCTGGTCCTGGTGGGAACGCAGTGTGATCTCCGCGAGGACGTCAAGGTAGTAGTCTGGGTGACACAACACGCCTCTCCACTCACAATATGTGTGTTTACACGCACAATACTCCTATTAGGGATACTTAAAGGGGACATGCATTGCTATTCCTAGCACTATTTGGGCAACTTTACACAATTCCTGAGAGTCTATTGAACACATCTGTAATGTTTTTTTCAAAAGAATTCATTGTTTTATATTTCTAATGAAGTACTCAAAAGCCTCATTTTCCAGACTCAGGATTTCAGGCTATATTTGGATGGGCTCCGCCCATACTAGCAGAATGCTTTGATTTGACAGCCACCCACCAAATAGCTCCGGCCATACTACTCTACTAACGCCAAAGTGAACCTAATACACAAACAAATATGGCTCAAGCATACGTTTTTGAATACAATACAATCCACAAAGGGATGACACCGAAGCAGGTACCCATGCCATATGATTTTGGGAAAACAAATGACAGGAAGAATAAGATTGCTCTCCCAATTCGTCTAACACACACACACACACACACACACACACGGCACTTGTACTAACGACATTAGTTAGGAACATAATCATTCATTCGCAATACACAAAAGTAGGTCTACATATATACAACGAAGCACAGAGCTAAGAACGTTAGCTAAGCTAGCTTGCTCTCTCAGTCCGTCTAACACACACACGCACACACACACACGGTGCTTGCACTAACGACGTTAGTAACGTTAGATTTTCTTGGCGCAATAAACAGAGCTAAGACCCCCACCCCCCCAAACACACACAAGGAAGTTGGAACATAATCATTAATTCGCAATACACACAAGTAGGTCTACATATATACAAGGAAGCACAGAGCTAAGAACGTTAGCTAAGCTAGCTTGCTCTCTCAGTCCGTCTAACAAACACACACACACACACGCACACACACGGTGCTTGCACTAACGTTAGACTGTCTTGGCGCACTTGGAGTACCGTAATACACAAACGGATGAATGAACGAGGTCCTACTGCTAATTAACTAATTACGACGTACTGTATGTACTTACTGATTCGATGCTTTCTTTCGGTCTCAAATACTTACAGGCTAGTTCCCTTCTTTAGCAACAGCCAGGAAATCACGGAAGCATAAAGTCCCTCGTCTTTGCAAAAATCCAAAAACGAACTTGGTCCATTGCTGTGTGCAAAGACGTATTAGCAGCTTTGCAGCCAGGAACAGCACATGGCCTGCGTGTTTTGCTCATATTATTTACGTTAGGCTAAGTCACTGCACTTCTTTGGTCTGCTCTAGGTAGATTGTGGGCGGGCATTGGCTCCAACCACAGAGCCAATCAGATCACAATCAGCTCCACCAGCTCCCAGTTACGTCACAGAGCGAGAATCAGAATGACCTAATTCACTGGAGGAGGAAATTGTCTCAACTGAATGAGAGCAATCCGCCAATATGGTATTTAGAGACACAGACCCATTGATACTAACCCATATTACTATAAAACAATGCTAAACACTGAAAAAAGCCATTTATAATGCATGTCCCCTTTAAAGGAACACGGCAACATTTGGGGAAATTTGCTTACCGTCTTCTCCAGAGAGAGACAAGAAGATAGATACCAGTTTCCTCTCTGTGCGTTCAGTATAAAGCTTAGCTTAGCACAATGAATGGAAGCGGACATGGCTGGTTAGTCTAGGCATTGTCCAACTAACACCTTTCCCGAACGCTAACCGCCCATGTCCGCTTCCATTCATTGTGCTAAGCTAAGCTTTATACTGAACGCACAGAGAGGAAACTGGTATCTAACTTCTTGTCTCTCTCTGGAGAAGACGGTAATCTAATTTCCCGAAATGTTGGCGTGTTCCTTAAAGTATAGAAAAATCATCATTAAGTTGCATTGGCTGAGAGGGTCAAAAGAATTTTTTTATGTAGTCATGTTTGTGTACCGATATTAAGAAAAACAACATATTGAAGAAATAGAATTATGAAGTACATACTATTATTAATAACTCCAGTTCAACCAGTTTTTTTTTCCATTGCTTGTACTTGTGTACTTGCATGTTGATGAATAGTGACAATGATTCTAGGTTGAAACATATGCTTTTAGTCTCTTTCTTGAGCTCACTCTGTCTCATTCTGTTCTGTCTATCACTTCCCCTCTCTCTGTGCAAGTAAAAAAAATAAAAATACTCACGTATACTTACTTTGTATACTTTAGTATACTTTTTATGTATTCAGAAAGTAAGTAAGTTGTGTTGAATTAAACAAAACATTTAGATATTTAATATAGACTGAAAATTATCAAAATGTCACATACGATATCCGAGTATCCTTCCCTCTCAGGTTCTGATCGAGCTGGCGCGGTACCGGGAGCGTCCGGTGGAGCCCCAGGACGCCCAGCGCTGCGCCGCAGAGGTGGGCGCTGTGGCCTACCTGGAGTGTTCCTCCCTCACCCAGAAGAACCTCAAGGAGGTGTTCGACGCCGCCATACTAGCCAGCCTGCAGAGCCACAACTCCCACAGGTCTCTGGCGGGGAAACACAGGAATAAACGACAGCGACAGCAGCAGCAACAGAGGCGCACACCGGACAAGATGAAGACGCTGTCCAAGTCATGGTGGAGGAGGTACTGCTGTGTGGCGTGAAGAGCTTTAGTACATTAGTCCTGGCCCCCTGGCCCTACATTATATAGCCACGGCCTGGGTGTCGGTACACTGGTCGTGGGGGAGGAAAGACTGTTATGTGGGTCTCGAATGGAACTTGGCCGTCTTGGATCTAAACCTCTAGACTCATGGAGATGGAGATTCCACCTGTGTGCATACTACCATACTTTCATAGTATGGTTCTATTCCTATAGCCTGGACCTGGATTAGATATGGATTTATCCTGGGCCTGGGTTTGTTCGAACCTGGCTCCAATACTATTCAAATATTACAAGTCTGATAATTTCATTGCAGACTAAACATGGGGTACATCTGGGTCCAGTCCATGACCGGACTGAAGAGCCTGTATACACTTTGTATATGGTCTACAATGGACCTGGAATGGACTCGGGTCAGACTCGATTCTTCTCTTATTCTGGTGAGTTCTATTATTGAACTTCTCCATGTTTTGACCTTACTCTGGTTCTAATGGCCGGAAGAACTGCTTCAAGTGCTGCTGCTTGGCCCACAATGGGGCTAATCATTTGTAAACTCAAGTTTCTTAGGCCCAACATCACACCATCCGTATTAAAAAGGAAATTATCAGTGTTTCTGCTATTATCAAAAATGTGATGAAAAAAATCAGCTATGCAAATAAGTCATTGCGTCCGACGACTAGAAAAGGATGAAACGTGTGATGCCTGGGACTCCACATTTCTGAGTTTTACTACATCAAAATGCAGTCAATTATAATGTTAATCAACATAAAATCACATAATACTTCACATTATCTTCTCAGATTTGTTTTTGTTTTGTAGAAAAAACTAACGTGGCCAAAGACGATAGTAATCAATATGGAATGGTGTCTTTGTTTTTGACCGTGAAAAAGCCGAAGTACCCGGAATGCGCCGGTCTGATGTTGCCAAATTGTTGTTGCCAAAACTGGTTTGCCAAACTACTGTTCTTAAAAACCCAGTCCAAACCTGATCAATTTAAAAGTAGAAATTCAGCGCCCCAAACCCAATCTGACCTGAGCTTTTGTCAGTTAATGTCCAGCTCCGTTGAGTTTGGGTATAAATGGGAAGCTCTAACCATTGGTGAAAATGCTGGAGGATGTTGCTAGAGATGAATGAGGGCGGTTGTTGTTGGCTCTCACACACTGGCCGACCGACATAGCAAATACATTGTTTGTGACTGGAGCATAGGGCATAATACACTGCTTGTCTGCTCAGGAGTTTGTGGAAACAAGTAGGCTAGAGGTCACAAATTCTAAAACTGGCCGACATATTCACAGCAGTTTCACATATCCTGCAGAGTGGTCGTGTAAAAAAGGTTGAAGGATTTGCCTTCTGGTGTACTATGTTACCATAGAAGGTTATGTTGAAGTGGTATGTGGTCCCGTTATGCTGCTCTGATTATGTCCTCTTGAAGTTTTACAGGCTTCAAATGTGAAAGTATACAGTATAATCTTCATACATTTTTGCCATGTTTTCTATGCAAAATCTTTTCCTTCAAATTAACTAGTAACTAATGGGTTCCGAATCTTCCGATACATGTAGTGGAGTAAAAAGTACAATATTTAATTTGAAATGTACTGGAGTAAAAATATATAGTTCCCTAAAATTGAAAGTACAAGTATAGCTCGAAATTGTACTTGAGTAAAAATACTTAGTTACCGTCCACCACAAGTGATTACTAACTACTACGGCAGAATGAAATGTAGCTGATATTGTGATACATTTATCTGCCCCACGATACGTATTGTGGCGTTTTTGCATCGCGATTTATATTTAATAAAAATGTTGTCGCTGAAAAACTACCCTCAGCGCAGGCTGGCTTTGACCCAAACCTCGTCAGACTATCACACAGGGCAGCGTGTTTCTTGTTTCATATTGTCATGATCCATAGGGAATATGGGTGTGTGTGTACAGCATGTCAGATATATGGGTTTGCAATGTAGGACGGATGGTTCTCTGAAAGTGAATGATTCTGCAAGACAGAATGTAAATAGGAGAAGATGGTTTGCTGGAACAACAGACAGATACGCTAGGTTAGTGGTTCTTGACTTTTTTGGTTTGCAGCTCCTAAAAAAAAGAAAACAAGTTGTGACCTGTGTATTTACCACGTGGAGAAAAAATAAATAAAAAACTTGACATTTTCGTTTTCTAAGCAGATATATACTCTGAACTATTTTTTGCCGAACCACTGCTGCCTGGGCGCAGTGATTTCATCACCTCAAAAGCCCTGTTGCTTTTTGAAAAAATGGGGCTTTTGAGGTGATGAAATATATGAAATATATATCCGAGTATATATCTGCTTAGAAAACGAAAATGTCTCATTTTGATTTTCTTTTCTCCATGTGGTAAATACACAGGTCACAACATGTTTACAGGAAAGTTTTGGAGTTGTATTTGGAGTGTATTTCGTGACTGTTGGAAACTAGGCTACACTGGCACTTCCAGTGAATGACGCTAAGCTAGGCTAACGGTGCAGCTGTTCCCTAAGCTTAATGCATGCACAGAGAAGAAAAGGGTATCTGCTTGTCTAACTCCAGGGTATATGGCAAATAAGCTAATTTCCCAAAAAGTTTACGTGTTCCTTTAACATTATGTCATGACGTCCTTAGGAGGGACTGAGCCCCACAGGTTGAGAACCACTCCGTCTGGCAGAGGTTGAGGTTTAATTCAGTGGAAGATGGGGTAGTTCTGACTTTGAAGTTTTGAGTTGCACTATACAGTGTTTAGAGGAGGCTTTGACTTGCACTATACAGTGTTTAGAGGAGGCTTTGACTTGCACTATACAGTGTTTAGAGGAGGCTTTGACTTGCACTATACAGTGTTTAGAGGAGGCTTTGACTTGCACTATACAGTGTTTAGAGGAGGCTTTGACTTGCACTATACAGTGTTTAGAGGAGGCTTTGACTTGCACTATACAGTGTTTAGAGGAGGCTTTGACTTGCACTATACAGTGTTTAGAGGAGGCTTTGACTTGCACTATACAGTGTTTAGAGGAGGCTTTGACTTGCACTATACAGTGTTTAGAGGAGGCTTTGACTTGCACTATACAGTGTTTAGAGGAGGCTTTGACTTGCACTATACAGTGTTTAGAGGAGGGGTCTAAGCTGGTTAGGTCGGTGTATTCGGTGGGGGCAAGATTGAAAATAAATAAACCCAACCCCAGCTTCCGTGTAGTCTATGAGGATCTGTCCATTCAGCGAAGGAGAAACGTCATTCTATTCTCTATGGCAACTTTCCCAGTGATTAGGTAAACACGGGCTGGCTCAATTCATAAATTTTATAGACTGTTTTGCGAATTTACCCCACAAAGATGAAAGCTTTTACAGCTGAAAGAGAGTCAATCGTGTCTTTTACTTTCAACCACCAACTTCTTTTGAAACCAATAATCAGGCCTTAGAGTTGGACTGAAACCTGTTTCTTGCAGACAGCGCGGTCCATGCGGTACGGACAGCGTGGCGCGGTCTCATGGTGTCAGGCCACTTCATGCTGTCGCAGCACCAAACCAAGCCAAATGAAATATCCACACGTGTCACGAGCCATATGGAATTAATGTTTGTGTTAATTCATTGTAAGCCTGTATGTTAAAAGAAGGCTGAGTTTGTACAGAAATGTCTTTTGTTGAAAAGAATAAAGAATATTTGGTATAATGTGTTCTGTTGTTTTTGTAGAAGTAATGTTTCGTCGTGCGCTTTTACACTAAGCTACTGTAACAACCACACTCTGTTTCGGTTGACTCACATCAGAGAAGGAGGAGACCTTGTGACACCAGGAAATGTAATAACACCGGGAAATATAATAACCCTTTCCTTTAGAAGGACTTTCAAATGTAATAACACCTGGAAATTTAATAACCTTTTCCTTTAGAAGGACTTTCAAATGTAATAACACCTGGAAATGTAATAACCTTTTCCTTTAGAAGGACTTTCAAATGTAATAACACCTGGAAATTTAATAACCTTTTCCTTTAGAAGGACTTAAAATGTAATTCAACCGGATAATGTAATAACTTTTTCCTTTAGAAGGACTTTAAAATGTAATAATAACACTGGGAAATGTAATAACTTTTTCCTTTAGAAGGACTTTAAAATGTAATAAAACTGAATAATGTAATAACTTTCCGGATAATGTAATAAATATGTGGAACGGATAATGTAACAACTTTTTTTGCATAGTGGAATAACTCATTACATTATCCAGTGGTTGTTACATTATCTGGTCAGTAAAACCTTTTGGATGTATAATGTAATAATAACATTACCAAATAATGTAATAACATATCAAATCAATCACTGTATTTATGTTTTACTTAAATGAGAAAGTTGAGAACACATTTTGCACAGATAAACTTGTACATGAACTTGTGTGCACATGCTCCCTCTATCTCTATCGTTCAGTTAATTTTCTTTCAATAATGTTTTATTGGCACGACTGCATTCATTACAATCTTGCCAAAGCAACAATTATTATTAGAACATTATTGTCAATAATAATCAAGTTAACCCTTGAACTGGACATGTCTATGATTGGAACAGTCATAATCTATAACTACCCTGGTCCTTAACTCTTTGCCCGCCAAACCAGAGAAAAGTCGGGTTTTGTCGCCAACGGTTGAGCGCCAAAACCGACTTTTCTCGGATTTTGATCCTTTGATCTTTTCCCTTTGATCCCCGTTCTAGACACTCGACCGGAGCTCCCTGGGTCTCCCTGGTACATCTGCCTACGTTACAATTGCAATGATGATCGAATCCTGCCAGGTGGCAGTATCGCCTACCTTTTGAACTGGGATAGTTTAGTGTGGGGACAGAACTCCTCCCCCTCAGAGGACAGAGCGATCACTGAGATTTTATTTCCCGTATGCACGAGTATACACATAATACACGAGTAATGGCGATGGGATCACTGGGGATTATTCTTTTTGGAGTACCTTCTGGCTAAGGTAAGGTCTATATGTCTATTTTACCGAACCTGAAACATGTTTTTGTACCGATCACAGTGTCTATTTTACCGGACCTAAAACATGCTTTTGGTAACCATCGCAGTTTTGAGTAGTAAGTAAGGGTGGCAATACAAGCAATTTGTCAAAACATCTGTTGTCAAAACATAACATTAGTCTATGCAGAAATGCGCCGTTTTCGACTGCTTTGCTCGCAGTGTTCCATCTCCATCCACGTCCACTGCAGGTAAGCCAAGATACGGAGTTAGCTAGGCTAATAACAAATTATTACGAATAGGCTAATAAATAAAATATAATTGCTTAGCTAATTGTTTAGCTACAAATATATTTGAAAGATGACAACTTTTTATAGATCGTCATTCGTCAGGCTGAGGCTGCAGCCACCATGTCTCAGCCCAGCCCACCCCTCCTCCCTCTGCCAAGCCCAAAGTCCCTTCACCCTAGCAGCTAGGAAGGATGACAGAGGATAGGGGGAACGAATGTCACAGGGCTGTGACCCAGTTTGTTGTCAAAGGCCTGCACCCCTTCTCTACAGTGGAGTCCAAGGGCTTTAGGTAACAACTAATCATTCAGTGTATATAGTTTTTTTTATCTTACATTTGTTGTTTATTATAAAAAGTCTATAATTCAGACACATTTAAAACATTGTTGCTGCTGTTGCTGAAGAAATAATATTTATTTACTATATTTATTTATAATTTATTTATAAAGTTATATAAAAGAACATTGCTGCTGCTGTTGCTGAAGAAATAATATTTATTTATAAAGTTATAAATAATAAAGCAATGTCGATAAAGTACCGAACCGTTAAGCAGTATTGATAAAATCCTAACGATACCCATCCCTAGGTAGAACACACATATTTGTAATGCCTTCGGCAGACTTCAAATGAGCCATTTTAATCTAGATTAATCTAGATTAACTCCAGGATTGCAGATAGATTAATCTAGATTTTTTTTTAAAAATCTATGCCCACCTCTAATATTTTTTAAATACACTAACCTTCTTACTATCTTATACTATCATGCACCCCACCTACTATACTAATATGTCTTTACTACTATGAACTCAGCACTGCAGCACTCAAGTTTCAGCACTGTTTTATGAACATTGTTACTCAGTTGTAAGAGTTGTACCGTCAGCTAAATGACAAAATATAAATGTAGTCTACACCCTCTCCAGACGGACAGTAGGGCAGTGCAATGACCAGGAAGGGAATTGGCATAACAACTAAATTGGGGATATAGGAGCTAGTGAATTTTTTTTTTACAAAAGATACATAATAGGTGTCATTTAAACTGAGTTCAGCTCAGTTACTTTCTGTACAGGGGAACTGAGAGAGAGAGAGAGAGAGCAGCACAGTAGCACTGCTGCACTGAATGGTCTGAAGCCCAATTCCAACTTAGCTTGCTAGTCAGCATGTGTATAATGTTCACACGGTGTGTGTGTGTGTGTGTGTGTGTGTGTGTGTGTGTGTGTGTGTGTGTGCAGATGCATGCATTGCTGTGAGTGTATCTCCCCTCTCCATTTCTGTTTGCGCGTTTCTCTCTGTGTGTATGTGTGTGTGTGTGTGTGTGTGTGTGTGTGTGTGTGTGTGTGTGTGTGTGCGCCTGTGCGCATGTGTGTTATGTAACAGGGCAAGGGGCCAGGTTGACTTCAGTCCTGGCTGTTAACGCCGCAGAGTTGCTAGAAATACGACCCCAATACTCCTAACAAGCTATTAACCCAATCAATGTGTGTGTGTGTGTGTGTGTGGGGGGGGGGGGGGGGGGGGGGGGGGGGGTTATGGGAAGAAAAAGAGAAAGTCAAGAGTGAGAAAGTGAGAGACAGACATTGAGTGAGTGTGTGAGAAGAGTGCATGAAGAAAGAAGGAGAGACAGAGAGAGGGTTACAAGAGGGAAACAAAGAAACAGTGGGAGAAAAGTGAAACAGAAAGAGAGAGAAACAGAGGAGGGGCGAGAGAGAGAGAGAGAATGAGGGAGAGATAGGATTGCTAACAAATGTTGCATTTTTGGGCTAGTTCCAAGACATCATGTTGGTCTGAAGCATAGGAGATGTGTGAGGCCCACTGTTTTCTCTTGTTGGATGGTCACTTTTGGTCTATCTCTTTAATTGTATCTATCTCATATCCCTCCTAGTTACACACACACAGTCCTCATATCCCTCCTAGTTACACACACATAGTCCTCATACATCTCCTAGTTACACACACACACACAGTCCTCATATCCCTCCTAGTTACACACACACACACACACACACACACGCAGTCCTCATATCCCTCCTAGTTACACACAGTCCTCATATCCCTCCTAGTTACACACACAGTCCTCATATCCCTCCTAGTTACACACACACACACACACACACACACACACATTCCTCATATCCCTCCTAGTTACACACACATAGTCCTCATATCCCTCCTAGTTACACACACAGTCCTCATATCCCTCCTAGTTACACACACACAGTCCTCATATCCCTCCTAGTTACACACACATAGTCCTCATACATCTCCTAGTTACACACACACACACAGTCCTCATATCCCTCCTAGTTACACACACACACACACACACACACACACACGCAGTCCTCATATCCCTCCTAGTTACACACAGTCCTCATATCCCTCCTAGTTACACACACAGTCCTCATATCCCTCCTAGTTACACACACACACACACACACACACACATTCCTCATATCCCTCCTAGTTACACACACATAGTCCTCATATCCCTCCTAGTTACACACACAGTCCTCATATCCCTCCTAGTTACACATACACACAGTCCTCATATCCCTCCTAGTTACACACATACACACACACACACACACACACACACACACACACACACACACACACACACACACACACACACACACACACACACACACACACACACACACACACACACACACACACACACACACACACACACACACACACACACACACACACAAATGTATAGTAGCACCCCCTAATTGTGCCCCTCCAAACCTTTGGAGACCAATGCTGAAGACTGATGAAAATATAATTTATTTCTCTCCATATAATATACCCAAATCAATGTCAATATGGAGAATCACAACTAAATGTCCCAGTTTTCATGCTACTATAGTGTGCATAACACTGTAAGCTCAGCAAATATCAGACAAAAACGTAAAATACTGTATCCATTACAGGTTACAATTACAGTAAAACAAAAAACAAAATAGAATTTTCTTTAATAGTGTACAGAAAATACTAGACATTATCACTTCGCCTAGCTGGATCTGGCCAGAGAATGTATGGGAAACTGGGACATGTTTTGTTGTGATTCTCCATGTTGACATGTTGACTGATTTGGAGAGAAAATTATAATATTTTCAAATTTGTCATCAGTCTGTACTACATTGGTCTTGTGTAGTGTTTGGTTTGTATTGTATTGTATATGTTATGTGTTTTGTGCTCTGATCAGGCTCTCCTAATGTGATCCGTCGTGTCTAGCTGTAGTTCCCTGTCATGGTGTTGTAGTGCTTATCGTTCTCCCCTCAGCTGTGCCCATTTGCAATTAACCCAGGTGTGTCTTGTCTCGTCATTCCCTGATGTATAAGTATTCTGTCTTCCCTTTCATCTGATGCTGATCCTGTCTGTTATCTTGTTTGTCATTTCTGTATATTTCGTTACCCAAAAACCATGGTAATTATTTCATTAAATATTATTTGTGATTACTTTGGCTACAGTCTCCTTATTATGTTACATTGACCTGACATCGAGCCTGCTGATTGTCAATGATAACGTAATAGTATATTTGTACATTCTCTGTGTACTTCCATTTTGGTTGAAGACGGGTGAACTCATAAACTTAACTTAACTTCTTAAACCTGATTGGTGTGTCTACAATTAAGCAATCATGTGTTTGTGCACCTGATGGCTGGGTTTAACCAATTGGCTCATATGTGTGGTAATTTGACATTCTGTGTCTAATGTACTGCAATGCAGTGTGTTTAGTGTATTGTTTTGCACAAAGTGTGAGGTTGACATTGTGCTTATATTGGTGCAAATCTGGGCCCATGTTTTGCTCCTTGAATTTAAGGTTTTGATAATTGTGTAATACTTTTGATTGTAGTGTTTATGCAATCGAAAATGTGTATGTAGGTGTGGTCACAGGTTATATATACTCAGGCTAGTGGTGATGATGGATCTTCCAAGGAGGCTGAGCAGTTTGGAAAATGGATTCCTACTGCTCAGTCTGAGCTTTTATTGGCAATGGAGCAGACACTGCTATGGGATGTCGGTACAGTCTCATCTGTCATTTTCTTTTCTTTAAATACTGTTTTGGAGTCTACATTTTTGTATTTTTTGGTAAGAATACAGGACAGGCACATAAGCACTATGCTTCAGTCTGTACCTTTTCAGTCACTGTAAATAATCAATTATTGATAAATGATGTATATTGTACTGTGTGTGATGATGACTGAAAAAATAAACTACTACTACTCCTGCTGCTTCCTGTGCATTGTGTTTGAAAATACAGCTATTACCATGTTGCCAGGTTCCTTTCATCTGTGGCTTTATTATCTATGTTCTGTAAATTCATATACATGATGATTGTCTTATGTGAATTGATGTCTGTACAAGCTGAACTACAACTAAAATCCATTTTGTGTGCACTGTGGAGTAGATTTCAGTTTTCAGTCACCTTGTACAGAGATGGAAGCTTGACCCATTGATTTAGAAGTGGTTTGTGGATATGAGGAACAGCATTGATGCTGAGAAATAGCTCTACCAATCAACATCATCTTTGGTAAGTAATAAATATGACTATAGGGTTCCAAAAATCTAAACTATCCCTTTAATGCTTGTGAAATGAGAAATATATCATGTAAACACTGATTGTCTCCTTGACATGAATGTCAGTAAAACAAAGTGAACTTTGAAATGTTACCATCGCTCTTCTCATATTGACTCCATTTAGAGTTTTTCTCCACCAGAATCTTGGGCAAGCAGCGCTGCATGTTATCACCCTTTATCTAAACACACACGCAGACACACACACACACCTAACTAAACAAAATGAAAAACACCACACCACAGTATGAAGCGCAACGTTGGAATCCTTATTGAGCAACTGAAACGGCTGTCTAAACTAACTCACTCTCTCTTTTTCTCCCTCTGTCTGTCTCTCGATCTTTTGCTTGCAGGGTCCGTCTATGGGGGTTTATTTGTATAGTGTGACATGAGTAACAACATTAGTGATTAGGCTGTGTGTGCGTGCATGTTTGTGATATGCATGTGTATGTATGTAGTCAGTATTTACAGTGTGTGTCACGTGGTGTTTATACAGTTGAAACTGTGTGGCACAGTGTCCCCGCTACCACACACACACACATTTGTGTATTCTCAAACTTTACAAATACTGCGCTTATAAACAAAATATATCGGCCACCATTTTCAACTGGGCTAGTTTGAGACCTTGCCCACTCCTAACCCCTCTCCCCCTAAAAATAAAGTAGGCTATACCTAGGTACTTTCAGAAAGTATAATTTGTATACTTTTTATGTAAGCAGAAAGTATACTTGTGTTAAATTTAAACCACTTAAGTTGTTCGTAGTGTGTTAAAAGTTGTACTTAATTAAGATAAGATGCGTTTACTTTAAATATATTGAAATTAGACTTTTGATGTATTTTGTCAACAAAATAGAATACGTTTACTGAAGTACAAACATCATGGTAAACATTGACACTATTTTTTAAGTGTACTTATTACACAGTAGTGTATAAAGTATGTGAAAGCCATACTTGAATAAAATTAAAGATATCTTACTTGATTCCGGTAAAAGTTCCTAAAGTCAGAAAATCACTTCTTACAGTACAAATCTTAAAGTAGCTCACATTAGATGTACTTACTATTCCATTTAAATGAATGTCTTAAGTCACTATATATTGCTGAATGAGGTAACGCAATGATGAAAGCACTTGCTTATGCAGCATTAACTAGTATTATGAACTGGGTGTCTGTGACGATGTTCCCAGTAAACATAGTGATCGTATCAGAAGACATCATTCCCTTTCACTTATGTTTTATTACTGGTTACATAGGTTACCCAGGTGCAAACTGACAACTGATTGGTGTCACCCAGGTGAAACTTAAGAGAACTGAGGTCCAAAAAACACACCTGCAAATTACCGCTTATCATAGGTGCCGCCAAAGACAATAAAATGGAGATCTTCAAGATTGGTACTTTAAGTATCAAAAGTATTTATCTGATGTTAAAATATACGTATCAAGTAGAGTATCAAATGTAACAAACACGTTTTTTTCTCTGTACATTTAATCATTTTTTTGTCCTCCCTCAATTCCCTTCTCCACATACATGCCGGAAGACGGTTCAAACATAACTTTTAAGAATAGCGGACAGTCGATGACGGCCAATTCCTTGACATAATTTGATGCACTAACAAAACAAACATTTCAAACTATGTAAGCATCCTGCCCCAGCATGCACTGTGGGGGGGGGGGGGGCAACATCAACTCGAGGGACTCCAGCAAGCTGAACAAGCTGGTGAAGAAGGCTAGCTCAGTAGTGGTTGGTGAGCTGCATAATCTAAAGGTGGTGGCTGAGAGAGGCTGAGGAAACCGCTAGAAGCCATCCTGGAGAACCCCTCTCACCCCCCGACACACCACAAACCGCCTGGGCTGGTCCTTTATACCGGAAGCCATCAGGCTCTACAACAAAGGGCTTGGACGGCCGGTTCTGCTGCCAGAACTATCTGTCAGAACTCGGGACTTGAGAACTAGAGACTCGCATCACCGTACTACTGACTATCTTGTATTTTGCACTAGAGTCTAGAGAGACTCATATCACTAAACTATCTTATTTTATCTTATACAGTATACAATTGCGAGTAGGGGTGTCACAGTTCTCTAAAGCCACAATTCAATTTGACTTTTTATTGAAAAAAAAGTGGCAATTCGGAAAATTAAACACTGCTTCTTGAAAAGAAATGCAGGCTACCAGTAAGCTAAAGTTAACTAGCAGCTACACTATGTCTTCTTGAAAAGAAATGCAAGCTAACAGTAAGCTAAAGTTAACTAGCAGCTACTCTGTCTTCTTAAAGTAATGCAGGCTACCAGTAAGCTAGCGTTAACTAGCAGCTACTGTTGTGGAATATTTTAAATGAGCCAAACAGTGAACTGTAGAAATTCAGAAATTTTGGCCACAAAGTATCCTCAGTTTACAATCAGAGACAAGTGTAACACAAGCGTCTGACCAGAAGGTCCGGTCAGACATCCAATAAATACACCAGTTTGACATGGCAAATTAATAAGAGATATGACAAACATGGAAAACAAAGATGACATTAGGGGTTTGTCGTATCTGACACAAGATTGGGTCTCATTCTCCAACGGACTTATGACAAAAAGGGCTTTCTCTTAGGGCCATTTGAGACCTTTTCAGGGCAAGACGTGAATATAGACAATATATTATAATATAATATTAATTATATATGTTTTATTGGGACGGTTGGTGAATCCCAAAATCGGCTCGAAAAGGTCTCAAATGGCCCCAAGAGAAAGCCCTTTTTGTCGCAAGTCCTTGGAAAATGAGACCCAATTCTGGAGATCTGTCATATCTAAGACAAACTGTCCATGTCATATCTAAGACAAAACTTTCCTACTATAGCCGGTGTGATCTTACTGCGTTGTGTATTTTCGATTCGACTCCTGTTAAGGGATCTCCCTGAGTGGGAGTTGAACCCCGGTCTCTCTGCACCGGGGCCGACATCACAAACCGCTGCGCCAAGAAAGGATATCCCTACTAACTAACAACGTCTATCCTGCCTCCGAGGATCTCTACTCCACCCAAGGCACCACTGTAACAGTCCAACACTGAACCTGCCACTTCGACCATGCCTTGAGTGGGATTCGAACCCCGGTCTCCCGCGTCGCGGGCGGCATCACAGACCACTATACCAAGAGGTGAATTCACTTCTTGCTACTGGGTCTGGATGCCTCTGGGGAGTGAGTTTACTTGCAGTACCGCTTAACGTCCACAGCCACTTCACTTACTGTACCTCGTGACTGTGGATAGACTGCAGTACCTCCGTTACACTACACATTTTAAAAGTTTGACATTTTGACCTTTGATTATAGTGCCACCATTAGGCTGATTGGTGTGATATTTGTTGTGAATCATTGAAACACAGATATCTATCATTGTGGTATATTGCATTAACTATGGCAAACAACATTTCTTGAATGGTTTGGGACAGGCCAACCGACCGACGGACAGACTTATACCAGCTGCTTGGTCACAGCAAGAAACTTCACCACTACAGTGGCTCAGGAGGTAGAGCAGTCGTCTGGTAATCCGGAGGTTCCTGGTTCTATTCCCGCGTGTCGAAGTGTCCTTGATCAAGACACTTAACCCGAATTACTCCCGATGAGCAGGTTGGCACCTTGCATGGTCGCCTCCACCGTCGGTGTGTGAATGTGTGAGTGAATGTGTAAAAATGTGAGGAACAAATTGTAAAGCGCTTTGGATAAAATCGCTATATAAATGCAGCCATTTACCATTTACCTCTGACTGAATCAACCACATCTATGTAGCCAGCCACCAAAGTAGAGACTCCTGACTTAGGATAAGACCAAGACAAATCAAGTGCTCCTAATGTCCTCTACAGTTTTCATGTCAACCACATCTATGTAGACAAACTGTCAAACAGCTACCAAAGTAGAGACTATACAGCTGATATTGACAGTGGTGGGAGAGATCAGCCTCTCTCTCTGTGGCCTAGAAACCAGATGTAACCAGCTGGTGTGTGTGCGTGCACACACACACACACACACACACACACACACACACACACACACACACACACACACACACACACACACACACACACACACACACACACACACACACACAACAATCTCTCTCTCTCGGACACCAATACAGGCCCCTGCAGCTCCAGCCCCCCCGCCTCCCCCCTCTCACAGATACACACACACAGTAACACACACAGTAGCACACACAGACGCACTTTCACACAAATACACCCGCGCGTAATGCACATGATCACGTCACACACAGACACATGCACAAACTTGCACATGCACGATACACTTTCACATAACCACACACATGCATATACACAAGAAACATAACACACACTCAAACTCTCTCTATCTCTAGAGAGAGAGAGAGAGAGAGAGACCGACCTAGATTTTTACTGAGCAGGGTTCCAACTTCCAAGACACAGCCTAGTGGAATGTAATCCCTGTCCTTCATAGACCACTAGAATATATGCCAGGTCTAACTGCTTTAACTAAATGACACACAGTATAGGGTACTTACTATTTCATAAAACAGAAAAAACACGAGATTCTGGTAAATTTATAGACTGCATGTGTGAAACGTTTATTTTGTACATTATCGAACGTTAACACGAACCTAAACTAACGTTACAACTAACCTAAAGTTAGTTTAGGTTTGTGTTAACGTTCGATAATGTACAAAATAAACGTTTTCCGCTGCTATAAACGTCGCACTTTTATTTTGAAAACCCCAGAAAGGAAGTCATTATATATGCTTTACCATCCTGTTCTGTGTTAGCTCCGGTTAGCTCAGAGCGTCCAGTAGTTAGTAGTATATTATCAATACCAGCCATTGGATTACTGTTTTCTAAATTGGGGAGGCTTTTAATCGTCAAGGTAAGAGGATTTTAAGTCATGGTTCAAATCGGTTCAAATAACAAACTCAGCAAGACCGACGGCTTCTCAGTTACAGTGGGTGACAATATTGTCACAAGGAAAGATGAAATTACCTACCTGGGTTCCATCCTAGAGGCTAATCTCTCCTGTGACAAAATGGCATCCAATGTAATAAAAAAAGTCAACCAACGAACTCGATTCTTGTACCGGATCTCCTCTCTGGTAAACAAGAATACCCTGAAGACTCTGGCAGGAGCACTCATTCAGGGGTACTACGACTATGCTTGCACCTCATGGTACCAAAGCACCTCAAAGGCGCTAAAAACAAAATTACAAACATCTCAAAACAAACTGGTCAGACTACTGCTTGACCTTACTCCTAGAACCCACCTCACCCCTGCCCACTTTGACAACCTAGGATGGCTTAGAGTAGACGACAGAGTACAGCAACTTGCAATGGGCCTGGTCTACAAGATACACTACACGACCAAGGTACCCATGTACATGTCAAAATACTTCCCAAAGGTCAGTGAATACCACGATCACAACACCAGAGGGAGCTCCACAAATCATGTTAAACCCAGATTCGGCTCAAATAAGGGACTAAACACGTTTCGCAATTATGCCACATCAATGTGGAACGCCCTACCCAAAGCTGTAAAGGAATGTGGATCACTACCCACTTTCAAAACCTCTCTCAAGGGACACCTACGGGAGACTGCAATTCAACACTGGCCCCTGTAAATATCCTAACCCAACCCCCTCCAATGTACAGTCATTTACCTAGTATGGTTTTGTCAATAGTCCAATGTACAATTTTGTTTGTTTGTACAGTGTCTCCCCCCCCCCCCTCAATGTACAGTTTTGCTTGTATATACAGTGTGCCCCCCCCCCCCAACCACCTCCAATGTAGATTACCCAGTATGGTTGTCAATATCCCAGTGATCCTTTGAATGAATGACAATGTCAACAATCACGACGACACGTTGAAATCACTGACTGCGCTCAGAGAGGAGTGGTTAGGCAAAAAATTGTTCCGAGTATATTTGCTTATAAAACGTAATTGTCTAATTCAATTATTTTTTATTTCTCCACGTGGGGAATACACAGGTCACAACATGTTTACATGAACGTTTTGGAGTTGTATTTGGAGTGTATTTCGTGACTGTATACAGTGTAAGGGAACGTCAGGCTCCGGATCTCCCCCACTTCCAGTGATGAAGCTCCGGATCTCCCCCACTTCCAGTGATGAAGCTAAGCTACGCTAACGGAGCGACTGTTCCCAAAGCTAAATGCACGCACAGAGACAAAAAAGGTATGTATCTTCTTGTCTAACTCCAGGGAAGATGTTAAATAAGCTAATTTCCCAAAATGTTGGAGTTTTCCTTTAAATGAAGCATCGACATAATAAGTGAGTCAGTCTTGCTGTGTGTGTGTGTGTGTGTGTGTGTGCGCGCGTGTGTGTGTATGTGTGTGTGTGTGCAGATGCATGCATTGCTGTGAGTGTATCTCCTCTCTCCATTTCTGTTTGCGTGTTTCTCTCTCTGTGTGTGTGTGTGTGTGTGTGTGTGTGTGTGTGTGTGTGTGTGTGTGTGTGTGTGTGTGTGTGTGTGTGTGTGTGTGTGTGTGTGTGTGGTGTGGTGTGGTGTGGTGTGTGTGTGTGTGTGTGTGTGAGGCCGACCATCATAATGTGTGTGACCGTCACAATTTCTCTATCCGGTAGCCTGAAGATGCACACGTGACTGAAGGGTTGATGGTTCCAATCTGCGGACCACTGGGAAATAATATGTATAATATGAATATTGTTTATAATGTTGATAATATAAATAATGTCTGGGGAAATGAAGGAGTTCCATTCTCCACTCCCTCAGTGCTGTAACCTAGGTCTCTCCCTTAAGATGTAGTCCGCCTCCGTGAAGAATATCTGGTCAAATTATTCCATATCAAGTATGGTAGTCATTAATATGTGTAGTAAGTGTAATCAAAATTTAAGAAAATTAAGATGTACTTCAGTAAATGTATTAAATATGTACTGTTTTAGGTTTAGCTGGTCGTTCATACTAATACACATTGGCCGTATTAGGGGGTGGGAAACTGATGGGTGGGGATCGGGCGTTGTGGACAGCGACTCCTACAGGTCGGTTGGTGCGCCTGCGCAGTAGAATCAGGAAGTGTCAGGGGCAGCGTGAGCCTCCCACGCGTTACTCCTCGCCACTGAGAGATCGAGCTGCGCAGGTGAAAAGATGCGACTGCTGTTACCTCAAGTACCGGAGGGGACTTGTGCTATGTATGACTTAGTCCACATTGCAGCCGGCTTGTGGGAGGCAAGAAACAGCGTCCGTGACAGGGGAGGGTTGAATTGGATGATACGAAATTGGGATGGGAGAAAAATATAGAAAATGGGAGAAAAAGTGGATCAAAAAAAATATGTACTGTTTTAGTAAGAAGAAGTTACCAAAAATACATCAAATGTATAATTTCAATATATGTAACGTAAGTACACCTACATGGTAGGCAGGGACTACAGATGAAAGCTCATTAGCTAATTCTGGCACATTTACATTGATGTGGAAACTGAAGATGTTGAATGAATGTGCACTGTCCCTGGGTAAAAATAAATACATAACTTAGCTTAACTTAACCTGGAGTACAACTTTTAAAGGAACACATTTTGGGAAATACACTTATTTGCCATCTTCCCCAGCGTTAGACAAGAAGATTGATATCAGTTTCATCTCTTTGTGTCCAGTAGCCTCAGAGTGAAGTCTAGGTACACAAGGACTGGAAGCAGTAGGGAAAACGGCTAGTTTAGCTCCGTCAAAAGTAAAGAAGTATAACTTCCAACAACTCCAAAACTGACGCATTGAACTGATTCAATTCATATCAATCCTGCCGCCTGACTCTCGGGAAGGTGGGAAATAAGTGCATTTCCCAAATTGTTGGAGTGTTCCCTTTTGTATACTTACAAAGTACATACAAACTACATATTTCATACATAGAAAGTATACTAAAGTATACTTTTTATTTTTCTATTTTTGACTTGGGTCAGCAGGAGAGGACTATGGTATTGCCGGTCACCCTGATATGGATATGTGTGACTGAGCTTGTCACATCGGGGACATTAGCCAAAAGCCATTCTGAGTTGTATCAGTTGAGGAGGGTGATACATCCTGCTGTATGAACCAAGCCAGGCTGGACAGTTTTTAGTTTATTTTAGTTTAGCAAAGATACTCTAATAAAGGAAGATACTGCATCAAAAGTTGCATCAATGCGATGAAAATGGAACAGTTCCTGTCTCCTAAGTGGGAATGAATCCTGAGAAAATGCAGGAATAATATTTAACTGCATGTAAAAATAGCAACACACACACACACACACACACACACACACACACACACGCACATTTTAAATGCTTTATTTATGTCCACACAAATACAAAGTACATTAAGGACATAAACACTAACAGTGCAATCAGCTCGATCATTGGGAGTCATTCAGTTATGTTTGTGACTGTGCAGCAACCATCGTACACGTACAATATTATTAACACAGAGGATGTTTCAAATGTGGGTTAACGGATACCGTAAAACTATATCTACTCTATGGGTACAAAAAGCAACGCTGTCTCCAAATAGAGCGGCTACCAATAATAGCAGATGTAGAGCAATACCTTGCTAACTGTTTAGCCTTTCTCTTGGAGATGTGGGCCATCTGAAGGCCCCTAACCACCAGCTTGTGAACATGACCCAGGCTGCCGAAAATGAAAACTAAAAGTTGACACTTGTAGCCTATAGTTGTGAGATGTTCAGCTTGAGCTGCTGATATTTCAGCACCTTGGTTAATAAAAAGGCTTCCTCCAGGCTGTGGTCGAAGGTACAGCCAACCTCTCTAGAATAAACACCTCTCTACTACTCTCATTAACCACCACAATGTCAGGGGTGTTGGCTGAGATGTTACAGAACACCTCTGAATCATTATTGCACAGGCTTAACATGTTGGGCATAACAGTACAGTGCTTGTACAGTACAGTAGAGGACGCAAAGGTAGAGCCGATTTCTTTTCGATATCAAGTCCACAATTCTGCCGTGCCTACAAATGTAAAGCCCTTTGTAACAAGCATGGCAACCGTTTAGGATGTGCCACGGCATGGTTTCAGTGATCTGCACATGGCCATGGTGTGTATACAGTGAGAGCTTTGACTGTCAGGAAGCCAGATGGAACGATTCAGCTTATTTGGTAAAAAACCTGCAGTCTAGCTTTTAGAGTGAAGATGATAATACCCTCATGGAGAGTTACACACACTGAGAGTTACACTCTTAAACACTGATAGTTACACTCTTAAACACTGATAGTTACACTCTTAAACACTGATAGTTACACTCTTAAACACTGATAGTTACACTCTTAAACACTGCATGTGAGGTGGAGTGATCGGCAGCAGGGAGACAGGCTTCCCTTGTAATTTCAGCTCAGTCCAGTGTTGACGTTGCTGCTGCGCTGACATGAGATACACACGCACACACACACACACACACACACACACACACACACACACACACACACACACACACACACACACACACACACACACACACACACACACACACACACACACACACACACACACACACACACACACACACACACACACACACACACACACACACACACACACACACACACACACACACACGGGATGGACTGGAGCTGACAAGACAAGCTGCCATATCCTGCCGTTAGGAACATCAGCTGACTGTGACAGCTTCCTTTTTCCTGTGTGTGTGTGTGCGTGTGCGTGTGTGCGTGTGTGTGCGTGTGCGTGTGTGTTGGGACAGTGCTGACTGAACTCCAATGACTCAAAAAACAGCCCTGGCATACAGCAGCCCAATTTCCAAACTGAACAGTAACCCTAATTTCTGACCACATTAAAATTGGAAATCCACACACTAAACACAGCAATGACATGGGATATCCTGTCAAATCACACAACCATTATGCACGTTATGATTCTCTCCCACATGGCATACTGTATCACATGCTGGGGACAAGCTAGTGAATCAGGTCTAAGACCTCTTGTTTCCTTGTTTAAGCAAACCCTGAAAACTTTAGACAAAAAGCCTTTGCACTTCCACCATTGTAAGATATTTGAGAAACACAGGCTACTGAGTTTTGAACACCTTAGACAACTAGCAGACTCATGTATGGTCTACAAAATCATTAATGGGTTAGCACCTCCTCCACTGTGTGACTTTGTACACATTTGTAAAAATTCCATCAGAGCTTCAAGGACAGTGTCAGCACTTGATTGCGTTAAACCGTTCCGCTACACTGTGTTTGGACATCTTCTTCTGTAAAAGCAATAACTCAGTGGAACAGATTCAGATTCAGAGTTTTATTTGCCACATGGAAGCAATACAATCATACAGTTTTCATACAAAATCATAAATACAGTTCTACCATGGGCAAAAGGAGCAGGAAGAAGAATAAATATTATGGTTACCTGCCCCCTATTCCTAAACTAAACAAGTATCACTTGATGGTCGGCGTATGGTCTGCTGAGAGGAGGAGGTACAGCTCAATTGACACCTTCAAAGCTCACCTGAAAGGACAGTTGCTAGCTAGTCCCACTTTCAGTAGGGTACCCTTAAGGGTAAGGGGGGGGGGGGGGGGGGGGGGGGGTGCATGACAAGAATCAACCACTGGGGCCTCTGGCTTCTGTGTAAGTAGGCTCATTGGCCGTAGGGTTTTCTTTTAATATGTTATTGTATGTTTTTATTGTATTGTTTTACATTGTATGTTTTTATTGTATTGTTTTATATTGTATGTACAAGGGACTGGAGATGTAAAATAGCAAAAGCTACAATCTAGTGCAATGCATCTTTTCAGTTCAGTTCAGTTCAGTTATTTTTTATTTCGGGTTTTGGACACATAACAATGGTCATTCCATAAATCGCCAAAGTTTTACCAGCTGCTATTGCAGCATTGTCCAATTGTCAGAAAAGGGCTAGGGAGAAGCACTAGGCTTGTGAGGATTCGCCTGTTCCCTGGACCTTTTTTCCCTGTCTCCTCACCTCACCAGCCCCCACCCTTGTGAGAACTTCTCCCTGTCTACTCTCCTTCACCAGCCCCCACCCTTGCGAGAACTTTTCCCTGTGTCCTACTCTCTTCACCAGCCCCCACCCTTGGACTTTCTTGTTCCTCTACCTTCACGCACCTGTTGGGAGTTTGCAATCTGCTGGGGAGAGTATGGCTGCTTTTTTGGCTGCTTTTTTATATAGCGCTTTTATCCAAAGCGCTTTACAATTTGTTACTCACATTTTTACCCATTAACTCACACATTCACACACCGATGGCGGGCAACAATCAGAGTCCCTCCCAACCTTTGACGGGCATTCCCCCTGACTGTTGGAGGATACTGTGATCGCAGCCTGTAGCCTGTAAGCCTTGTGTATGTATGTATGTGACAAATAAACCTCTTGAATCCTGTCATATTCAATCAGTTTCAGTAACTACAGAACACATAATACTAGACAACTCACTTGTTGAGGTCCGGCCGTCTGGACGGTCTGGGCTTCCACGGCACGGTCACCGGGCGTTGTAATACTAATAATAGTCCCCACCGGAGCAGCACCAAGCAGGTGTAATTGTAACGGCGTCGCCTGTATGATCCCGCGGCCCGCCTCCTGCTGCTCTGTCAGCTTCACTGTCTTCGTGAAACCAAAATTGGTTAGGCTTACTTGTTTTCGTTTAGACATTATGCATTCCTGAGTGACCTTATTTACTGGCTGTCAAAACGATCACTGTGTCAACAAGTCACAACCACAGGTTACAAAGTGGGTCAAGTTTGATTTGTACCGTGCATGCGTGCAGGCTGCAGCGCCGCCCAGCTCCGAATGGTAATTGCAAGAATAGCATGCATGTTGCCATATTACATGTGAATTAGTGCGCAAATCATTAATCATACATCCAAAATAGCATACGTTTATTATTATACACGGTGATGATACAGAAAAATTAGAAATGCATGGCAAAAGTAGCATTTATTTTCAGTAATTTAGAGACCCCCAGGGGAGCTTTAGAGACCCCCAGGGGAGCTGATGTCTGATCTAGGGGAGCTATAGCGGACCGAGCTCCCCCCGTGGATCGCACCCTGTCGATCACTCGATTCTTCTAGGTCGGCTTGAGAATCATGTTGGCATTCGGGGTCTCGCACTAGCTTGGTTTAAATCCTATTTAACTGATAGAACACACTGCGTGGTCTATAATGATTTAACATCTGAAACCCTCCCAGTGCAATGTGGTGTCCCACAAGGCTCTGTCCTGGGCCCTTTGCTATTTTCGATTTACATGCTACCCTTCGGCGATATCATACGCAAATTTGGCATAAACTTTCATTTTTACGCTGATGACACCCAATTATATATACCTATTAAGCCAAATGATTCCTCCCAACTACAAAACCTTGAGGCCTGCTTGCTTGCCGTCAAAAAATGGATGTCGCAAAACTTTCTACTCCTTAATGCAGATAAAACTGAGATGTTAATTGTTGGCCCCCCAAACCACAGAGGCCTGTTTCAGGACATCTCCCTCAACTTTGATACCTGTCATGTATCCCAGAGCTCCACCATAAAAAACCTCTGAGTCATTTTTGATTCCTCCCTCTCATTTAATGCACATATAAAAAATGTCACCAAAATTGCATTCTTCCATCTTCGTAATATCGCAAAAATACGCCCCATTTCCCCAGCATGTCCAAATGACTACAGACCGGTGGCACTCACCTCTGTGGTCATGAAATGTTTCGAGAGGCTGGTCAAGGACCACATTTGTGCCTCCCTCCCCAGTGATATGGACCCTATGCAATTTGCATACAGGACAAACAGGTCCACCGACGACGCGGTCTCCCAGGTACTGCACAGCACCCTCTCGCACCTTGACCGTCAGAAGGGGGGCTATGTGAGACTGTTGTTCATTGACTACAGCTCAGCGTTCAACACCATAGTCCCCACCAGACTGGTGGACAAGCTGATCGAGCTAGGTCTGAGCTTTGCCCTGAGCGCCTGGGTACTGGACTTTCTGAGCGAAAGACCCCAGGCGGTCAGGGTGGGGGGTCAGACCTCCAACACCATCACCCTGAGCATCGGGTCCCCCCAGGGCTGTGTTCTGAGCCCCCTGCTGTACTCACTCTACACACACGACTGTGTGGCCAAGTTCAGCTCCAACTCCATAGTGAAGTTTGCAGATGACACGGTGGTGGTGGGGCTGATCTCGGACAACGACGAGAAGGCCTACCGGGAGGAGGTTGAGGTACTGGAACGCTGGTGCCAGGACAACAGCCTGCTCCTGAACATTGGTAAAACCAAGGAGCTGATCGTGGATTATAGGAGAGGACAGCAGGAGACGCACACACCACTGATGATTAACGGGGCTACCGTGGACAGGGTGAGCAGCTTCAAGTACCTGGGGGTCCACATCTCAGAGGACCTGACATGGTCAACACACATAGACACAGTAGTAAAGAAGGCGAAACAGCGTCTCTACCACCTGAGACAGTTAAGGAAGTTCAGAGTATCGGGAAAGATACTCCAGTCCTTCTACTCAGGAGCTGTAGAGAGCATCCTGACCGGAAACATCACTGCCTGGTATGGAAACAGCACGGCACAGGACAAGAAGGCCCTACAGAGAGTGGTGCGCTCAGCCGAGCGTACCACAGGTATTGCACTACCCCCCCTGCAGGTTCTATACAACAAGAGGTGCAAATCCAGAGCCTGCAGGATAATGAAAGACCCTCACCACCCCAATAACAGCCTGTTTCAGCTGCTGAGGTCAGGCAGACGCCTGCGAACCCCAGCTACTAGGACAGAGCGGCTTAGGCTCAGCTTCTTCCCCCAGGCCATCGGAGCCATGAACAATGAACATTGAGTGCTCAGAACATTGAACTGTCCACACACAAGCACACATGAACACACACACGACACGCACACTGTGCACGCTCACACACAAGCAGCCACTTAACACTTTAACATGAGCGGGCACACACTCATGTCGCACACACGCACACTTATGGCCAAAGGAAAGGACACTTTAAATTAGAATAACAGGAACAGTGTATTGCACTACCAAAGCTAACTAGCATGTCCCATATGCTCTGTAAATAACTATGTACAGATACCGAGATGTCACTCCATGTTACCTGTTACCTGTTACTGCACAATGTTGTTTTCTTCTTTTGATTCTATTATATGTACCACTGTATTGCACATCGTTGCGGGCAAGACCACCCGCATTTCATTGTATACCTGTATGCCGTGACAATTAAAACTCTTGACTTGACTTGACTTGACTTGACATTTTAACTCTGGCTGATGCTGAAACCCTGATTCATGCTTTTGTCTCATCACGTCTGGACTACTGTAATGCACTTTTTTCAGGCCTACCTAATTCAAGCATCAAAAATCTTCAACTCGTGCAAAATGCGGCTGCACGGATACTAACTAGAACTCGAAAATTTGATCACATCACACCAGTTTTGTCCGCCCTACATTGGCTTCCTATCCAAGCCCGTTCTGACTTTAAAGTGCTACTCCTCACCTACAAAATTTTAAATGGGCTTGCACCGCTCTATCTATCCGATCTCATCTCCCGATACTCGCCCACTCGTGCTCTGCGCTCACAAAATGCGGGGCTTCTATCGACCCCTAGGGTTAAAAAGAAATCCGCCGGCCACAGAGCCTTTGTCTACCGTGCTCCCTACCTGTGGAACAAATTACCTGCCGTCATCAGGGGCGCCTGCTCTGTCGAAGCTTTTAAATCCCTGCTTAAGACTCATCTTTTCTCTCTCTCCTTCAACCTACCTTGATCTCACCTGGTCGGGGACTGACCTTTAGATTAATCTGTGTAGTTTAGTTATGGTACAGGGTACTACATGGTACCACTGGGTAGTTTACTATAGGGTAGTTTAGTTAGGGTACAGGGTACTACATGGTACCACAGAGTACTACATGGTACTGCATGGCACTACAGGGTACTACATGGCTCTACATGGCTCTACATGGCACTACATGGCACTACATGGCACTACAGGGTACTACATGGTACCACAGGGCACTACAGGGTACTACATGGCACTACAGGGTACTACAGGGTACTACGGGGTACTACATGGCACTACGGGGTACTATAGGGCAGGGGTTCTCAACCTTTCTGCTGCCAAGGCACCCCTGTGTCCAAAAAAATATTCCAGGGCACCCCTACATACGATAAAGACTTTTGCGGTCCTGTCTTTTTTGCTACAATGATGACAAAAGTGCTTGCTTTCAAAATAACGTTTATTTAACCCATTGAAACCGGGAAACAAACAGAAAATCATGTATTTTATTTTTTAAATACAGAAAAATATCAAAGTGCTCTGTTGCAGCTGCACTGTTTTCCATAAAAATAACATAGTGTGACCATTTATCAAACAGAAAATCATGTATTTATTTTTTTAAATACAGAAAAATATCAATAAAGTGCTATCTGTTGCAGCTGCACTGTTTTCCATAAAAATAACATAGTGTGACCATTTATCAAACAGAAAATCATGTATTTATTTTTTTAAATACAGAAAAATATCAATAAAGTGCTATCTGTTGCAGCTGCACTGTTTTCCATAAAAATAACATAGTGTGACCATTTATCAAACAGAAAATCATGTATTTATTTTTTTAAATACAGAAAAATATCAATAAAGTGCTATCTGTTGCAGCTGCACTGTTTTCTATACAAATAACATTGTGACCATTTATCAAACAGAAAATCATGTATTTATTTTTTTAAATACAGAAAAATATCAATAAAGTGCTATCTGTTGCAGCTGCACTGTTTTCAAAAAAAAATTAAAACTAGTGTGACCATTTCTCAAAACAGAAAATCATGTATTTATTTTTTTAAATACAGAAAAATATCAATAAAGTGCTATCTGTTGCAGCTGCACTGTTTTCTATAAAAATAACATAGTGTGACCATTTGGAAATATTATTCTAGTGAGGTGACGCTTGTTTATGACATCACATCCTGCCATTCTTTGTTGATGGTCAGGGACACAATGTTGACGTATAAAACAGCTATATATAAATGTAATCTGCAGAGTGCCTTTTACTGTTTATCTGTTAAATACAGTTTTCATTCATTCACATTTTGTATCATAATAATAACAGCAGCGGATACACTCACTTTGTCTGCACTTGGCGAGTAGCCCATCACCGTAGCCCAAGCGTGTAATTAGCACGCAATTGTGATCCGGTCTTGAACTTTCCATAACGTGTCTCGATAAATCCATTTGATTAGATCCAGCACTGAATGCATTTAGTAATTATTATCACGACAGCCGCCCGCGTTGCAATTCATTGATAACGGATCAGAGCCGGCTCTGTAACGGAGAACTTGTAACTTGTAAGTCGCTTTGGATAAAAGCGTCAGCTAAATGACTAAATGTAAATGTAAATGTAGATAGGACCCGCGATGTGACGTCACACGAATGCGACTTCTCTGGAAATGCGTTGGAAAATCTGTTGGTAAAAGCAATGACGCCTGACGCGGACGTTAAGTTGTTTCTATAATAACTTTACGAAACGTGTGAAGACATTTTGATCGATTTCTTTTTTAGTTCATGTTATTAGATTAGGCAATTATTGTATACACATGAAGCACTAGATAGACTATTTGTTTAGTTAATAGTTGTCATTCTATATTCTTAAAGAAACATTCCCATCAGGCATCTCGCGGAACCCCTGACAGCTCTCCGCGGAACCCCTGTGTGCCGCGGAACCCCTGTTGAGAACCGCTGCTATAGGGTACTACATGGCACTACAGGGTACTACATGGTACTACATGGCACTACAGGGTACTACATGTCTGCTCCTTTGCAGCACCACAAACATGGGAACTCTCTAACTCTCCCCCCCCCCCTCTTCCCCCCCCCCTCCCCCCCTCCCCCCCCTCCCTCCCCCCCCCTCCCTCCCCCTTCTCTCTGAGTGCCCGTCTCCTGGCGCTGACTAAGGTGATGGATGCCTCGGGGTCTTGGCCAAGATTGTAGTGACTGCTCTACATGCACCTCTGAGGCCTTGGATCAGTTATTCACCGCCGTCTGTCCGTGGTCCTGTCAACTGATTAACAGTATTAACAGACTGTTAACAGATTAACAGTCAACGCGGTTTCATTGCTGGGTTAAGTACTTCTATTCTATTCACATAATACGCTTACTTCATATATCTACTCCATTCACATATATGCCTACCACTTGTATCTATTGCTATGTCCGCCTACTACAATCTCATGAGCTGTCTAACGCCTGTCCCGTCTCCCTGTCTCCCTATGACTTGCTGTCCTGGAGTGTTGACCGGAGTGTTGGACGTCCCGTGACGAAGGCCGGGAGATTGTGACCCCCTCTGCGTGCCCCCCTGTCTCCGGAGGTCTCGTAGTGGTGACCGGAGTGCCGGATGTCCCGCGATGATGTCGGGGAGTTCGCGACCCTCTCTGCGCTACCCCCTATCTCCCTGTCTCCGGCTGTCCCTGAGCAACGACCGGAGTGTTGAATGTCCCGTGACTAAGACGGGGAGGACGTGACCCTCTTTGCGCCGCCCCTGTGCCTCAAATAGATCCGCTATCAACTCTATCTTTAATATTTCAAAATGTTCAGTTGCTATCGCTATTAGCTCTATCTTTAATCTTTCAAAATGTACAGTTGCTATTGCATGCACTCATCTGTGTTTCACCACACACATGAGTGCATGCTTACCAACTGTCCGTCTGCAACACTACTATCACCAACATCTAAGAAGGGAGATCCCCCCTTGAATGGCCCTTCTAAGGTTTCTCTCCTCCACACTGCCTGTGGAGCTTTTTTCCCTATTGTTAGGTTTTAGTGAGTTTTTCCTTACCTTCGCGTGGGGTATGTCTGGGAGTGCTTGCATTCTTTCATTTATTTGCATTCATCTAAAAATGTTTGGACCTTATGGTGTTCTTGTTCTGTTCTTGACTTATTGTTATGTTTTCTTCTTGACTTGTTTAAAGAAGACGTGTACGGCCCATGGGGACATTAACGTGTGTTGTCGGGCCCTATAAATAAATTTGATTTGATTTGGCAACCATGCAAGGTTCCAACCTGCTCATCGGGAGCAATTAGGGGTTAAGTGTCTTGCTCAAGGACACATCGACACGCTGCCCGGGAGGAGCGGGAATCGAACCGGGAACCTCCGGATTGCCAGACGACTGCTCTACCCCCCGAGCCACTGTCGCCCCTAGAGTACTTAGGTTGCAGGCTCCCCTTCAGTCCTGGTCGGGTCGTTCTGTATCTGTATCTGTGTTCACTCTGTGTTCATAGAGTTCTGTACGTTACCATCCTGTACGTTACCATCACTGGCCGCGTCTCCGCCGTGAGACGACGTGCCAGCCATCACCACCTGTCGCCGTTTGCCTGGAGTGGGACACCGTCTTCGCTCTCTAATTCTCTACGGGAGGTTTTCCAGTGTTCCCACTCCAGACGTCAAGCCGGCGCGTCATCGCTCCCTATTTTCCACGGGAGGATGGCGTCTCTTCGCCCCGGTCCCCTGGGACCCCTGTGTTCTGCGCTGCCCGTCTGCAGCATCCGAGGAGGATCTCCGTGCCAAGCTTGGAGTGGTGTTCCCACTCCAGACATCAAGACGGCGTGCATCGCTCCCTATTTCCACGGGAGGATGGCGTCTCTTCGCCCCGGTCCCCTGGGACCCCTTTGTTCTGCGCTGCCCGTCTGCAGCATCCGAGGAGGATCTCCGTGCCCAGGCCTCCGCCGTCGGGCCCCTGTCCCCGTGCCAGGCCCCCGCTGTCGGGCCCCTGTCCCCGTGCCAGGCCCCCGCTGTCGGGCCCCTGTCCCCGTGCCAGGCCTCCGCCGTCAGGCCCCTGTCCCTGTGCCAGGCCCCTGCCGTCTGGCCCCTGTCCCTGTGCCAGGCCTCCGCTGTCGGGCCCCTGTCCCCGTGCCAGGCCTCCGCCGTTGGAACCCTGTCCTCATCCCTGTAAGCAGCTCTGGCCCTCGCCCTGTCCAAGGCCTTAACCCTGTTCTCTGTCCCTGTCTCCAGCCCGCCTCTCCGGGCCTCTGTCCCTGTCCCCCTCTCCAGTGCCCCTGGTCCTGGTCCTTGACATTTAGCCCTGGCCCTGTCCCTTAGCCTTAGTCCCTTAGCCTGTTCGCCTCTTAAAGGCACAGTGCCGCATTTTCCATATTTCTTTGACTCTAGTGTTTTTGTGTTCTCCCTTAAAGGGACTGTGCCGCTTTTTGTTCTGAATAAATATTTGCCCTGTTTTGGCTTACTCTCATACCTGTCTTGTGTTGTGCGATTGGGGTCGGTTACAAACCATAACAGTACGAACCGACCCGTCGACGACCCCGGCCAGCACGGACAGTGTATGTGAGTAAGCCCCTGTTAGTTCCCTCTAACCCACTCTAGCTCCCTCTAGTTCCCTCTAGCTCCCTCTTGTTCCCCTGTTAGTTCCCCTGTTGGCTCCCCTGTTAGCTACCCTGTTCCCCACAGCTAGGACTGTCCTTCCAGCTAGCTTGTTCTCCTTTGCTAGTCCAGCCCTGTCTGCTAGCCTAGCTCCGGCAGCTAGCGCAGCCTCTATGCTAATGTAGCAGTACAGCTAGGATAGGCCCTGTAGCTAGCAATGCTCTGGCAGCTACCAGTCCCTCTGCTAGCCCCACTTTAGGTGTAGCTTCCCCTGCTAGCATGGCCAATTTGTTTTGTTTGTTGCTTGTCTTGTCCCCTGCCCCGCTGTCTGATTTTTTGGTCGCCCGGTGGCTCCCGTGGAGGGGGAGGTACTGTGAGGATTCGCCTGTTCCCTGGACCTTTTTTCCCTGTCTCCTCACCTCACCAGCCCCCACCCTTGTGAGAACTTCTCTCTGTCTACTCTCCTTCACCAGCCCCCACCCTTGCGAGAACTTTTCCCTGTGTCCTACTCTCTTCACCAGCCCCCACCCTTGGACTTTCTTGTTCCTCTACCTTCACGCACCTGTTGGGAGTTTGCAATCTGCTGGGAGAGTACTTAGGTTGCAGGCTCCCCTCCAGTCCTGGTCGGGTCGTTCTGTATCTGTATCTGTGTTCACTCTGTGTTCATGGAGTTCTGTACGTTACCATCCTGTACATTACCATCACTGGCCGCGTCTCCGGCGTGAGACGACGTGCCAGCCATCACCACCTGTCGCCGTTTGCCTGGAGTGGGACACCGTCTTCGCTCTCTAATTCTCTACGGGAGGTTTTCCAGTGTTCCCACTCCAGACGTCAAGCCGGCGCGTCATCGCTCCCTATTTTCCACGGGAGGATGGCGTCTCTTCGCCCCGGTCCCCTGGGACCCCTGTGTTCTGCGCTGCCCGTCTGCAGCATCCGAGGAGGATCTCCGTGCCAAGCCTGGAGTGGTGTTCCCACTCCAGACGTCAAGACGGCGCGCATCGCTCCCTATTTCCACGGGAGGATGGCGTCTCTCCGCCCCGGTCCCCTGGGACCCCTTTGTTCTGCGCTGCCCGTCTGCAGCATCCGAGGAGGATCTCCGTGCCCAGGCCTCCGCCGTCGGGCCCCTGTCCCCGTGCCAGGCCCCCGCTGTCGGGCCCCTGTCCCCGTGCCAGGCCCCCGCTGTCGGGCCCCTGTCCCCGTGCCAGGCCTCCGCCGTCGGGCCCCTGTCCCCGTGCCAGGCCCCCGCCGTCGGGCCCCTGTCCCCGTGCCAGGCCTCCGCTGTCGGGCCCCTGTCCCCGTGCCAGGCCTCCGCCGTCGGAACCCTGTCCTCATCCCTGTAAGCAGCTCTGGCCCTCGCCCTGTCCAAGGCCTTAACCCTATTCTCTGTCCCTGTCTCCAGCCCGCCTCTCCGGGCCTCTGTCCCCGTCCCCCTCTCCAGTGCCCCTGGTCCTGGTCCTTGACATTTAGCCCTGGCCCTGTCCCTTAGCCTTAGTCCCTTAGCCTGTTCGCCTCTTAAAGGCACAGTGCCGCATTTTCCATATTTCTTTGACTCTAGTGTTTTTGTGTTCTCCCTTAAAGGGACTGTGCCGCTTTTTGTTCTGAATAAATATTTGCCCTGTTTTGGCTTACTCTCATACCTGTCTTGTGTTGTGCGATTGGGGTCGGTTACAAACCATAACAAGGCTTGTCGGGCCCTACCCCTGAAGACTTACGGTTATTATTATTATTATTATTATTATTATTATTATTATTATTATTATTATTATTATTATTATTATTATTATTATTATTATTATTTCCCATTTACACATAGTACATACATATAGTACACATTACAGTACACACATATAGTACACATTACAGTATACCTGCAGTATATAATAGTATATAGTACATAATAGTGTATACAACACATATATAATGTGATATGAGATATATAGTACATGATATATACAATATAATATAGTACCATAATATAATATAGTGTAAATATAGTTTAATATAATATATAAATTAATTATAATATGATTATATAATGTAATATGATATAACATACAATACAGTATCATATGTATTTTTTTTTTTATTAATATGCAATTAAAGCTCTTCTTCCCTTCTGTACCTGTCGAAAATAGATTTTTTTTAGTCTAGATTTGAATTGATTTATGTTTTCACAATATTTTAGTTCATCCTCTAGTCTAGCCCATTCCACAGGGTGGCTCCGTAAGAGGAGATACACATTATTTTCAGGTTGGTTTTCATCACAGGTTTTTTGAAGTTCAATGGTCCTCTGAGGTTGTATCCCCCCTCTTTATCCAGAAATGTGCTTCTTACATTTACCGGTAATTGATTATGTCTTGCTTTGTACATAACTTGCAGAGTTTTAAAGTTTACCATATCAATGAACTTCAAAATGTGTGATTGTAGAAACAGTGTGTGTGTGTGTCACAGGCACGTGCACACATAGAGGCCAAGGGGTGCCTGAGCACCTGCCTTTTTGATCCTCATCAAAAAAGTGCCCTTTTTGAAAAAAATTAATAAATAAATGTTTTTTTTTTTTTTTTTTTTTTTTTACCGTTACGCATATAGACTGCCCTTCCAACTGAAAAAATGTCAGGATAGAATCAAAATATTAGGTAAAGAGAGAGAGATGCCCCATATTCCATTGCAGTTTGCACGGCCTCCTCAGTGTGCCTCTCCGCAGACCTATATATTTTATGCATAGCGTGGGTGGTGATGATGATGATGATGATAGAAACCGCTGTTGAAAGCTGGTATTACACTCATTGAGGGACACGAAGAATTCAAGTCTGATGGGATTTGGGAACCTCAAATACAAATCAGGATTGGAATAAAAAATGCATTTATATTAAACAATACAGAATATACAGCACTTCTTGGGGTCTGTAGGGTAAGTACTTATTCCCTCCCCCCTGAACATTTATGGAGATGTATGGGCCTTTTAAGTCAGTGATAAAAGTGTCTTTCAAGGATAAGTGAGCTCCTGCACTGATTATTATAGTTCAATATTCAATATTTGATCACCAAAAACCCCCAAAAAGCATAAAAAGGGGGCCCCCCGCCCGAAAAGGGCCCTTAAAAATCGCGCTTGCGCGCTACGCGCACTCGTTTAATATATACACACAAGTGTAGTGCCCTTTTCAGCCTTTGAGCACCTGCCCCTCTAAAGTCCTGTGCACGTCCCTGTGTTTGGCTGAGTTAGGGGGAGGGGAGCCGTGGGTGGGTCCTGGGCGTTGTGGACAGCGATCCCTACAGTTCGGTCGGGGCGCCTGCACAGCGAGGGTAGGATCTGGAGAAAGGTAGTGTGGCCTTCCACACGTTACACTCTCCCGGTGAGAATCTGCGCAACCAGGCTGGCTGCCGGCTGGCTGCACATGCGTCAGAGGAAAGCATGTGACAGTCTCCGGCCTCTCGGACCAACAGTAGGGGGAGTGCGCAACAACCAGGAAGGGGGTTGGGAATTGGCATAACGACTAACAGTGGGATGGGAGAAAAATCGGAAAAAGAAGGAGGGGGAAAAAGATAATAAAAAATTATTAAAAAAACGTTCTACGTTCTATCTCAGCACAGATTAAGTAGTTTCAGGTATAAGGATGGCAAGGCAATTAATACCCAAAACATGTCTTGTCCACCCTTTCCTTGAAATATTATCAGAGGAGGAATAACACTCTAATTACTGGGAAAAGATTGTGTGACTCTTGAGTACAATGTTGATTAATGCACACAGAATGAACAGAACATAGATTAAACATATCTGTGATATAGAAACCTTGGCCCACTACTAAAGAGGCATGTGAGGTGCGCAACATTATATAACAACTGATTTACAACACCATGCCAAAGTTGTTGCTAACACACATGCCAAAACTACTTTCAGCTGGAAACATTTATAATCCATATGTTCAAATGTACTTTAAATGGCACTGGGCTTTTTTAGTTCCTCAACTTCAACATCCCAGCTCCATGGCTCCAATACAACCACTAGCACAGCACTATACTACACATCCAGGCTTGTCTTTCATTTGACAGTCTAACGTTAGCAATGAGGGCATCGTGGGAAAAGAGCACAATAAACACATAAAGTGTTTTGGGCCAAATAAGGTATTTAAAACAATATTATTAAGACGTTTTTTTTTTATGTAATCATTAGGGCTGTCAAAATTAATTCTTTAACTTTGGAGATTAATTAAAATGATTTAAAGCATTAAAATAAATTAATCTAGATTAATCTATGGAGTGAAAAATCGTCCATTTTAGCGCCGCGGATATAAGAAAGAGGTCTAGCTGAGTCAATGTTGATGTTTTTGTTGAACATTTGTATTTCACAGGAGAGAAACTGTATTCAAAGAAAGCTATTAAAATAGTCTTTGAATCTAAATATACTTTCTTTGTGTTGATTTAACATTAATTCCATGATTTTACTCAAGTAAATATCTGTTACAAGCTTCGGCCTTAAGTAGAAAAATGCGACTTCCGGTTTAGCTACAATATGTAGCGCACGCATTTGGTAACAGCTCCGCTCCCGTCACCGCTAATTTAGTTCAAAAACATTATTTTAACAAATACCAAAGAGATTAAACCACATTGTATGTATTGATAGGAACTCCTACTAACTATATCAAAAGACATAAAGACTCAACATGGGGGGTAAGGATGAGAAAAAGGGTAGAAAGAAACAAGAAGCAGCAAATCCAACGGCGACGATTGATACACGATCCAAGAAAACAACAGGCGACGCGCCGGCAGATCCGCTGTTGACAACCCCCGATGGGAATATAACGGAGAATATACCGGGTCCATCGGCGACTGGCTCCGAGAGGGAGACAATAGAGGACATAACGGGAACGACAGGAAAAAGTTGCGTGAAGGACAAAGCAGAGGATATTGAGAAGATAATAGCCAACAAATCCATCGGCCCCATCACTGCACCTACAATATCAACTGGCACTGGCAGTGTAATTACACAACCCGACTTCAACTCCCTGACTAGCCTGATTAAGGATCTGATTAAGGAACAGATGGTAGCTTTCAAAGTACACGTCGCACACATCGATGCTAAATTCGAAGAAGTTATGGAAGCGGTCGCTGTACAGTCTGTGCGAATCACGACAGTGGAGAATACGGTGACAGAAATTACACGGGCAGTCAAAGAGAACGAGAAGATCGTCAATGATGGTTTGACAGAGGTAACGAAGGAGATAAAAAAGGTGGAAGAGGCATGTCGGATAAAAATACAAGAAGTTAAAGATGAAGCGATGGGGGAGCTCCAGTAGCTCACCGCGTACCTCGGACGCTATTTCGGCGTCGGGGACAACCGTGCGCGTCACGGATCTGGGGTACACGAGTTTGACTCCCGGACTCGCCGTATTTTCTCAGAGTGTCTTTCCCCCGATCTATACCCCATTCAACCTGTTTCTGTCGGTCATGCTTGACCAGAAAAAGCGATAAACGCTAAAAGAACCAGCTGACTGGTCAAAGTTTAAAAAAAAAAGATGAAGCGATGGAGAGGCTACTCGAAACCCAACGTTACTACAGGCGAAATAACATCCGCATTGTAGGACTTGATGAATCAGTCAATTGCACAGACGACAAGTTTCCAACAGTGTTATCAGAGATTTTGGGTAACAACATTCTAACCACAGAGCTGATAGTGGACCAATGTTACAGAATCGGTACTCGGGAACAAAGAGGCAACGGTCCAAGAGTCATCATTGTTACTCTGCGCAAGACGGCAATAAGAGATGACATCATCAGAATTGCACGCAACCAAAGGGGAAAGCTGAAACATGGTGAAAATTCAATATTTATCTACGAGGATCTTTGCAAAGAGGCCATCGCTCAGCGTTTCCCCTACAAGGAGGTGATGCAGAAATTGTTCAAGTGTGGCCTCAAACCAAGGCTAATATACCCGGCACTATTATCGATCGTGGGTAGAGACGGCCGTAGGGAAGGATTACGCACGCCTAAAGCCGCCGAGGAATACTTGAATCTACATGGAGCAGATCCCCCAGGGCAGAACGAAACACTGTCTGGCAACAGATAAGCCTACTCATCTCTCTCTTTCTCTGTGTATCTCAGTATTAGAATGACTTTATCCGGGCTCAACAAAAGTAGCAGATGATATGCATGCCGACAACACCAAGGCACAATGTGTATAATATGGTTCGTAATGCATTATATTTACAGACTTCTGGTCTCCGTGGAGACAAGAATATATCATTGACACTATGAACAATCTGGAATATTCTGGGCTCATCGCTCGACTGCTCTGGGTCACTAAGAAATATCCCGAAAATACTAGTAGTCATGAAACCTGGGTAGGAAGATCATTCTGGAACATAATAGCAGTCTGTTAGTATATACTAGTGTATTCTACAACCTTCTAGAATATAATGCACCATTACAACAAAGGCCTGCAACTCTAACATTAACATCCGGTGTGTATAAGCATAAGCATAATCAATTGACTGAAGTTTAATCAGGCCTTAATAAGGCTTTAAAAAAAATCAGCCACACCTAAACGTATGAGCACAACAAGGTTATTCTAATAATTTAAATAATCACTCCACTGATGTAGAGATTGGCACAAGGTAGCTCCAAAAGTCTCTGTTTTTCTCTTTTATCTATTTATTCAATTCTGTTCTAGTGGTTTCTCCACGTTGAGTTTTATTTTAGCTCTCACTCCTTTTTTTCTTTTTTATCTTACATTGTTCTTTCCCATTGTTCTTCATATTAAGGTGTTAGTGTTTCTCTACAATCTTTTCCTTTTTCTGATGTTTCCTACATAAGTTAGTAGAAGGTTCAAATGAATATATCAATGAAGGTATATTCTTTTTTTTCATTTTTCATAATATTTCATTACAGTAAGGGAAGGCGCAAGACCAAAAGCGACATTCTATTGAATTAGAATGAAAATGTTAGATCCTATGGCAATTAGCATAGGAAGATTAGGATTACAAAACTCAGTTTGGGCAATCCGGTGGCCTAAGGGAGGGAGTCATACGCGGAGGATGTGTTTATGGAACACAGGCCTGTACGACTCTCTGGGAGAGGGGAAAAAAGGGGATTTTTATTTGTATATATATATGTTTTTAAGCTCTGCTCTCAACGGGACCTCAATAATTGGATGTACATCTATTGTAGCTTCGCACTCCAGAAGCATTACCAAAAACTACACAAAAACATGTATAGATTGTGGCTAGTTTGAATATAATGATATGGAACACTGGTGGGATAAATAAACAACACAAACGCAAAAGCGTGCTCACACTGATGAAAAAAGAACATGTCGACGTGGCTCTACTAAGCGAAACGCACATTTTAGAGGAAGACATAGATACGTTAGCGGATAACGCATATCATAATATTAGTCACTCTTCTTTTGGTACGAGAACTCGAGGTGTAGCCATAGTCGTTAGACGTAAGTTAAATATTGAATTAAAGGGAGTATGGTCGGATGCAGATGGGCGTATAACTATAGCTAGGATTGTACACAATAACAGGAAAATAGCGTTGGCAGCGGTATATGCCCCAAATTTGTACAAAGAGGGTTTCTTCTCTACACTAACCAATGCAATGTTAAACCTTCCCGATTACTCATTTATAATAGGTGCAGATTTTAATGCCATTTGGAATCCAAGGATGGACAAATCTTACCTCGCCTTTTCCAGCGAACAAAAGAATTCATCTAAAGCATTAAAGGATTGGTCGAAGATTACAGGTGTAAATGACTTATGGCGTTCACTTAATCCCACGACCCGAAAGTACTCTTGTCGATCGGCGAGACATAACACATTATCCAGAATAGATTATGTCTTTGCATCCCCGAGACTATTTGATAAATATGAAGTGGAAATGATACCCAATGCACTATCAGATCACTGTTATTTACTCCTAAAAGGAACATTTGGTATACTATCTTCCCGAGCCCCAAGATGGCGTTTTAATTCGATGCTGCTTAATAACAAGGAATTCATTACACAACTCAAAGAAGCTCTTATAGTATTCCTACGGGAGAATGCAATCTCGGTGCAAGACCCCAGAATAATATGGATGTCGGTAAAGGGAATGATCAAGGATTTCACTGATAGCTTTTCCTCCAAAATGCGCAAGAATCAATGCACAAAACTGTCTGAACTGGAAACGCTTTACTCAACGTTATTTAATTCTTTAAAATACAACAACTCAACTAGACTAGAAAATCAAGTTAACGTACTAAAAATAGAGATCAATGCCATATACAGACAACAATCGGAAATACAAATACGCAGCACAAGACAACAGCAGTACTCCCAAGGTTCTAAACCTAGTCACCTATTAGCCATGCGATTAAGAATTAATGCAAAATTTGCAGATATAACTACCATTAGAGCACAACAAGTACTTGAAACAGACCCCAAAATAATAAACGATAAATTCAAAGAATTCTACTCCGACTTATATAAATCAGAAACAACCTTCGATCAAAACAAAATGGACACATATCTTAATCAAATTATTCTCCCTAAACTTTCAGAGGATGACGCTAAACAGTTAGAAACACCGATCACACTAGAGGAACTCAAGAAGGCCATATCCGAAATGCAAAGTGGTAAGGCTCCTGGAAGAGACGGTATCCCACCAGAAATGTACCTTTCTTGTTGGGACATAATTGGACCCTTATTACTAAATATGATCTTATACTCAGTCAAGGAGGGGAACTTCCATAAAAACGACAATATTGCACTCATATCAGTCCTTCTCAAAAAAGACAAAGACCCCACCGAGTGCGGTAGTTACAGACCCTTAAGCCTCCTCGGAACCGATATCAAACTGTACTCTAAGGTATTAGCCATCAGATTACAAAAGCATATGACGTCTTTAGTTCATCCGGACCAAACTGGCTTCATAAGAGGTCGCCTGATCACTGATAACATAAGACGAATACTGCACGTACTAGATGCAGACAAGGACGACACCATACCTAAGGCGATGCTGTCCCTGGATGCTATGAAAGCCTTTGACAGGCTGGAATGGTCGTATCTATGGGCAGTATTAGAAAGGATGGGGTTAGGAAAAGGATTCATTGATATGATTAAAGTATTATACAAAGACCCATCGGCCATGATTACAACAGGTACAATCATCTCCAAAATCTTTCCGGTATCACGCTCAGCCAGACAGGGTTGCCCTCTTAGTCCCGGACTATTCGATCTATCATTAGAGCCTTTAGCACAATATATAAGACAATCCCAATCCATAGAACCAATCGTAATCAAGGGCACACAACATAAAATTAGTTTATATGCGGACAACGTAATATTGTTCATGCAAAGCCCCAACACCACATTGCCTCATCTACTCAAGTTGATTGAGAACTTTGGTGATTTATCGGGATTTAAGATAAATTGGCCGAAGTCGGCTTTCCTTCTACTTAACACCCCTGCAAAAAAAGATATAACCCTCCCAGGTGAGATACCTATGGTAAAACATTTTAGATGCTTGGGAATGGAAATATTCCCCACCATAAGACAAACGGTGAAGCACAATTACACAAAAATACAAAACAAAATCAAAGACGACCTTGACAGGTGGGCAAAACTTAAAAACTCAGTACAGGCAAGGATATCAATAGTTAAGATGGATGTACTACCTAGAATCAACTTCTTCAGTTCAATGCTACCGTTACCCCCTCCAGAGGGTTACTGGAAAAGATTACACTCCTCCACATACAAATTTATTTGGAATAACAAACCACCACGTATAAAAAGATCCACCGCACAGAGAAATAAAGCAGACGGTGGCATGGCATTTCCAGATTTTTTCCACTATTTTAAGGCGTACACATTAAGACCATTGACAACATGGTTTGATCCCCAAGCATTAGTATCCTGGAGAAAATTGGAAGAAAACATAGTAGCCCCACATAGACTGAAGGACATAGCATACACTAAACTACCAATCAAGCACTGTGAGCGGAAATTTGGCCCCATAATTACCCATGCGATCCGGATATGGCGTGAAACACAAAAAAAATATCCTAACCCACAAAAATGGCACAATCACACTCCCTTATTCAATAACAATGCACTCTTAATTGAAAAACGTCCTATAAGATTCCCTATATGGGAAGAGCAAGGCATACACTCATTAGGGGATGTTTTTAACAACCAGGGTTTTAGTAGTTATGGAGAAATATGCACAAAATTTAATCTCACCAAGTCCACATGGCTTTTTTACATACAGTTACGGCTATGTTTGAAGTCTCACGGTGTTCCATTAGACATACCAATTGAACACCACAGATACCACAAATTCTTCTATGAAAGAGAGACATCGAGAGGTTTTGTTTCAGGTTTTTATCATCAATTACTAACGTCCTCATATGAAACCCTCCAACTAGACTCTGTCTGGAGGAGGGATATACCAGACCTGGAAAGTGACTTTGATTGGCAAGGAGCATGGGCAAATGTCCGACTTACATCAAGGAACCCGGACCATCAACAAATCAATCTTAACTATATTCACAGGACATACTTGACTCCTATAAGACTGAACAGAATGGGTCTTAAACAAGACTCCAAATGCTCCCAATGTACAAATGGAGACGAAGGGACATTTATGCACATGTATTGGGACTGCCCACCAGTTAAGGCATTCTGGAAAGATGTGACCCAACAATTATCAAAACTCGTATCTTGGAATATACCAGTACACCCCTCTGTATTACTATTGAATGATGTTTTTGAGTTTGCAGTAAATCCACAGCTAAAGAGATTGGTTTTATCGGGTATCACAGTAGCTAAAAAGCTGATCGCATCACGCTGGTTTCAACCGGAAAAAATTTGCCGGAAAGTTTGGTTTCTTACATATCTCGATGTGATTTATCAAGAAATATCTACAGCAAGAATTCTGGGTCTCAATGAATCCAAAATGTCAATGTGGTTAGAAGTGGTGGAGAGAATAAAAGCTAGCTTATAATGGTAGTGTCTGGTTAGGAGCGAGGGATAATGGAGGTACTATCCAAAGAGGGGTCCGGGAGGGGGGGGTTCGAGCTGGAGCATATGTGTGTAGGGTTTTAGATAACAGGTATTAGGGGTATATCCTGTATAAGACATTGGTATAATTGGTAATTCCGTTGGATATACACTGTATACGGTAAAGTATTATTATATATTTTTTTTGCTTTCTGTTTCTGTGCTTGCATGTCATTTTAGCCATCTTAATTGTTAGTTTCATTATGTATTGTGTGTTGAGTACTGACTTTTAATAATTTTGTTTTGCAATAATAATAAAAAAAAAAAAAAAAAAAGTAGAAAAATGCTATTTTTAATCTAGATTCATCTAGATTAATTACAGAAAATTGTGAGATTAATTAGTTAATTTTTTTTAATCTATTGACAGCACTAGTAATCATGCATTCCTCTTTTTCATTGTGAGTGGCCTAGGTGCATGGCCCGTAGCCCGGGTGGCCCTTCTGGCATTTGCCCACCTTTCCAGATGGCCAGTCCGTCTCTGCTGAACTCGGTGCACTGTAAGACCAACGGGGTGGTCCAGTCTGAGAGAGACTATCAGTCTGGATGAATACCTACAGTGTCTACATACTATTGTGGTCTGGCTTTCTACATAGGACCTGTTGGTCAGACAACACACTAACACACACACACACACACACACACACACACACACACACACACACACACACACACACACACACACACACACACACACACACACACACACACACACACACACACACACACACACACACACACACACACACACACGATCACAGACACTAGGTGGCCATACAGACTCCACTGGTTTCCTTCCACAGTCATCTGTCACATTAAGAGCCTGGCAGGGTTGGCAGGGTGACACGGGGCTGGACAAGGCTACCATTCAGCTCTACAGCCGAGTAAATCATGTGTAGAGGACAGTGGGGTAAGGTGAGCCAATATTTACATAAAATTACCTCTTGGCAGGGAACAGAGGTAAAACAAGAACATCTACCCATATGTCAGAAATGAATGTGTACCACACATAAAAATGCATCTGCATAAAAGTTGATTGTTGGGGTAAGGCCTCCTAATGTAAGATGACCAATTTACCTTTTCAAGTAAAAATCTTGAAATAATAAACCATTAACTACTTGAACACAAACACAGCAAACACAATTGAACATAGTCCTTCTTTTCATAAATGCTATTTCACTGCATTGCTTACAGTAGGTGTAAGATACACACAGCCAACTGTTTAATGTGGCCAGCAAGCAAGCTTCTTCTCATATTGAAATCATATTTTCAGATCCTGGGTTGAACCACTGGCTCAACTTTACCCCACAGCCACCACTTTAGAAAGAAGAATTGCCCTATTCACTCATTCAGAGCTAACTTGTTGGTAATTAGTTCACATGTTATATCTTGATAGTTATTTTTCTGTTCAAATTTGCATTAACACAAGAGTCATTACACTTGATATGCAAAAAAACATGTTTCATCTCTATCAAATTCTGAGTAAAATGAAGGGTTCTTCGTAAAATGGTCAATGTGGTCAAATGATAACAATTGTGTTCTTTCCCAAAATACAGGGGGCGGGTTAACCTTACCTTACCCCACTCTCCCCTATACAACCCCCACCCCAAATTCAGGGCTTTAGAAAAAACATGATATACAGGGCCTACTGTATTGTTCACAAGGACTTCTCTTTACCACCATATTATATTCACCTACTTTAGAGGGATTCGTCCATTCATTCATGCAATTATTTTAATGTATTAAATCACCAACCTATTATGTATTAACAAATCTGCACAAAATGTGGGTGGGGGCACTTATGACCTCATACACTTGTTTGTGATAACACTGCCTTGAACCTACAGGATTCCTGTTATTTTTGGGTTTTTCATTTATAACAATTCAGCAGGATAAGTTTTTAATAATGTAAGGTACTTTCTTAAGGCCAGTTTATAAAGCTAGCCTGCTTGGGTGTTAAAGGGTTAAATGAGGGATTTTTGCCTGGTTTGCACTTGCTATGTACTTCCCAGTTATGATGACTCGCCCTAGTTTAACGACAATCCCCTTTCACTCAGATTGTTTAGTCACTCTCCTTCACTGGTTTCTTGGCGTGGTAACCTTTATGTGCAAAACAAATGTATGTGCAATGTTTTTAAGGTTGTTTTGTTTTTGCACTGTAAAATATTTTTCCAAGACTGAAGTCCTAGTCCCCTAATTGCACTACACCTGACCTATGTACTCCACTGGCTCCATGCACCTATTTGACTGAGTGCAGTAATCAACCTACTCTTCTGTTAAAGGTAGAGTCTGTAATGGCATCAAACAACAACAACCTCTAGGCAAAAGAGCCCCCCCTGGTATTGCGCCCTTATTACTTTTTTTTTGTTCTGGTTTGATGTGTGGGTTGGAGTTTAGTAACTTATTATACTGTGAATTTATCCAGACCTCTCTTGGTAGAGCCTGAGGAGTGGCCAGCAGTGGCAACACCTCCCCTATATTCACTTAAATCCAACCCACACATAAGACAAAAACATAAAATATAAACAAAGTGCAATACCAAGGAGGGCACTTTTGCCTAGAGGTTGCTGTTTTACAACATTAACGATTCTACCTTTAAACGGTAACTGCGCACATTTTCAGAATTCCGAATGTTATTCCTTCTAAGACAGTCGTAAAACTCTCCTAAACCTGAACCTGAAATCTGTGATATCATCCTGCTCCACAGATAATGAATTGGGAAAGATGGTAAAGGTCAGATATGGGTACATTTTCAGTTTCAGAACTGAGAACACTACTATTCTGTGGATCCACAAAATCAGTCTCCCCTTCATTGTCTGAGCAGCTCCAGACTTTATACTTGATGACATCACACGTTTGAGTCTGTCTTTCTGGTTTCTGTCTTTGTGAGAGTTTCCTACACTGTAAAAAATTTAAGTTTTTTCACGGGAAATTCACTGTATTATTTTACAGATTACTTTGTTTTTCTACTTTAAAGGTTTTTCAGTGTTTAGCATTGTTTTATAGCAATGGGGGTTAGTATCAATGGGTCTGTTTCTCTAATTACCATTTTGGCGGATTGCTCTAATTCAGTTGAGACAATCTCCTCCCCCAGTGAATTAGGTCATTCTGATTTGACTCACAATGCGACGTAGCAAGGAGCTGATGTGCAGTAACGCCCCCTCTATGGTTGTAGCGCAACCATTCGCTCAACAGCAGAGTGAGTGGAAATACCCGACACTTCCTCAAGCGGGTTTTGACAGAGAGAGGCAGAGAACGAGCGAGCGAGAGGGAGAGAGAGAGATAGAGAGGGAGAGAGAGAGAGAGAGATAGAGAGGGACAGGAGCTGTCAGGAAAACAAACACACACGCATTTACACACACACAACCTGGACCGGTGTGCGGGGAAGCACACACGCATTTACACACACACAACCTGGACCGGCGCGCGGGGAAGCACACACGCATTTACACACACACAACCTGGACCGGCGCGCGGGGAAGCACACACGCATTTACACACACACAACCTGGACCGGTGTGTGGGGGAAGCACACACGCATTACACACACACAACCTGGACCGGTGTGCGGGGAAGCACACACGTATTACACACACACAACCTGGACCGGCGCGCGGGCTGGTGTGGGTCTTCTCGCATATCACTGTCAAAATATCTTTGACTCCCATGTTGTGTGTAAATGCTCTGTGTCCCTCTCCCTCTCTCCCTCTCCCTCTCTCTCTCTCTGCCAGTCGCAGACTGTGGGTGACTGTCACTCAAAGCGCTTATGGGCGGAGCCCAGCCAAAACAGCTTGAAATCTTGAAATCGAAAAAAATTGCTTTTGAGTACTTGATAAAAAATATAAAACAATGCATTTTTTTGAAAAAAAAAATCAGATGTGTTCCATAGACTCATAGGAATTGTGTAAAGTTGCCCAAATAGTGAAAGGAATACCAATGCATGTCCCCTTAAGTGTAAATGCCATAAAAATACAGTAAATGACCTTTTATCAGAATATTAACCATTAAATTAAAGGTTGTAATCTGTAAACGTATTTGATTTTTACTGTAATTTGACAGTAAGTATTTGGCAACCATTGATGCCAGACATTTACCATTTTCTTGCAGCTTTTTTTCTTACAGTGAGTGAAAATAACATTGGTATTCTTGATTTGGGTGGTGTTCCCCTTTAAGATGGCCAGCAAAATCACTGGTAAGAAGCAGTCCTGCTATCTATCTTCGATAGCCCAGATCAGCCTCTGCTAGGGTTCGTAACGCATCGAAAACCCTGTCGACTTCCTCCATATTTGTCTGTCAGAACAGGGCGGGAGTTCAGGAAGCTGAAACATGAGAGGGAATGTAGATAAAAAAACTAAAAAAACATTAAACACTTTGTTACATAAAGTTTGAACACTCCTGGGGGGCGCACACACATGCACACACATATCAGCGCCTCGCAAGTGAACACACACACACACACACACACACACACACACACACACACACACACACACACACACACACACACACACACACGTACAGCATGTACTATTGTAGCAGTAGCCACCAATCTACACTGTAGTGACATTTTTAGATTCCAAGGACGGGTCGTTTCCTTTCTTTCCGCTTTCTATTGTTCCTGTGATATCATTGGTCCTGGGGGAGTATAGTTGCTTCCATCTTCTCAGCTGGCAGCCAATAGGAGAGCAGGGCAGAGCTGCCTTGGCACCAATCATCAGGAAGTGCCGCCCTCTGTCCACTGGCATTTGAATGGAAATATAAAATGTTATTTCTATGAGGCAAGACATTTCCTTCAATGTTTTGTAAAATGAACAACTCACTCCCAAATGTATTAATCAGGGTATCAAATCCCTAATCTGTGTTTGCGTGTATCTGTACTTCAACAACAACTAAATAATTCACTGAACTCAGATTTATGGACTGTTGTAACTGAGGGGTTACAAAACCCTGACTGTATTAAAGATTGTGATAGATTAAACCACTGCTAGTTATGTACTTTAATTACTGGCCAGACAGTACATCAAATATAGATGGTGAACACCCACAAGAACACGGCATTGACACAGAAATAGTATTTGAGGGTAATTTATTATTATTGGGCAACGTTAGTGTAACTGAGGGGTACAATTCCCTGACTGTATTGATAAGTATGGTATCATTAAACCACTACCGCTTTATGTACTTTAATTACTGGCCATACAGTACACGATATCTAAGTATGATGAACACTTTCCCACATATGAAATCAGGTCCACACAAAGGTAATAGTCAAATATTTAATATATAGCAAAAGGTACATATAATAATTACTTATTACATTTATGATTTGAATTGAATGCTCTTGTAAGGCAAATGAGTACTCGTATGCAAATCAACACTGAATGTCCAATCTCTGGTTACACAGGAAGCAAGTATACAACCTGGCTCTTAGGGGATTATAGCAATGGTCACTTAATGATTATAGCTGGATAATATACTGAAGGGGTCCCGCCGGTTGTAAGCCAGTAGGGGGGGTAGGAGAGCCGTCGGCTGTATCCCGTCTGGTCAACGATTTCCAGGGAGAATTCAGGTACAGAAAACAGTGCCCGTGGAACCTTGATCCACAGATGAATACACTTGGGCTCTCTTGTAGACGATAGCTGTAGCTGTCGCTGTCGGTCCACAACGAAGAAGAAGCGAGGCGACCTCAGTCTGGTCTGAGCGCCGTCTCACCTTGGCTCCTCTCGGGGTAAATCCAACACTCACCGGTGTTGGCGATTATCCGCTCCACAAATCAAAGCACCAAAGCAAATAGATATTCCATGCCGTATAGGGCTCAGCAGTCGTCGGGGTAGGTAATCCAATGTGCAGGTCCACTCGTCCTCGCCCAGAACTCCTCGGATGAAAGCACCACGCGTGGTCTGCCCAGCCTGGTTAAGACTCTAGATAACGCGAGGAAACGATGGGGGTGCTGCTCACTTTAGAACTCTAACCGAACGATGCACCATACATAATAGACTATTATTACTTAATAGAAATACGGTGCCAAACTATGGCAATTCAGCTATTAATTCGCACGAGGTCTCACTGCTATTCTAAGGCCAAACAGGCCGTACTATACCGCACGCGGTATCGTGGGGTGAGGCTTCACGTCTTGTTACTTAGTTGGGTAGAAGGGTAAAGGACTAAGAGGAATTCTACATTTCTTGCGCCATATTTATATGCACAGTGGACAAGTAGTGCCGCTCTGCTTTCGGTAGCCGTATTCCTGCGCGGAGCTGAGGCTAGTAAAGGCATGTCTCGTCGGTACCTTTGAACTTGAACGCCAGGGGCTTGTCCCTGGCGCCTGGTCCTTTTGTCCAATAAGAGAATGAACTATTATGGGCTGTAGTAGAATAAAGGGATATTCAGTGTATATGTACAAGGAATATACAAGGGATATCAAACGATATACAAATACTATTAAATATATATCCATAAATAAATATATATATTCGGTTTAATCTGATCCTTCACAACAGCCGCCCCCTAATTAGTCCCACCTAATTAGCTGAGCAGAGACAGATTAACCGCACTGTCCACTACTCAATGTCCGCTGTAAGGGTCAGTCAACTCACAAAGTCATAGGGTCATGGTCGTCATCAATAGTATCAGGGAGCCTTGGCAGTTCTATTAGCCTCGCCACGGGTCGGGTGTAAGTCCGTCCTTGGACGAGCACTTCAGCTGCTCGGACCTTTCCATCGGCACCGGTGATCACTTTGCTTACGCGGCCAGCCGGCCACATAGCTCTGGGTAGTGACTGGTCGATGATCATGACGACTGTTCCTTCTGTCAAATTGTCTCTCTCTTTTACCCACTTCTGGCGGGTCTGTAGAGACGGTAGGTAGTGGAGTAGGAAGCTGTTCCAAAACTTATCAGCCAGTACTTGACTGTACCTCCACATTCTTCGGCCGTTCGCTTCTTCAGGCCTGTACATTGTCTGTGGTAGCGCGGGGTCCAGCCGCCCCATCAAGAGGGTGTTGGGGGTGACTGGGTCGACATCTGCTACATCACTTGAGACGTAACCGAGGGGCTTTGAGTTCAATACTCCCTCGATCTCCGTGAGGACTGTCATTAGGACTTCTTCCGCCACAGTCTGGGCCCCAAGCACGGCGTACAGGGCTGTCTTTATGGAACGTACTTCTCGTTCCCAGGTTCCACCGAAGTGAGGTGCGTTCGGGGGATTAAACTGGAAGTCAATCTGGGATGGAGCGAGGTGGGTCTTAAGTTCTGGGCCCATAGCTTGGAAGCTCTCTCTCAGCTCTCTTTCTCCGCCTTTGAAGTTTGTCCCGTGATCGGACAACAATGTAGACGGTTTTCCTTTCCGTGATGTGAATCTTCGGAAGGCCATAAGGAATGAGTCTGTGCTCATGGTTGGAAGGAGTTCGATATGTATCGCTCTGGTGGTCATGCATTTGAATACAATACCCCACCGCTTCTCGGTTCCTCTTCCTCTCTTTATATACAGCGGGCCAAAACAGTCCATACCGGTGGAGTGGAAGGGCTTGTCGCCGAGTCGGAGGCGACAGGGAGGTAGGTCAGCCATCCGGGGTATACTGGGCTGCGCGCGCCACTTACGGCAGTCTAGACAGGTTCGCTGGAAGCGCCGCACTGCTTCTCTCCCTTGCAGTATCCAATAACGACGTCTGATCTCCGCGAAGACTCTCTCTGCCCCTGCGTGGTGCACATCCTCGTCGTATTTCTTTATGATCAGCTCTGTGACCTTGTGTCGGCTGTTCAAGACTATCGGGTACTTAACGTCATCCGGTAGGTCTGGGGCTCTCCGCAGACGACCACCCACTCTGATGAGATTATGGGCGTCGCTCTCGGGGGCCAGGTGAAGCAGTCTGCTGTCTGATGGGACGGGCTTTGCTCCCTGTAGACAAGCTAGCTCATCGGGGAACGAGTCTCTCTGGGCTCGTTGTAGTAGAATGAGTTCTGCTTCTTCGTAGTCAGCTGCTGAAATGTCAGTTGTGGGCTGAACCTCTGGGTGGTGCCACAGAAATGTCTTTAGCTGCGCACCCTCTAGGGTGAGGCAATCGTCTAGAACCGGGTCTGTGGGGACGAGTGTGTGTGTCAACCCACAGAACATAGGTTTCTTGTTCTCTGCCTCCTCTTTGTTCGCCTCCCGTGGGGTGGGTGTAGGCCACTCTTCTTCGGGGAGCTTGAGGAACTCTGGCCCGTCACTGTAGAGGTTGGGACGGGTGAGGTCATCCAGGGACATTCCCCGGGTGATGACGTCAGCTGGGTTGTGTTTGGTGTCCACATACCGCCAGCTGGTTACTTCTGTTAACTCTTGAATCTCGGTGACTCTGACTCCCACGAAGACCTTGTATCTGCACGAATCAGACCGGATCCATGTGAGTACGGTCGTGGAGTCTGACCACAAGATTGTTCTTTGCACCGGAATGGTGAGTTCACGTTGGATTAACGTGGCGAGCTGCGCTCCTGCTAGGGCTGCGCAGAGCTCTAGGCGCGGGATAGATTGTTGCTTGCGTGGGGCTATTCTTGAGCGAGCCAGGATGAAAGCAGTATGTATTTCTCCTCCCTCCTCTTGGGCACGCAAGTAAGCCACCGAACCGTAGGCTACTTCGGAGGCGTCGCTGAATACGTGCAGGTCGATCTTGCATGTCTCTGGCCTCACTGTGGGTGGGAAGTAGCTGCGGCGTATATTAACACCGGGGAGTGAGCGGAGTTCCGTCTCCCACTCTCTCCATGTGGATGCAAGGTGTTCGGGTATGGGATCGTCCCAGCCCTGGTCTTTGTCCCATAGCGCTCTTACAATCATCTTTGCCCGGGTGGTGTAAGGTAGAATACATCCCAACGGGTCATATTGTCTGGCGAGTGTTCTGTATACACTCCGTCTGGTGGTCGGTATTGCCGTCGACCTTCCCTGCTCCTTGATCAGGGGTTTGTGTCTATAATGGAGCGAGTCTGTTTTGAAGCGCCAGACTAGTCCTAGTGTCATTTCTTGGGCTTCTCCTGGGATGGTCGCCATCCAAGTATCGCTGCTCGCGGCCTTGTCCTCGGGGGAGAGGCGGCGCAGTACTTGCGGGTCGCTGCTGGCCCACTGCCTGAGATCAAAGCCGCCTTTGATCAGGGAGGCGCGGAGCTTGAGTAGGAGAGCCTCGGCTTCTTCTGGCGTCGAGACGCTTTGTAAACAGTTGTCCACGTAGAAACTATTTGTCACACTTTGTTGGACCTCTTCATCTGCTGCTGGGTCCTCTGCGACGTGCTTGCTCAATACTGGGGGGTCGCTGCTGGCCCGCTGCCGGAGATCAAAGCCGTCTTTGATCAGGGAGGCGCGGAGCAGCGCACGACGTCGCCAGTCAATTTTCTTTATGTGTCCCGCTGGGATTAGTTTGTTAATCTCAGCGCGGTACACAGCTTCTTGAGCGGGGTCTTTGGCTAGGCGCCGCTCTGTGTTCAATAGATACCGCTCCGTCGCCTCTTTTGTAGCACGAAAGGTGGGCATTCCCTCTCGCCTCAGGAGTGGAGTTGCGTATCTCATCACTCCGCTGACGTTGACTCTCTTTGTCCCGTGCTCGAGGAGGGCTATAGCGTAGATATCTTCCTTAGAACGAATGTCTTTCTTTTCGTTCTTAAAGGGCATTGTCTCTAGTGTCCATAGCCTCTCTACATGCTGCAGGAGTGTGGTGTCTCCTTCTGTCGCTCTGGAGTGGAGGCAGCCAGTGGCTGCTGTTCGGTTAAGAGACTTGGCGAGGGGGCCTTGTAACGTCCATCCTAGGCGGGTCTCGACTGCTGCAGGACAACCTCTGGGTCCTGTATGGACCCGGTCTATCGGGACTATGAGGTCTGCATGGTCGGAGCCTATCAGCAGGGTCGGGGTGGCGCCGTCTATGAGCGGGATAGGAAGTTGACGCAGGTGCACATATTTCTCCATCAGCTTGGCGATGGGGTAGGTGTACTGCAATAGTCCTATTTCTTGGCTGGTGAAAGCATTAGTAATCCTGTACCGTCTCTCTGGCTGCCCGCTTGCTGCGATAGTGAAGGAGACATTCTCGCCCTTTATCGTCTTTAGATCTCGTCTTATTGTCCGAATAGTCATCTGGTTCTCGCTCCCCCGTAGCCCCAGCTGGGCCGCAGCGGACGCGAGGAGAAGGGTCTTCTCTGACCCGTCATCAAGGACGGCGTAAGTGTCCATGATCTTGTCTTGGTAACTCAGGGTTACACGGACCACCTTTAAGAGCACCTGGGCGCCGCTGCTGCTAGCGGGGTCAATGTACATAACACTTGCCTTTGTGCTGTTGGATGGTGCAGGCTTTCTTTTGTTACTGTCGTGTAGGACATCCAGATGGGCTCCGTCACACCGACTACACTTCTTCTTTAGGCGGCACTCGGCTGCCATGTGACTGCGCGCACATCGGTAACAGCGCCTGTTGGACTTTATCCAGTGACTTACTTCTTCAGCGGTCATCTTCTTGAACTGGTCACATTGTGACAACCAGTGTTCCTTCTCGCAGTACGGGCACACCATCTTCCACTTCTCTTTCGTCGAGGGGGTACTGTGGTTCTTGCTGCTCGGTACTGATTCTGATTGGTGCATGACAGTCACCGATCTTCGGCCATCGTTTACTCTCCTAGGTCCCTCTCTGGAGCTTGGCGTGCTCTGCACGAACGTATCCAGCCGTAGGCTGCTGACTTCTCTCGCCAGGAAGTCGGCTAAATCTAGGAGGGATGGCTCGGGACCGTTAGGATCACGGTGGTCTCTTTGCCGCCTGAAGCTCTCCTGTCGGGCGGGCGGCAGCTTCTCTAAAATCCTCTCGACGTTCGAGTTTGCGTATAGTTCGTGCATACCCTTTTCTCGTTGCGCCCCCAGCATCCCTACCAGGGATTGTACTTTTATAGACAGGTCGTCTAGTGAGCGATTGTCTGTTGCTGGGGGTAGGCGATCAATATGCCTTATCTCCTGTATTACGTAATCCCATATACGTCCATATCTCTGGTCCAGCGCTGCTAGAGCCGCGGTGTATGGGGTCGTAGAGGTGGCATAGGCCAGCGCTATGTTGTGCGCTCGGGGCACTTTTAGGTGCTTCAATAATATTGCATACTTGTGGCGTTCATCAGCGACATCCACCATCATTGTCTCTAAGCACATCCGGAGCTCCGTGTACTGTGCTCGATTCTCATGGGTGAAGTCTGGAAACGTCGGTGTGCCAATGTATGACGCCATGGATGGCTGGCACATCGGTGAGCGTTGGAAGAGAGGCCTCCTGGGCGAGTCTCTTCTTACGCCTCTCGGTGGGCTGGTACTGGCAGGGTACCATGGCCTGCTGGTCCAGGTGCTATTCCTCGGGACTGGTCGTGCGTCATGCTCACCCGTGAGTCGAGTCGGGGGTCTGTAGCGCAGAGCCGCGGGGGTATAGCCTGGGCTGTACTGGACCTCCTGGTCCTGTGGAGTAATGTGCTGCTGTCGGGCTTGACTCTCCTCTTCTCCCTCTTCTTCTTCTGCCAGGTCATCTAGATCCTGTAGTCGTTTATTTAGCCTCTCCGCCGTGTCCGCCGTTCCTTCCTTGTAGCTGGGTCTCACTTGGACCGGTCGGGGAAGGAGTTCGGAGGGGGGTGTAGACTCTCTCTGGTGGTCGAGTTCAAGGTCGCCTAATCGGTTAGGGGAGGGTGCCCTTGACGTGTGTCTTGACGAGGCTCTGGAACCCCTTGTGGAGGGAGGGGGTGTTGCCCTGGTGATCAGCTGCTCCATTAGCTGCGCTTGTAGTCTGTCGCGCTCGGCTTGTAGTCTGTCGCGCTCGGCTTCGCGCTGGATGAGAGCGATGTCGCGCTCTGCTTCTCTTTGGGCACCGTCAGCGGCACGCTGGGTGTCGGACCGGTCTCTTGCCATATTCTCTTCCGTCTGAAGGCGTCTCATCTCCAGGCGTATGTGCTCTTCTTCGCTCCGTTGCTGTGTTTGGAGTCGATCGCGTTCACCCTGAAGTCGATCGCGTTCACCCTGGAGTCGATCGCGTTCGGTAGAGGCTGTCAGGCTGACGAGGAACGCCTGTGACAGCATCCTCTCCGCCTCGCTGGGGGAAGACGCTTGTAGAGGTGAGCCACTCCTGGCTGTACTCGTTGGGGAGTCCTGGAGCTCTATCTCCTCGGCGCTCTCCTCATCTTGTTCCGTGCAGAGTTCCACCTCTGGAGGGTTGTCTTCCTCCCGGAGCTCTGGGGGGACTACTTCTTCGGTATTGGCGGGGGGTAAAGTCGTGTCAGTTCCCTCCTGGTCCCCACCGTGAGCTTGGTCAGTTACATTAGAACCCACTAGGGCCTCTGTGGTCGGGGTATCCTGGTTGATAGGGTTGGACATAATTTTACTTTCTACTTTTACTGCGTTTACTGTTTGTAGAAGGCTAGGTAGTTTACTGACAGCGTAATCCTCTAAGTACTGAGGTGGCTGTCGTCTACGTTGCGGGCGTTTCTACTTTAGGAGGACCGTTTCGTGGAGTGTTCATCATAGGCCATTTCAATATTAATACCACTATATTAATATTACACTAATTACCCTCCGGCTCGAAGGACCAATTGTAACTGAGGGGTACAATTCCCTGACTGTATTGATAAGTATGGTATCATTAAACCACTACCGCTTTACTGGCCATACAGTACACGATATCTAAGTATGATGAACACTTTCCCACATATGAAATCAGGTCCACACAAAGGTAATAGTCAAATATTTAATATATAGCAAAAGGTACATATAATAATTACTTATTACATTTATGATTTGAATTGAATGCTCTTGTAAGGCAAATGAGTACTCGTATGCAAATCAACACTGAATGTCCAATCTCTGGTTACACAGGAAGCAAGTATACAACCTGGCTCTTAGGGGATTATAGCGATGGTCACTTAATGATTATAGCTGGATAATATACTGAAGGGGTCCCGCCGGTTGTAAGCCAGTAGGGGGGGTAGGAGAGCCGTCGGCTGTATCCCGTCTGGTCAACGATTTCCAGGGAGAATTCAGGTACAGAAAACAGTGCCCGTGGAACCTTGATCCACAGATGAATACACTTGGGCTCTCTTGTAGACGATAGCTGTAGCTGTCGCTGTCGGTCCACAACGAAGAAGAAGCGAGGCGACCTCAGTCTGGTCTGAGCGCCGTCTCACCTTGGCTCCTCTCGGGGTAAATCCAACACTCACCGGTGTTGGCGATTATCCGCTCCACAAATCAAAGCACCAAAGCAAATAGATATTCCATGCTGTATAGGGCTCAGCAGTCGTCGGGGTAGGTAATCCAATGTGCAGGTCCACTCGTCCTCGCCCAGAACTCCTCGGATGAAAGCACCACGCATGGTCTGCCCAGCCTGGTTAAGACTCTAGATAACGCGAGGAAACGATGGGGGTGCTGCTCACTTTAGAACTCTAACCGAACGATGCACCATACATAATAGACTATTATTACTTAATAGAAATACGGTGCCAAACTATGGCAATTCAGCTATTAATTCGCACGAGGTCTCACTGCTATTCTAAGGCCAAACAGGCCGTACTATACCGCACGCGGTATCGTGGGGTGAGGCTTCACGTCTTGTTACTTAGTTGGGTAGAAGGGTAAAGGACTAAGAGGAATTCTACATTTCTTGCGCCATATTTATATGCACAGTGGACAAGTAGTGCCGCTCTGCTTTCGGTAGCCGTATTCCTGCGCGGAGCTGAGGCTAGTAAAGGCATGTCTCGTCGGTACCTTTGAACTTGAATGCCAGGGGCTTGTCCCTGGCGCCTGGTCCTTTTGTCCAATAAGAGAATGAACTATTATGGGCTGTAGTAGAATAAAGGGATATTCAGTGTATATGTACAAGGAATATACAAGGGATATCAAACGATATACAAATACTATTAAATATATATCCATAAATAAATATATATATTCGGTTTAATCTGATCCTTCACAACAGTTAGGTTACAGAATGAGAATTAGGGTTGCGCTTGTATGGCGAAGAATATACGTAAAGTCAGTCAAGAGCATGAGTCACTAAGAATAGCAAGAATCCTACGATGGGTCTAAGTTGACACCACCTGTCGTATAGTAGCAACTATATAGGGCAACACTGGTACCGACTGAGACAATGGGTTCCCTCCGGGGTGTAAGGCCTGGAGGGTAGAGGAATGTTCGGGTACTCCGTCTGATTCAATGAGGAATAAAGAGACTCCAGGTACAGGAGTCGGTCCTTGTAAACTCCCTTGATCAGCAGCAAAAGCAATAGTTGTAATCCAGATGCTCGACAGCATTGATGACAGCTAGCCAGCCCCGTCCACGAGGCCAGCCCGAGTTGTAATCCTCACGAGGTTGAATCCCAAACGATAGTGGAAATCAACGATGCTCTTCTCCGGGTAACACGTTCCAAATCAATACAATCCAACCAGTAATGGTTCTGCAATCGCCGACGCCGATTCTCCTGTGTACATGTCCAACGGTTCTCCGCCTAGGACTCCTCGGGTGTGGGCGACGTATTTAGGCCACACAGCCTGGTTAAGTACACTAGCTAAGGGGAGCTCCAGTAGCTCACCACGTACCGCAAGTGCTATTTCAGCGCCGTGGACAACCGTGCTCGTTACGGATCTGGGGCTGAGCGAGTTCGAATCCCGGACTGCAGCCGTGCCTTTCCCAGAGTGTCTTCCCCCCCATCTGAACCCTTTCAGCCTGCTTCTGTCGGTCGAACTTGACCAAGTATAAATGCGATAAACGTATAAAAGAGCCAGGGAAATGGCCAAAGTTTAAAAAAAAAAAGTACACTAGCTAAAGACACGACGAACCGATGGGTAATGCTACACACGGAAGAACTGTTGCCGCACGATATACAATAGATGAACGACTATTTACTTCACATTAGATTAAGTCGAACTCAACGTTACTTCATTAAACTCTGACACTTTTATCATTCTATTCGCACGCGGTTCTCAATGCTCTGTTAGACGCAAGGTTGCTCACTTCACTGCACGTTGACTCGTGGTGAAGGTGGGTAAGGTACTGAACGTAACTGAATTGAACTAAGCGACTAAGCACGGTGTGCGCACCTTGCGCTGTATTTATACTTAAGTGAATATCTAGTCCCAACCTCAGTCCTTGTCTCGTATTACTACGCTGACTCCGGGCATGTTCCGACATGCCTGCAGTTGTCTTTGAACTTGCCGTTGGGGGCTTGCGCGCTGGCGCCTGGGGGCGCTGTCCAATAGGAGAGCGAATATTACTCTGGTCTGAACGCAGGTAAAGGGATATTCCGTGTATATATATAAATAATATACAAAGTATATCAAACAATAAAGGGATATTCTCAGTTTAATCTGGCCCTTCACAACAGCCGCCTCCTAATTAGTCCGCACCTAATTAGTTAAAGGAAGACAGATTAATAGTCCAGTCAACTGCTCAATGTCTGTTGTGGGGAGTAGGGCAATCTACAAAGTCAGTGGGTCATGGTCGTCATCAGGGGGGTCAGGGAGCTCTGGCAACTCTATCAGCCTCGCCACGGGCCGGGTGTAAGTCCGCCCTTGGACAATAACTTCTGCCGCTCTGACCTTCCCGTCGGCACCAGTGATCACTTTGCTTACGCGGCCGGCCGGCCACATAGCTCGGGGTAGTGACTGGTCTATGATCATAACGACTGTGTCCACTTTTAAGTTGTCCCTGTCCTTGACCCGCTTCTGACGGGCTGGAAGGGATGGTAGGGAGCTTAGGAGGAAGCGGGCCTGAGACTGGTTGATCTGTGCTTGGCTGTGTCTCCACATCCTCCGTCTGTTCCTCTTGTTCGGTCTGTACCCCGTCTGAGGAGGGGCCGGTTCCGGCCGCACCATCAAGAAGTCGTTTGGGGTGCTGGGTTCGAGGTCAGCTACGTCGCTTGGAGCGCAGCTGAGGGGGGTGGAGTTCGGAACTCCCTCTTCTTGAGCCCACGGTTCTCTCACAGGCTTCTCGTCTAATGTCAATAGCCTCTCAACGGGCTGTACGAGAGAGTGGCCTGTGTCGCTCACCTTTGCGTGCAGGCAGCGTGTAGACGTGGGTTGACTGTCAAGTCCGTAGAGGGGGCCCTGGAGCGTCCACCCCAGTCGGGTCTGAACCGCGACTGGGCATCCTTTAGGTCCGATGTGGGCCGCCTCGATTGGTGGTCGGAGCCTATGAGCAGGGTCGGTGTAGCGCCGTCGATGAGCGGTATAGGTAGTCTGCGTAGGTGCGCGAACTTCGCCATCAGCTGTGGGATGGGGTAGTTGTAGCTTGACAGGCCTATGTCATGGCCTGTAAATGCCTTAGTAATGCTGTACCGCTTCGCGGGCTGCCCGACCGCTGCTATCGTGAATGAGACGTTCTTGCCCTTTATGGTTTTCAGGTCTCGCTGAATAGTACGGATTGTCATTGTTTCTTCGCTCCCCCGCAGACCCAGCCGGGCTGCGGCGGATGCGAGGAGGAGAGTCTTTTCTGACCCATCGTCTAGGACGGCGTAAGTGTCCATGACCTTGTCCTCGTAGCTTAAGAGCACTCGGACCACCTTCAAGAGCACTCGGGAGCTCCCGCTCTTCGCAGGGTCTATGTGCATGACGTTCACTCTCGAGTTGCTTGGGCGTACGGGTTTCTTCTTGTTGCTGTCGTGTAGGACCTCCAAGTGGGCGCCGTCGCACTTGCTGCATCTTTTCTTTAGGCGGCACTCAGCTGCCATATGGCTGCGCGCGCAGCGGAAGCAGCGGCGGTTGGCTGTGATCCACTGACTCACCTCGTCAGCGGTCAGCTTCTTGAAGGTGTCACATTGAGACAGCCAATGTTCATTTTCACAGTACTGGCATACAATCTTCCACTTCCCCTTGGTCTGGGGGGTGCTGTGGTTCTTGTGCTGCGGCACTGTCTCGGCCTGGTGCATAACTGTCACTGACCGGCGGTTATCGTTGGACCTCCGAGGTCCATCTCTTGGGCTAGATCCACTCCACACGAATGTGTCCAGTCGTAGGCTGCTAACTTCCCTTGCGAGGAAAGCGGCCAGGTCTAGGAGGGATGGCTCTGGGCCGTTGGGATCACGGTGGTCTCTCTGCCGCCGAAAACGCTCTTGGCGGGCTGGAGGGAGCTTCTCCAGTATTCGCTCCACATTAGAATTTGCATACAGTTCATATCTCCCCTTCTCCTTTTGGGACCCCAGCATCCCCACGAGGGATTGTACCTTGATAGAGAGGTCATCCAGTGCTCTATTGTCTTTGGCTGGGGGGAGGCGGTCGATATCCCGTATTTCTTGGATCACGTAATCCCATATGCATCCATAACGCTGGTCGAGGGCCACCAGAGCCGCGGAGTATGGGGTGCTTGAGTTGGAATATGCCAGCGCTATGTTATGCGCTCTGGGCACCTTGAGATGCTTGAGGAGGATGGCATATTTGTACGACTCGTCGGGGACATCGGACATCATAGTCTCCAAACACATGCGTAATTCCGTGTACTGTGCTCTGTCCTCGCGTGTAAAGTCTGGGAACGTCGGTGTGCCAAGGTACGATGCCATGGGTGGCTGGGACACCGATGAGCGTAGGGGGAGGGGCCTCCTGGGCGAGTCTCCCCGTACGTGGGGTCGTGGGTTAGTGCTGGGTGGGTACCAGAGGCCGGGCCCCCAGGTGCTGCTCCTCGGTGCTGACTGTGTATTAAACTCAACCTTGGTTTGGGTCGGGGGTTCGTAACGCAGTGGCTCGGGGCTGGGGTCGGGGCTGTACTGGGCCTCCTGGTCCAAAGTAGGTTCGTGCTGGTGGGCTTGATATCCCTCCTCTTCCTCCGCTAGGTCTTGGAGTCTTCTAGTTAGTCTCTCGGCGACGTAGGCCGGTTTTTCCCGTTGGCTGGGTCCCGTATGGACCGGTCGGGGAGGGGGCTCGGCGACGTAGGCAGGTTCTTCCTGCTGGCTGGGTCCCGTGTAGTCTGGTCGGGGAGAGGGCTCGGCGACGTGAACAGGTTCTTCCTGCTGGCTGGGTCCCGTGTAGATGTGTCGGGGAGGGGAAGGTGCCCTCGACCCGTGTCGTGATGATCTCCGGGAGCTCCGCGTGGAGGAGTGGGGGGTAGCCCTCTGGATCAATTGTTCTATCATCTGCGCCTGCAGGCGGTCCCGCTCCGCTTCGCGCTGTGCATTGGCGGCGTCGCGCTGTGCATTGGCGCGGTCTCGTTCCGCCTCGCGCTGTGCATTGGCGGCGGCGCGCTGTGCATTGCGTTGCGCGTTGGTACGGTCTCGCTGAATGGTTTCTTCAGCCTGGAGGCGCCTCTCTTCCAGTCTGATGGTCATCGCTGTGTCGGCCTGGAGGCGACTCTCTTCTAGTCGGATGCGTTCTCGCTCGTTCTGTTGTTGCACCTGGAGGCGTTCTCGTTCCACTGCAGAGTGTTCGCGCTCACTAAGTGTCTGTGCTTGGAGACGGTCTCTTTCGGTTGAAGCTGTCAGCATGGCGATTAAGGCTTGCGCCAGTCTCTGGTCAGCCTCGCTGGGGGATGACACCGATGGAGGTGATCGGGCGTTGACAGGGCTTGGTGGAGACCTGTTCTCCTGGCGCGCTCCGAGGTCTATCTCTTGAGCGCGGTACTCTTCTCGCGGTTGCGCACCGAGGGCTGTCTCGGGTATGATAGGTTTTTAGTTCATTGATGGGTATATCAGTTCATAATGTCTGGTAATATCTTATATCTAAAGGCCCCAATGTATAATATTCCTGATGGGGCCTGGAGCAGTGGCTCTGTGTGTCTGTGCTCTCCTCCTCCCTGAATATGACCTGATGACCTCTGGCTAGAGGTTCCTTCTACACAGGGCCCCGTGCACACACATGCACGCGCACACACATGCACGCGCACACGCACGCACACTCACGTGCACACGCACACACACTCACGTACACACGCGCACACCCAGCTGTCGCCCATGAGGAGTTATGGAGATGTTGTTCAAGAATAGGGGTCTTCTACATCTGGAAGCAATTAGCCCCCCTTCTTCTGACCAAGCACACACACACACACACACAAGCACACACCACACAAACACCCATACATACACACACAGAGACATACACACACACCCCCCTCCCCTTTCTCAAGAGTGTATAAAGTGACATGTAATATGGACATTCTGCCTCTTTTGTCTACTGGTGATGTGCCCGCACGGGGTGACTGACTGTCTTCTTCTCTAATGAATAAAAGCTCCGTTTGAGAAATACTTCCGCTTCGTCTTTCGGCCGACTGGTCCACAACTAAATCAATTAAGAACTCACGACCAGGGATAGGCTAATCCCTAACAGGTACGCGCTCTTGGGTTGGTTGTGCACCGGGGTCTATCCCTGGAGCGCTTTCTTTATCCTGGAGCGCTCCGGGGTCTTTCCCGGTGATGCTGTCTGGAGGTATAGTCACGTCATGTCCCGCTTGGTCCCCCCCGTGAGCTAAGTCAGTTTCGCTTGAACTCTCTGGGGTCTCTACTGGCAGGGCCGCCAAGTCGATAGGAGTGGGCATGCTTAAACTATCCGTTTTATCCGTATTTAACGTCCGTTTAGATAAGCTAGGGGGTAAAACGAAAGCAAAGTCCTCTAGATATGGAGGTGACTGACGTTTGCGCTGCGGGCGTTCTAGCTTGGGGGAGCCGCTTGGAGAGTGTTCACCGCTGGCCATGTCAATATTAATATTATATTAAATATTACACTGATACCATCCAGCTCGAAGGACCAATTGTAACTGAGGGGTTACAAAACCCTGACTGTATTAAAGATTGTGATAGATTAAACCACTGCTAGTTATGTACTTTAATTACTGGCCAGACAGTACATCAAATATAGATGGTGAACACCCACAAGAACACGGCATTGACACAGAAATAGTATTTGAGGGTAATTTATTATTATTAGGCAACGTTAGGTTACAGAATGAGAATTAGGGTCGCGCTTGTATGGCGAAGAATATACGTAAAGTCAGTCAAGAGCATGAGTCACTAAGAATAGCAGGAATCCTACGATGGGTCTAAGTTGACACCACCTGTCGTATAGTAGCAACTATATAGGGCAACACTGGTACCGACTGAGACAATGGGTTCCCTCCGGGGTGTAAGGCCTGGAGGGTAGAGGAATGTTCGGGTACTCCGTCTGATTCAATGAGGAATAAAGAGACTCCAGGTACAGGAGTCGGTCCTTGTAAACTCCCTTGATCAGCAGCAAAAGCAATAGTTGTAATCCAGATGCTCGACAGCATTGATGACAGCTAGCCAGCCCCGTCCACGAGGCCAGCCCGAGTTGTAATCCTCACGAGGTTGAATCCCAAACGATAGTGGAAATCAACGATGCTCTTCTCCGGGTAACACGTTCCAAATCAATACAATCCAACCAGTAATGGTTCTGCAATCGCCGACGCCGATTCTCCTGTGTACATGTCCAACGGTTCTCCGCCTAGGACTCCTCGGGTGTGGGCGACGTATTTAGGCCACACAGCCTGGTTAAGTACACTAGCTAAAGACACGACGAACCGATGGGTAATGCTACACACGGAAGAACTGTGGCCGCATGATATACAATAGATGAACGACTATTTACTTCACATTAGATTAAGTCGAACTCAACGTTACTTCATTAAACTCTGACACTTTTATCATTCTATTCGCACGCGGTTCTCAATGCTCTGTTAGACGCAAGGTTGCTCACTTCACTGCACGTTGACTCGTGGTGAAGGTGGGTAAGGTACTGAACGTAACTGAATTGAACTAAGCGACTAAGCACGGTGTGCGCACCTTGCGCTGTATTTATACTTAAGTGAATATCTAGTCCCAACCTCAGTCCTTGTCTCGTATTACTACGCTGACTCCGGGCATGTTCCGACATGCCTGCAGTTGTCTTTGAACTTGCCGTTGGGGGCTTGCGCGCTGGCGCCTGGGGGCGCTGTCCAATAGGAGAGCGAATATTACTCTGGTCTGAACGCAGGTAAAGGGATATTCCGTGTATATATATAAATAATATACAAAGTATATCAAACAATAAAGGGATATTCTCAGTTTAATCTGGCCCTTCACAACAACTGTACTGTATTTGTGTTTGTTGACGATCTATTAATTGCTAACAAACAGAAGCTATTATGAAGTGTGATATAAGCAAATACATTTGAGCTTTTTGGAACTACTATCAGTACAGGTTGATGGAGGATCACATTCTGCAACGTCCTCTGCTTCACCGAAACATGGCTAACACCGGAGGTTCCAGACCACGCTATTCAACCAGCAGATCACTTCTTTATCCATCGCAAGGATCGGACATCAGCAGAGTCCGGTAAACAACGTGGAGGAGGTATTGCCTTCATGTTTAACAAAAATTGGAGCGATCCAACTAACGTGAAGGAATTATCCAACCACTGCTCCCCAGAACTGGAATATATAACCATCAAGTGTCGTCCTTTCTTCCTCCCGAGGGAGTTAACGGCGATCGTCCTGGTCGGAGTGTATATTCCACCGCAAGCCAGCAACAAGGTTGCGCTCTCCAGACTCCACGACGAGGTAAATAGAATCCAAGTGGCGAATGTTAACGCCGCCATTTTAGTGCTGGGAGATTTCAATAGCGCCAATCTGAGAAAGGTATTGCCTGACTTCTATCAGCATGTGACTTGCAACACCAGAGGCGGTAACATCCTAGATCACTGTTACACGCAATTTAAAGGTGGCTACAAGGCTCATTCTGATAGTGGCTTTGGTAAGTCAGATCACGCGTCCATCTTTCTTTCACCAAAGTACAAACAGAGAATTAAAAGTACTCCCGTAGTCTCGCGAGAGGTGCAGAAATGGGATTTGACGTCAGAGGAGACGATCCGGTCAGTGTTTCACTACACAGACTGGAATGTGTTCCGCGACACAGATAACATTAATGTCTACATGGAGACAGTGCTGGACTATGTTTGTACTAGGGTGAAAGAAACAATCCCCACTACCAAAATGAAAGTTTACCCAAATCAAAAACCCTGGGTAGACAAATCCGTCCGTGAAGCTCTGAGAGAGCGCACCAAAGCATACAACGACGGCCTAGTGGCAGGCAACATGAATGACCACAAGGTGGCGCGATACAACGTAAGGAGGACAGTGTCAGAGGCCAAACGACGCTACAGGGATAAAATTGAACTCCAGTTTGAACAAGCTGACTCTAGAGCTATGTGGCAGGGGCTCAAAACGATGACAGACTACAAAGGCGCCTCCCTCAAACTGAACAGTGACATCTCCTTAGCAAATGACCTCAATACCTTCTATGCGAGGTTTGATGCTGGTAATAACAACACCAGCTCACAAGCCTCGGCAATGGGGGGGGGGGGGTCGGCTGCTGATGGAGGCGCAGTGTTCAGGGTAACAGAGCATGAGGTGAGGCGGACCTTTAAAAAAGTGAATATCAGGAAGGCAGCAGGTCCGGACGGCATCCCCGGCCGCGTCCTAAAAGTCTGTGCCGACCAACTGGCCCCAGTATTCACTGACATATTTAACCTGTCCTTAGAACAGGCTGTCATCCCCACCTGCCTGAAGAAGTCCACTATTATCCCTGTACCCAAAAAATCCAAGCCTGCTTGCCTCAACGACTACCGCCCTGTAGCTCTCACCTCCATAGCCATGAAGTGCTTTGAGAAGCTAGTAAAGGGCTACATCTGCTCCTCCCTCCCCATCAACATGGACCCCCTGCAATTTGCATACCGCCCCAACAGGTCCACGGAGGACGCCATATCCCATGTGCTGCACACAGCAGCATCACACCTGGACAAGAGGCAGGGGAACTATGTGAGAATGCTATTCATCGACTACAGCTCGGCATTCAATACCATAGTCCCCTCCATACTCATAGCCAAGCTCAGGGACCTGGGCTTGGGCTATGACCTCTGCCAGTGGGTCTTGGACTTCCTGACTGGCAGACCCCAGGTGGTGAGAGCAGGCAACTGCACCTCCTCATCCATCACCCTCAACATAGGGGCCCCCCAGGGCTGTGTTCTGAGTCCCCTCCTCTACTCCCTGTACACACACGACTGTGTGGCTCAGCGGAGTAGCAATACAATCATCAAATTTGCTGACGACACAGTGGTGGTGGGCCTGATCTCTGCCAACGACGAGAGGGCCTACCTGGAAGAGGTCAAGGTCCTGGCGGGATGGTGCCAGGAAAACAGCCTCTCCCTGAACGTCAGCAAAACAAAGGAGATGATTGTGGACTTCAGGAGGTCGGGGGTCAAGGACTACAGCCCCCTTAGCATCGACGGGGCACCGGTTGAGAGAGTCAACAGCTTTAAGTACCTCGGAGCCTACATATCCGAGGACTTGACATGGACCACACACATTGACAGTGTTGTGAAGAAGGCACGACAACGCCTCTACTTCCTCAGGCGCCTAAGGAAGTTCCAAGTCAGCCAGAAGATCCTTAAGAACTTCTACTCATGTACAATAGAGAGCATCTTGACCGGCAACATCACCTCCTGGTTTGGGAATAGCACTGCACAAGACCGAAGCAGACTACAAAGAGTGACACGTTCAGCCGAACGCACAATTGGAGGGGGGCTCCCCACCCTCCAGAACATTTACTACAAGCGTTGCAAGGGCAAGGCTAAGAGAATCATTAAAGACTCCAGTCACCCGAACAACTGCCTCTTTGAACTGCTGCGGTCAGGCAAGCGATACCGGAGTCTCAAGGCGAGCACAGAAAGACTCAGAAGAAGCTTCTATCCCCAGGCCATCAGGCTGCTAAACGAACAATGAATGAACACTACACAACAACAACCACCAAACGCACATAGCACACACATCCACACGCACACACTCACTTTAAACAAACACACTGTAGCACCCACTCCACACACTTTATAGCACACACCCACTTTAAACAAACACACTGTAGCACCCACTCCCCACACTTTATATTTATGGATGAAGGATTGCACTACAACTCGTACACCTTACTGTAAATTGTACCTAAAATTGTACCTCATCCCATTTCTGCTTTGCACTAGATAGTACTGTACATTAGTACACTGCATAGTATTGTGTATTGTATATTATATGGTAACTCAGAACATTGTACATATGTCTATACCGAACACTGTGACCTCATTTTTCTTCTTCTAAATTCATGCTATATTATGTTATTATGTTATTTGATACTATCTTGTCTAGCACAGTCTCTGGAGCGTAACAGAAAGAAGCATTTTGTATGAAAGTATTCTGTACTTCTGTATGACAACTATTAAAGAACTTGAACTTGAACTTGAACTTGATTCTAGACCAAGGCCTATTCTAAACATATCAGCGGACTCTGCTCAAATAGTTTGGGCTTGGGGACAAAACTTGCCCATGTGGACCCCTATCCCTTCTACAGTAGGTCCTGTTATCATAAACAAGTCCTACTTCAACTGAGAGGAAACAGACACACAGTTACCTCGTTTTCAGACAGTCATCATCATTATACATTGTCGTCAAATGGCAAAAATCCATTCACAGCAATTACACTTGATATCACAATCTGGAAAGAGATACGCCTTTGAACATGTTCAATATTCAGTATACATGTGCTCAGTGTGTGGTATTATGGAGTCACCTAGCTGGGGGTATATTGGTGTGTAAATGACTGAATCAATATGTCAAAAGGTTGGCGATAACACATGATTTGTATGTTTTTATGACTTGAACAAAACATGCCTTTATTTGAGAAAACCACACTTATTTGAATGTGGGTATAATCTTCTATCCACTGTCCGTCTAATATGTGTAAAAGGAAATGGCTGTCTCCATTGAAACTACTATGGACTAAATTAAGAAGCTTTTTCATGTAATCTTGTGATATCAAAAACCATGATTACATGTCATCAAAACAGGAAGCTCACAGTATAATCAGATATGTCTTCATATGTTCTACTGAGGAAATAGTTGCAAACCGAACATAGTCAAAAAGTTTGTATCACAGGTTTTAAAGATCAGTTACAAATGCAATTTAACACCCATGTGTTTGAAACTCAAAAAAGTTAACCCATATTTGTATGCGTTATTTTATTGAATAGCCTACTTTTTTTTAAACTTAAATAGAGTTTTGAACTAAGGGTTTTTAGTTTTACCATGAGTACTATTCTCAACCTGCTGCCTGCTACTCCTGACCTTACAGTTGATATTAGTTAGGACATAAGAGACCCCTAGTGGTAAGGAGGAACTCAACAGGTGGTAGGGGCTGGTACCCATAGATATCTATAGAACACTAGATAGCTTAAGGCGGAGTCACCAGCGTCACTGAACCGCCGCCATCTTGTGAGGGTCAGCCTTGAGTGAGAGTGAGTGAGCTGCACAGACAAAAATACTCATAACTCGCTGAAATATTGACGGATTTACAAACGGGTTGGTTTGCTATAAACATCAAAGATGTAGTTATGATACTGCATACTTATACTTTTTTTTACAAACCGCTTGAATCATAGCCACGTTAATAATGCTTGTAATAAACCAAACCGTTTGTAAATCCGTCAATATTTCAGCGAGTTATGAGTATTTATGTCTGTGCAGCTCACTCACTCTCACTCAAGGCTGACCCTCACAAGATGGCGGCGGTTCAGTGACGTCGCTCTCCATTGGCCGGCAGCGCGGGCAAGCTATCTAGTGTTCTATATATATCTATGCTGGTACCCATCTAAGTTGGCAACTTGGCACCGTTCTGATTCCAACCAAAATGTCACCAATTGCGCCACTATTGAATGAGGGAAAATGTATTTATTTATTCATCTAATTCATATATGAACATAATGCTATGAACTAATGCTTTAGTGAAGGAAAGTCGGGTTAACTCGCCAACCATTCAGTGCCAGACCCGAGTATATTAGTCGGGTTTTCATCGTTATTTCTTTTATTCGATATTTCTATTCATTACGGGCACACGGACTCAGGGATCTTGTGTAAGTGTCAAATTAATCAAATCTAACTGAATTCAACCACATGTCATGGTGTAAGATTTTAATATTTGTCTAAAAAATGGAAATTGAAAGAAGCACTGTCGGATAGAATGTTACCAAATTATGTGTTCCATACCTACTGGGTGGGAGGTCCTTTCAGATATTTTCAGGGTTGTGGATTTCAGACGACCCCCATGTTAATTTCACAACAATTTAATTTATTAGAAGTTAGCCGAATCAGAGGACGTTTAAGAATTGACTTAGGTACGATAGGACAACCACGCTCTTTTGTAATGCCCATTGCCCCATGAGTCTATACTTTGCACTCACCAACAGGAGATGGACCAGCTTGCTCATTGCACACCCCCCTGTGTGGTAGACACTAGAATGCTTGGTAAACCTGGGTTTAAATACTATGCTCTGTACAAATAGAACGAACACAGAAAACCTTCAAATTGGAGCATTTCACTCCATTGTTAGATTTTAAAGTTTTGACCACTGACTTTCTGTTCTACTTGTTTGTCTATTGTGTGACTTGTTTGGTAATCTATGTCTAAACTGTACTCGTCTGTCCAATGTGTTTGCATATGTCTATTATTAACAGGTCTCTCTTGGAAAATGGGAGTTTCTTTTAGCTAATGTGAATTATGAAAGTTGCAAAAAGCAGATTTTCTGCTCACGTCTGCCATGCTAGCTAGTAGTGTAGATATTCCCAAACAAAATAATTAATGTAAGCACAAAACTCTCTAGCTTGCTCATCATCTTTATAACAAAGACACCTGTAAAGAAAATTCCAGGAGGCTTGGTCATTTCCATTCAAAATGGACGGACTTCAAAGGCGAATACAATCCCTTTCTAGATAGCGGTGTCACACGGTCATAGGAAGTTGAAAGACAAAAGTGGCAAACTAATGGTTTTGCAAGAGGGAAGTGACTAGAAACTAGATGTATGCTATTGTGAGGGAAATGTTATCTATGTCCATCTGTGTTAAATTGATTGATTGAAAACTTTATTAACAGATTGCAGAATGGGTACAATACAGTACAGCTCAATACACACAATTGTTAAGGGGATGCAGACCAGAGAAAGACTTTCGTCTTGTTTACATCAGGGTCCCCCATTTTCAATTCATCAGGACATATATGACATACATGACATACAGATAGTCAGTACTGCTACATCTATACATTTATGACATACCAGATTTGCAAATACAGTACTGTTTGTGATACAAAAGGAGTCAAGAAAAGGGAGTATATACATTTGACGTAGAAACTGTACATTGGAGGAGGTTGGGTGGGGTTGTGTCAAGAGGGAAGTGACTAGAAACTAGATGTATGCTATTGTGAGGGAAATGTTTTTTTTTTTAATCCACTTTTTCTCACATTTTCTTCTATATTTTCTCCCATCCCAATTTCGTATCATCCAATTCAACCCTCCCCTGTCACGAACGCTGTTTCTTGCCTCCCACAAGCCGGCTGCAATGTGGACTAAGTCATACATAGCACAAGTCCCCTCCCCTCCGGTACTTGAGGTAACAGCAGTCGCATCTTTTCACCTGCGCAGCTCGATCTCTCAGTGGCGAGGAGTAACGCGTGGGAGGCTCACGCTGCCCCCGACACTTCCTGATTCTACTGCGCAGGCGCACCAACCGACCTGTAGGAGTCGCTGTCCACAACGCCCGATCCCCACCCATCAGTTTCCCACCCCCTAATACGGCCAATGTGTATTAGTACGGACGACCAGCTAAACTGAAAGCAAATGTGGAGCGCTGGGCTCGAACAGGCAAGCCCAGCGTCTCCAGATTTCATGGCGAGCGCCTTGCCCACTACGCCACGTAGCCGCCCATTGTGAGGGAAATGTTATCTATGTCCATCTGTGTTAAATCTCTGTACAGCTTGACTAGTTAATATAGATCAACTAGCTACTGCCCAGACACTAGGCTACAGTCTGACAGTGTGTCTTTAACAACGACCAAGGTTAGGAGATGACATTTGTCCTATCTCTTCAGTTCTAGTGTGGAGCCATAACCATAACATAAGCCCTAGAGCCAAGGCTTGTTATTCATTCTCTCACTACGGCATATTTTGTTTACCTTTTCTGTCATATCTGGTATCTCATGTACGTCATTTCGATTATGTATTTAATCTAAGTTCTGACCAGAGCTCTTTGTCACTTTCTGGTCAGACGCTCGCGTGTCTCTGATGATAAACTGATCACGGTCACTTTCTGGTCAGACGCTCGCGTGTCTCTGATAGGGGTGTAACGGTACACAAAAACCACGGTACGGTACGTACCTCGGTTTTGAAGTCAAGGTTCGGTACGGGTTTTCAGTACAGTGGGGGAACGTTTGGCTTTCCATGTTCCACTCAGGGGTGATGTAGTGTGCAGTAACTAATTGTACTTGTAGGGCTGTCAACGAATATTCTATATTGAAATTAATAATCGACTTGTAAAAAAATAAAAAAAAAAATATAATAATTATATTAGATTGTGAAGAAAACAGCCCCCGGTGGGCAGTCGTTAGTGGTTAACATACCGTTGTATTCATTCGGTACACTACTACACAGCCGTTCGGTACGGTACAGTACACACTGAAACGGTTCGGTATGGATACGTGTACGTTTACACCCCTAGTCTCTGATGATAAACTGATCACGGTCACTTTCTGGTCAGATGCTCGTGTGTCTCTGATGATAAACTGATCTCTGTGGAAGCAGATTAAACTAAGCACACTCTCAGGAGCAAAACAGGAAAAGGCATTTCATATAAAAGTATTCAGTATTTTTGTATGACAACTAATAAAGAAACTTGAAACTTGAACTATGTTCTATATTTTTATACAAACTGACTTAATCTGAATTCCTACAGCTTACTGTCATGGCTCATTTAAATATTCCACAACACTATGTTGTAATTGCTATAGTTATGACTCTTGGCCGTTTTCCCACACTGTCAGAACATAAGTACAGTATGGGGAAGTAAGATGTTGTATAGTTCTAAGTTTGATGGAACGCCCTACCCACAACCGTGAAAGAATGTGAATGCCTACCCTCCTCCAAAACCGCTCTCAAAGAGCATCTACGGGTGGCTGCAATTAGAAACTGGCCCCTGTAAATGTCCAAATCCATCTGGGGAAAATAGAGCGTGCAGTGGTCTGCTTGTATTTCCATTTACTTCCAGTGGCGAATATTCATGGAGCCAAGGGAAGCCAAGCTTCCACAAAAATGACAGTAAAAAAGAAAAAAAAAATGTAAATAATAAATACTTTTTCTTATATATATATATATATATTTTTTTTATAGTTTACAATAATAAAAAAAAATCATTATTTTTCATCTCTGTGTTATAATAATTTTCTCCCTCCTGGAGAAATGTTCTATTTTTTTTACAATTTTCTCCCTCTTCTCCTTCTCACTCTCTGAGGCACTGTCTGCTCAGGCTCAGCATTGTTTTGATTGACATTGAGAATTTGAGAATATTAGGGCGGGTTGCCTTTTTCTCGCGTCCACATTGTGGTTGGTTGTGGATTCCACAACCAATTATTAGCCAATAAGATTCAAGCTTAATAAAGGGGTTGGGTTAATGCCTACACCTTAGCACAGCAGTAGCCTGGCAGCCAAGCACTCTAAGGGCATGCGTCCACCTATCTCACAAAAACGCTGGCAGTGCGCCGGTAGTGCTGGCATGTGAGGGTGTGTGTGTGTGCGTGTCATGTGAGGGTGTGTCATGTGAGGGTGTGTGTGTGTGCGTGTTGTGTGAATCGTGTGTGTGTTGTGAGGGTGTGTGTGCGTGTCTTGTGAGGGTGTGTGCGTGTCGTGTGAGCGTGTGTGTGTTCATTCTGTGGAAGTGTCCCTGCTGTTCCAGAAAAGCGGTACAGAAGAATTTTGCAAATGAGGAAGTCATTACTTTACATAATGGCTGTATCATTTGGATGCTTAGTGTTCCACACTGTTCTACACAAGTCTAGGCTTGTAGTGGCTCAACAGGCCAAGACAAGCTTCATATCCAGGGCCCAGTAGTTCAAAACCTTTCATCTCAATCAGATTTTGAAATCCCATTTTTTGTGATCCAGGATCAGACAACTCGGACAGATTTTGTCCCGGTATTTCAAAGCAATTCAGGATAGGATCACCCTGATCCAGACTTTTCAAGATTACTAGATCCTGAATATCAGTGCTATATATATATACAAAAAGCATTGCTCAAATATGATGCAGAAATAATTATATACAGATATTCAAAAAAGCATGTATACCATATTAGGGGAATGCATTTTGCATGGGCTCTGTGGACATGAAATGCAAATGATTGATGACACAAGTCAACAGCAGCCATAAGTGCAATACTCAAAGCGGGACAAATAAAAGAAAACGTAACAATTTAGAACACAATTTGCTTTTATACATCACAGTTTACAAGATATGTGCAAATAAAAACAGGAATGTATATATATAACTATATAATTATATAGTTCAGAATTGGTAGAAGTGCCTTGATGGCAGTGCAGTACCATTGAATAAGGTAGATAAGGTTATATAGAGTAGTCCATGTATCTAGGTGTAGCCCACTTTGTATGTCTACCAAAAAAAGTATTGATAGGAGAACATTTTTAAAACTGCATAAAAAAACTATGCAAAATCTAATATGGTTGACAGGTGGTTCAAGAGGCAAGGTTTTAGACAGCTTGATATATATAACACGTTTCACATCACTATACAGTGTAGGAGATATGGCCTTGTAAATTTACAAGTTTGACGTGTAGACTTGAGATGAATTTACACACAAATACTGTTTCTTAAGTTGTGCCAAATTTCATGTCTCTATCGTGAACTGTCTCGGTTAACCTTTTTCTTTTTTGAACAATAACCCTAAATTATTTGAATAAATCCAAAAAAAAAACAAGTAAGCATAAAGAAAATGACAGATTGTCTGTATATTCTGAATCCCCACCCAGCCCATCAGCTATACCCAAACAAACCACAATGAGTCAGATATTTAGCTCTAAATATCAGAAAAATAGAACATTTTAGCCCTTCCCATGCGCGTTCTGCTCCGTGGAAATGACACAGCTTTGTTTGTTTACATGGTGAAGTTATGTGTAAAGTTAACTCCGTAATGTGCCGTCACAACTATCAATAGCTTTAGAATAAAATCTTAGAACAATAACGTCATTGACAAGTTTCACTGCTAGTGTTGTCAATCTCGTTCCGTCTAAATTAGTTCCTTCTGTGTTGAACAACTAACACGATGAACTACTATAATTATACAGTTCATGTTTGCATTTTTAAATTATAACGTCAATTTGTTGTTGTTGTATGAACAATCAGTTTCCACTGTATTTAGAGAGACAAATGGTCTGTCTTGATTAGGCCTGTCCCCGAATAAGGATTTGTATAGTCGACTTTGATTGGCCAATTTTTTTTATAATATTCTTTGGATCATTCCATTTGGGCTGTGGGGGGTGCTTAATGTCTGAAGGAGTCGACTGAAGGCTTCTTGTCCTCTGAAAAAGCATGCAATTGGTCCACTGTTGATATTTGTCTAGTGTGTTCATTAGATGGGTGAAATCCTCTTTCAGTGCCTCTGTGCCCGTTTTCTTAGGCAGTTAGCATCGCTGGTATGTGCACCATTAGCGTTAGCCATGCTTCTAGGCTTCTTTGCTTTTGGAAAGAATGATACAATTTTTTTTTAATAAAAAATAATAATTGTATCCTTTTTTTGTGTGCATTCGACTAAGAGGTTGGCAGTCGACTACGGCTCCTTTCGATCGATTAGTCGACTATTCGACTAGTCGAGGTCAGCCCTAGTCTTGATATATCAAGCTGACAAACAAACAATGTGGTGGAAATGGCTGTTTAAGGGATGAACTGATTGAACATATAACAACAGATTGATGTAACCGTGTTTATATGCAAATTGCGGATAATTGCAGTTTCTTTTCAATTTCTTTCCCCTTTAGGTCACTATAGTCCCCACTCTGAAAATGTATTAAAAGAAGTCTTGCTCTCACCATCTTTGTACTGAAACGCCAGCCTGCGTTGCATCATGGGAAGGTCTAAAAATGTTTAAAAAGGGAGACTAATCAAGTCCATCTCCTGAAATGTGTTGAGTGAGCTACACAAGGAGATTAGAGCGGGCACAGGCTCCATTTGCCCCAATGGGAAATGTTTTGGCAGAATGTGGCTATTCTTTTTCCTTTACCATAGAAGGCTGTTGTAAATATTGGATCATATCTTACAAGGCGAAGGTGTTCTGAATATTCTGACACTAAATTGCCTTTTTTCTGACTTGTAGATCCAGCGCAAAAAGATTGTTGGGAGACTTGTCCAGCGATCTCAGTGTTAACATCGTCATTATTAAAAAGTCCCGCCCACATAGGAAACGGTTCCATTTTCATCCCATTAGCGCATCTTTCATTGTGTTATCTTTCTTAAATTATATTAGATTCAAATATATTGTCATTATACAGCACAAGTACAGTACAACGAAAAGGGGTTTGGCATCCAACCAGAGTACAAATGTAGAAGTAAAGTGCAACAGCAATATACAATGTACAGGTGATTAAACTGGGTACAAAATATACAAATGAGTACTACTGTAGTAATGTACCTGTAGGGTGAGGGGATGGGGTATTTGTGAAACTTAAACTGAATGATGATGAACAGACAAACCAACCTAACCGGATACCAGCTGCTGGTCATACAATTATGAAATGCATCATGCATCACACAGAATGATAACAACCGTCAGTGACTATTGGCTCAGACTGGTCAGTAGACAGAGCAGAGAGAAAAGGTCCTCCAAGTTCAGGAAAGCATTGTCCTACCTGGGCATTGGAAACTAAAGTTGTCCCAAAGGAGCTTTGAGGGATGCGACTGAAGAATTCGTCCTCAATATTATTCTGCCCTGGAAACACATCTGGCTGTTTAACCACACTTTGAAAAGCTTGATAGTCATCGCTAGTTGGGGAAATGTTGCTCAAAGGGGCAGGTAGGCTTTCGTAACAGGGGTTCATATCACAAATCAGTGTCTCTTTGTTGTTCACATCTGGGATTCCCTCAGGTAGAACATCTCTACTGCCTCTGACCGCCTCGTTGAAACTCTCATACCCAGCATCGCCGCTTGCAACAACGGTACAAGACACGGGCGCGATGATGTCGTTGAAGATGGGGCATGAACCGCTGCCCTCTGCCGATGAACCATTCCCGGCGTCTGCATCGCACGGCTGGTACGAAAAGTCTGTTTGCATGCGAGGCGAAGCCACTGGAGACCAATCGATATCCGGTGGTCCAGCAGTGACCCGACAAACTGGTGCCGGTGGATCAGAGGTGGTTTTGTTACTCAAAACATCACCCTCTGTAGAACGGTAGGCAGGTTCACAGGAAAGCACGCCGGCCTTCATCGGAAACTCTGAATCGCCGCTCGTCATCGTCTTCTGATCGGTGGGAAGGCGAATGGAGTAGCTCCTGTTACTGAAGCAGGAAGATCCAGAGGAACTGCAAGGATCGTAGTCAGAGGTGACCAATCGACTGTCTCCGTTCGACCGCGCCACAGCATTGTCTGGTGATGACACCGTCGGAGCGAGGTGGGGGAAGGCTTCGCGCATTGCTTCCTGAGCGGCTTTGTGAACATCGACGTCGATGCCAACCGTGTTGGCGACGCCGTATCCCAGGGAAGAGGAGTCGTTGCTCCACTGGGAACTCTCACCACTGCTCGTGTCCAGCAGTAAACATTTTGACCTGAATGACGACATAGACGTTGTTGTTTTAATGGGTCATGAAACTCAAAGCCTAAAATGACCACAATTAAAACAACTGAGAGGACTGATCATGTCATGGACTCAGATTATGCGCACAACCTGTAGATTCATTTTCACTCTGCACTCAACTCTATCTATAGAATATGTAAATATATGAATAGATTTATAGAATATGTCAACTCAATATTAAATTAACTTAAAGTATCGCCAAGCTTCGATTGCACCCACTAGCCCACTTTTAATAAACAGTTTAGACCAAGACCATTAGTTTGCAGTCATTGGACAAAAACGATTACAATAATATTAGAATCCATCTCTAACATATTTCCACGTGCCAGACATTGAGAAAATGCAGTCCTTTGTTTTGATTTCTGACATGTTGCACATGGCGTCAGGTTTTAGTAATTAGGACGTGTTTTCTCATGGTATTGGCCTGACACCAGATACCAGAATTGTTATAGCATCCTTGCCTGTTAATATATGAAGACAATGACATTATATAACTTTTTTATTTTGTAATCCTAATTTAGATTTAGTATTTTTTGCTGTAAAAAATTGTTATCATCTCTACTGTTATTACTGTTATTTTGCTGCCATATTGGTCAACTTCGATGCAAAGAGAGGTAAGGATGTGGAGTGCATCAGTGTTAAAACTTTGCTATTAAAATGCCACTTCAAGTACGGAAATAGTGAAAACACACTATTGAAATTACATATTCATGGTTGTTCGACTCAGGTTGTTTTTCATGTGCTGGATAGGACCCAGTGGAAAGTCATGTAGTTTTCATGTTTTGAAATACATGGAAGTGAATTAGTCATCTGAAATGCATTCATACAGTAGTGATGTATGAAAATGAAGGTGGCGGGGAAGAGAATAAGGCAAATTGTGGTGTGAAAATGTGAAAAGAACAACAACTTTAATGGAGTTGTGCAGCAATACTGACCATGGGTTATCTTCATTTGGATGCTTTTTCAGGGGATCAATAGTGACAGGACAAAACATGATTTCCTGGGGCTGCAAGAGCTGTAACAAGAAGCATGAAATGAAATATCTTCAGATTTAATGCTCTTCTATTTAAAATGTAAATGTGTAATAGTTTTGAAATTGCATGACACTGTGGTCAGATGAAAAGCATGTACCTTGTAATAATAATAATAATAATAATAATAATAATAATAATAATAATAATAATAATAATAATAATAATAATATACCTTGTAACCTAATAATACATTTTTGTTACAATGTTATTATGTGTGTCACTGATTCTGGTTCTTGAGATCTGGGACAAAACACGTTTTAAATCTAAATGCAGATGTTTGTAGACACAAGTCTACAAGTCTTTTGCTTGCATAGAAAATACCTCACGCTAGTGACCTCTGATGGTGGTGACAAGACAAACTGCCTTGTTTTTCCTTCTGAACCATGTTAAAACCAGTTAAACTTCGTGGTATGCCTCGTTTAATATAATACATATCCTTACCTAAATTATAATTATTATAAATGTGCAAATAATGTTGTGGGTATACACAGTTCCATTAGATTAAACATTGTATGCATGTCTTTTATTTCAATTGTCTTAGTTTTTACATAAAGAACATTTCCCCTGTAGGACATATTTGTCTCAACTCAAGAATCAGTGATATATACTGCATATATATATATTAGTTAGCACTTTGCTTCAGAGCTAGCACTGTAGGTAAATAATGAAAAGCCAAAGCCATTGGCAACTTGAACAAGAAGAATCAAGGGTGCCAATGGCTGTTCAGGATTTACCCATAGTGCTAGCTCTGAAGCAAAGTGCTAACTCATAACTAGAGTTACATTCAGAAACTATGGTTTTCACTCAACAAGTGTGATATTGTTTTGCAGCCAAGTCAAAGACCCTGTGTTGACTTAAAGGAACACGCCAACATTTTGGGAAATTTGCTTACAGTCAGTAAAAAGCTATCTGGCTGCACGTTAGCCTATGCTTAGCACAATGAATGGAAGTGGACAGTGACGGTTAGCCTAGGCATTGTCCAACTAACACCTCTCCCGAAGGCTACCCGTCACTGTCCACTTCCATTCATTGTGCTAAGCTAGGCTAACGTGCAGCCAGATAGCTTTCTACACAAAGAGGAAACTGGTATCCATCTTCTTGTCTCTCTCTGGAGAAGACGATAAGCTCATTTCCCAAAATGTTGGCGTGTTCCTTTAAAGATAACAGCGCCAATAATCGTACCGTTTGCTCTCCTGGAATCATACCCAGAAGTGCTGGGTTTGGACATCTGGCCGCCTTGTCCCAGAACGTAGACTTGACCCTACCATCAATCAACAAACCAATCCATTAAATCACATCAAATACAACAGAAACAAGTTAATAAAATTTTACTTTAAATACAAGATTCAAACACAGCATTTAATCAATAGAAATTAGATGTGTCAAGGACGTGGGAAAGACTCACTTAACACAGCTGACAAAAGCTACACTGGTGACGACGACGGCAGTGAAACAGAGGACACCGATGACGGTCCACAAGATGACGTGAAACGACACGCCTGCAATGGAAAAGGATATGACATTCTCAGAGCATGTACGTCATTTTCACCCCCTTTCTGTTTTTTAACCCTTTCACTACCACACTACAGAAGGTTAACCATAGCACATTACAGACGGTTAACCCTTTCACTGCCACAATACAGAAGGTTAACCATTTCACTACCACACTACCAAAGGGTTAACCCTTTCACTGCCACAATACAGAAGGTTAACCATTTCACTACCACACTACCAAAGGGTTAACCCTTTCACAACCACACTACAGAAGGTTAACCTTGTATTGAAAGGGTTAACCTTCTCTATTGTCGCAGTGAAAGGGTTAACCCTGTGGTAGTGAAGTCTCTCTCTCTCTCTCTCTCTCTGCCAAACTTTACACTATAAAAACTAACCATACTTTCAATTTGGTAGATCAAACAACCACTTTTTGTTGCCATTAGTTAGTTCTGCTCACCCTTTGCTATATTTGCCTTGCTAACATAATTGTTTCACAGTCAGGAAGAAAACTCAAATGTGCGCAATAAGAAATGAAAGTTGGGGCACAAAGGTATAGAGGCTTTACGTTTTCAGAAATAAGGTTCATATGTCAATTTTCAAATCAAATGTGAATCTAGCATATCATTTTTAATCTAGTGTCCCATGGTAGACGATGGGTAGCTCACAGCTGTGAATGTGTCATTGAATTAATGATGGAGCAAATTAAACAAACTTAAATAAAAGTGAGGAAAAGGCACAGAACAGCAAAAACGTACTGGTTTGGAATGTCCTCCCACTGCTGTCGCTGCATTTGTCATTGAGGTCAGTGCAGCTTCTGACACTCACAACATATTCCGTACTGGACTCCAGGTCTCCACCATAGATGTCATGCTGGTGGGTGGGCGCCGAGATGATGCTAGACCCCTAAACAAAGAAAACAGGCATCCTCAGAGTCTGATATTATAAGAATATGCAAGGGTTATTTAGGGGTGGGCATTTTTCACTTAGCTTTTCTTTCTTTTTTGAACAAATGTTTTTTATTTTCCCTTTTTTAACATGAAACAAGACAAACAATACAGTAACAGTAATAATCAATGATAAGATAAATCACAGGACAATAACAGAAATAATAATAACAATAATATAATGACAGTCCAGTAATTAAATCAGAATGAATGTAATTAAAAGATTAAAAAGACCTTCCGGCACATTTTATCCGGTTGAAACCAGCGTGACGCTATCAACTTTTTGGCAGCCGTAAGACCCGCCAAAATGAGTCTCTTTACATTCACTTAGCTTTTCTATAGCTATTTTGCAAGTTACTGAACAGTCGAATTGGTGGTTTGAACAAGATACTGGAGCAGAATCAGCAAAGAGAAAAAGAAAATGAGAAAAAAAGGCTAAAAGGGTAGAGCACGGGCGAAGACACCAGTCAACCTTAGTCAGTCATTCAACAGATGAGAGAATTGTGGGATTTGAAAGGATTCAAAACCGATCCTGAATTGACCTTCCTTCTCGTCTATTTTATTTATGAAACACATTGTGTGACGTGGTTTTACATCACTATATGCATGCAGCACACGCCAACCAGATAAAGATCTTTGTGACACAAGGCGGTGGTGGGAACAAGGCTCGTGGGAAATGCAGTCCTTTATTCTGGGAAACACTACCGTTTTTTTCTTTTCTCTTTTTTTCCCTCCTTCTTTTTCCGATTTTTCTCCCATCCCACTGTTAGTCGTTATGCCAATTCCCAACCCCCTTCCTGGTTGTTGCGCACTTTTCCCTACTGTTGGTCCGAGAGGCCGGAGACTGTCGCATGCTTTCCTCCAGCCTGGCCGCGCAGATTCTCACTGGGAGAGTGTAACGTGTGGGAGGCCACACTACCTCTCACCAGATCCTACCTTCGCTGAGCAGGCGCCCCGACCGAACTGTAGGGGTCGCTGTCCACAACGCCCAGGACCCACCCACGGCTCCCCTCCCCCTAACTCAGCCAAACGAGTTAGTATAGCGATCAGCCCGAGCCAAGGCAATGCTGACTCTCCGGGACACTACCGCTTTTGTACACTGGGGTCTCCAAAATCAACACCAAATAAAAGGTTCCTATAGTAGCTGCTTTAATGGGTGCCAAGTTGCATCTAGAAATAATGGCCATAGATGACAATAATAAAAGTATTCAGATTACAGTTTTACTTGGTTGCAATCTACATAGGATCTGCAGGAATTCAGGTGCCACGGAAGACTGAAGGCTAGTTATGAGTAGAAGGCTGGCTTTTTAAAGAAGTGCACAGGATAAAGAGTGAACGGTGCGTAGTGCAAGTAATGGTGTAAGCCTTCCTCCAGAAATTATATTATAAATATAAAAATTTAGAATGTAACCTTCCGAATCGGTCTGCACCCACACGCCTATATCCAGAGCTGTTGTCGAATTAAATGTGGACAGCGTGAAATATGGATTACTTCTGAATACATAACATTTTATAATATGCGCAGAATATGGAAAAATCACATAAACTATTAAACCATATCCTGGGGTTGATCTTGATAGATAAGCCATTTCAAACGGAGACATACACACTAAACTACAGACAGGGTGGGCTGTAATGTCGAGGCTTGTAAACTATATTCTTTCATAGCCAACATGCCTAATATTTAAACTGCAATGACTAAATCTCACCTACTGCCAGGGACGCGGGAAGGGGGGGTGCGGGGGGTATTTATATATTTGTATATTTATTTGTATATATTTGTATATACTGTAACTGTATAACTGTAACACTGTATATTATAAGTTTATCCTGCTCAAAGCACGTCACCATTTTAATATTGTGTGTATTGAGCCGTACTGTATTGTAGCCATTCTCCAATCTGTTAAATAAAGTTTTCATTCATTCATTACACTACTGTATGTACACAATCATACGTGTAAAACCGAGTAGATTTTCGAGTGATGACAGACTGTCACAGACTGATTGAATGACAGGTGAAACAACTAATTGTATTCACCTCCCGTCTCCCGCCCTTCCCACGCGCCACGAACCACTGAGCTAATGTGATACAGTGCTTGCGCAGTCAGTCGATTTGAGCTAGTAGTCAGACTTTGCTAGCACAGAATGTCTCACTCGCAGAAAAGAAAAATATCAGATTTATTTTCGAAACGTCCTGCCGGTCCCAGTGACAGTCCCACTAAATCTGATAAACGTCAGAGAGAGACAGAGACGACAGGTTCAGCCTCAGCATCAGGTATTGAAGAGTTAACTGAGTCTGTTCCCCTATACCCCCCCTCGGGCGCCAGGGGCTTCCACTGAGGGGTGATGCAAATAGGGATGGGGTGTTATGGCAGCTCATGATGGAAAGAGTGCGCACCGAGTCTGATCCCGAGTTGAAGAATTGGCTCCAAAAGAGAGACAACTGGATGTCCAACAACATCCAAAACGAAATCTTACAGCTGCTTGCCCATGATATTCAGCGACAAATTAGAGGCAAAGCATCCAAAAGCCCAATCTTTGGCTTGAGCGCTGACGGAACCACTGATGTCACTCACTGGAAAAGAACAATTCTCGTGTAATATACAGTTAGCCGATGACAACTTGGAAGCTCAGAACTTCTTTTGGGGTTTTTACAATGCCCGGCCCAGACACAACAGCCGAGACGCTGTTTTTGTGTATAAAATACTTTTACGCCTCGACCTGCCCATGGAGAGGCTGATAGGATACTGTTTTGACGGGGCCAGCAACATGTCTGGGGGGTACAGGCTAGACCAGGGGTTCCCAAATTTTTCAGGCCGCGACCCAAAAAAAACTGTGTCAGAGAGCCGCGACCCCCATTATTATAGGAGGTAAAAAAAATTATTTTAAATGGAAATGTATGGTTGAAACATGCAAACGTTCAAACGCACACACACTAATAAGCATTGGAGGCTTTTAACCAGGGCCGGACTGGGGAAATCATTCAGGCCAGGAAATATAGCCCCAGTCAGGCCACTTTTTAAGCAGGGGGTCTGGGGGTCCCCCACCAGGATTTTTTTTGTTACAAAGACTTAATTTCCTGCATTCTGGTGCAGGCATTTTTTTTATTTGTACCCTTTAAATGCCAGTGTTTGTTATGGCATCACAACTTATTGTTAAAAAACAGGCTAGCATATGTATTAGCAACAACACAGGTTTTTTGTAATTGATAAATACAATATTTTATTCAACTTCAGCCCTGATCATAACACCACATATTCATTTTATAATTCTAACCCTTTAAATGCCAGTGTGTGTGATGGCATATATTTGCAATATATCAAATGCAAAGTAAATTTTTCTGGGGGGGATTATTACAGGCTAGCATGTGTCAATGATTAGCAGTTTTTCGTAAGGATCCCGCCTCCACCAATCACATGCGGCTCCCTTTGTGTGTGTGTGAGAGCAAGAGAGAGAGAGAGAGATAGTTCTCCAACTTGTGTGAGTTGCAGTGATCTCCTGGTTGTTCCCCATCTAGGTTATCTAACTATTGCGCTGGTGCAAATAGAAACACTGGCCTGGCCTGCTTCTAAGTTCAGTGGCCTGACCGCAAAAAAAAAAAAAAAATGTTTTTTTTTTTTTTTCATCTGGCGACCCCCCAGCACCCCCTGCCGTTTTATAGTTCCCGCGGCCCTGCCTACTGCTAACAATTGAATGAACACTCACACCAAAATTATAAATAGCTTTAAAACAATGCATTGTGTAGCCGCCCTAGTGGTTGAGGTCCGTTTGTACCAGGGGCCGGCTCTGCCCACTTTTCTATGAAAAAATAAGGTAAAATGTTAGGAGGCGTTTATCACCTTGCCCTTACCTCTGTTTTTCCCTCCGTCTTGCGGTAGCTCACATCATAAGTCAAAGTCGATTCGAAATATGGCTTTTCGTAGTTACAATTCCACATGACCCGAACATCCCCATTTGCAGTTTCTTCCACTGATGTGATTGTTGGGGGTTTGGGCTTTACTGCAAAAGAACAGCAGTACTTAACATTTTTTAATGGCGACTTTCTAAAGTACAACAGTTTAGGAAAAAATACAAAAGATTCATAGCAAAAAGAGAATAACAGAAAACATGTTCTTTCTTAGAGATATAAATAATTAGATAGGAATGCTGTGTGTATCTTCAATCTTGCTAAACAGAAACATTAAAGAATATCCAAAGCACACTGTTCCATTGAAAAATATTTTAAAGCCTTTATTTTTCCATGGCTGGCGAAGATAAAACCACCTTTCAGCTCAAGGGAGCCGTCATCAGGATGACCCGGGCCATGGTGACCTGATCGGAGTAGATCTGACTTCCGACAGATCATCAATAAATAATTTGTGAACACTAACAACTCTCCTTTACTGAAATAAAATTAACTAACTAGAAACCAGAGATACAAGGCTCTAATTTGTGTGATGATGACATTACCAGACACTTTCAGGAGCGTCTTCATTGAAGCTGAACTGGACACTGGCTTTGTGGTTTCATAGGAGGTTTGTTTGGCCTTTATTTTACTATTAACCAACAGTTACGACACAGAACAATATATCCACAGTCCACACATCCCCATACTATTCTGGTAACACTTTACTTAAAAAGGTATCCAGTGGAGTTTTTGACCACTAGTTGATGAAGTTGGTATTATAGAGCATCACCAAGTGGTCCAGGGTGTATCTGCATGACTTGTACACCAAATCCTGGCACCACGTCACCCCAGTCCTAAAAGGCCTCCATTGGCTTCCCGTCATAAATCAATCAATCAATAGAGACCATATTAGATCCCCACGTGGGGTATCATTGGAAAGCCACACTCATTGGCTACAAGTTACAACCCTGTCCAAATGATTGACGGAGCTAGAGCCCCGGGAGTCATGTACGTGTTGTGTACTTTTGGCGCACGCCTCACATATCGGCATGTAACTCGAGAACCGCTGACAGATTCTGTTTTGTGATGATCATTATACAACGGCATGCAAATTTCTCGATTCTGATTGGCTGAAACAGTCATTTTACACGTCTTTATTGGCAACAATCCACGCTGCTGGCCCAGGACCCGCCCACAACCGACCCACATCACATCACTCCGCCGGATCACAAGAAGGTGGCCAATAATATTTACAAATGGATATGTTAATGGCGACTAAACGACTAAATATGAAGCGATTCTGTCAAGGGGAATGTGTTAGCCCTTTAAACAATGTTGGATGATGTAATTGATGGGTCTTGAGGCAATCTAGAACAAAAGAAAAATCGCGGTTTGATTGATAGATTAATTGATTGATTTAAATTTCTACTTCCTTCTTGCTACTGACTGCAGCGTTCTCTCTCACTGTCCGACGCTGGCGTACCCACAAACACACACACACACATACACACACACACACACACACACACACACACACACACACATACACACACACACGCACACACACACTGTGACACACACACACACACACACACACGCACACACACACACTCCTGTCTGCAACAGCGGGGGAGTCAGACTGAGAGAGAAGCAGCGCTGTTTTAAGTGAGCATGGTCTATTGAATTGATTGATTGGTTGATTGCTAATTTTATTACTGTACCCCTGGTTTCCAACTGGTTAAGTTTAGGCTAAAAGAAATAAATAAAAAAATAGGGCGAAGAAAACGTTTTTTTCCTATGCATTCCCTTAACAATTGTGTGTATTGAGCCGTACTGTATTGTACCCATTCTGCATCTGGTAATAAAATTTTCAATCAATCATTCCAATAATACACAGTTGGATGTGTTAGTTGGTTGGATGCACTTCAAGCTGCTTCCACATGAGGCAACTTCTCTCAATCATTCCAATAATACACAGTTGGATGTGTTAGTTTGGTTGGATGCACTTCAAGCTGCTTCCACATGGAGTTGTGGGAACTACTTTTTCTGGCGGATGGTTTTTTCAATAAATCTTCGATTAATGTGTGTTTATTGTATAGAAATAAGGTTGGATGAATCTGGCAGTTGTATAAAAGCTTTACACCACGTGCAGTCGTGATTTGTGACCAATAAACCATGCCTAGGGGGGTCTAACGACCCTCGGCTGCGCCTCGGGCCTAACAACCACCCCTAGGCATGGTTTATTGGTCACAAACCACTCCTGCGTGTGATGTAATGCTTAAATGTAGCTGCTCCTTCATGCTATAGATTCTCTATATTGCCTTCAGTGCTCCTCATTTTAGGCTTACTATGTTGCCGACACTAGAATTTGAGCTTATCCTACTGTTGCATTTGCTGCTTTCATGTGGAATTTTGCTTGAAAAAGGAAACCATCTTACTGGATTGTGTGATACTGATGTCTTTGGACTCCAGCTTCTTTCCGGCCCTCCAAAGGGTCACTGTGACATATGAGTCTTGGATAAGTCTCATCCGAATAGAGCAACTACACTCCCCAAGGAAGCCCTCGCTGTCCTTGCAGTTGCAACATTCCCTCTTTTTCCTATGGAATGCAAAGCAACAGTGTTCAGTGAGATGCAGTGACAAATAGTGACTTCTTCCATGTTTAGAATTAGGGATGAAAAGATACTTCAAACAAGGTACAAGAGAAAATCGCCCAATACTTATACCAAGAGCCATGTCTAAAGATGACCACTAGAGGGGAGCAATGAGCCACTGTAAAACAAACAATATTTGTCTTTCTCCCAAAATGAAAGATGTGTCTTATTTCGCTGAAGTGATCTCTGTAAATACATCGTACAACGTTCGGACATAACACTGCCTTAACTCATTCTGCGCCGGCCATTTTCCTCATCCTGTTCTAGCTAGGCCACGCTTTAAAGATAGGGGTGTGTCACCTTGTTTGTAGAGCTATATCTATATTCTATATTATTGTAGACAATACTATGGTCATTTGACAGTCAGTATCTTCCGTCGAACATGCAAAAAATAATAAATGTTTTCATGTATACGTTTGCGCGTTATCCCGTGGTGAATATAAGTATAGTTTCGGAGTGATCCGGGCTAATTCCTGGAAAGCTGAGTTATAGGGCGCTACATGAATTCTACTAAAAGGATTGGCGTTTCATCCCTGGACAAGGTACTATTTCCAAATCAAATGTATATAATAGGTATTATGTTTCTGTAAATGAATGCATGAAAGGGGGGGGGGGGCGGGGGGGCGTTTCTGATGCTTTGATTGCCAGTAACGGCATTTGTTGTGAACACAACACATGTTGATCAGCTGGATCGATATGAAAACATTGTACGATAAAGCTGGAATTGACGTCAGATAGTCCTTACCTTTGATCGGGGGTATTCCAAAAAGAATATTCCAATTGTCTGCTCGCGATTTCCAGTATTAGTGATTAGAAGTGATCTACAGTACTTGGCTCCGTCTAAATTCAGCGCCCGGAGGGGTTTAAACGTAACACACGGTCTGGAACAGGGTTTACTGCACTCTCGATACTGCCACCTAGTAGGATCTGGCCGGTACTGCACCCTCTGGGTCCCAGTATGCCTTTTACCAGCAACATACAGGTCGTGACATTGAATAGAATATTAAAATCGAGAGAAAAAAAGGAAAACGGACCAAATAACGTATATATACGTGGTTGGTGTTCAACGGTTGTCGAGCAAACACGTATATAAATGCTGTTGCCGCAGATTGAGTTAATGACACAATCTTGTAACTAAGAGACTTGCAGAAAAAAAATTGTTTTCATGCATAGATTACAAGATTGAATAAAAAATGTGGGATGCTCGATATTGGCTTTTTTACAGATACCGATTTACCGATATTGTCCAACTCTTAATTTCCGATACCGATATATGCAGGGTTTCCCCCCCCAAAAAACGGAATAATTTCAGGTAATTAACATTACATATCTCTTGTCGTGTAATTAACACAACATTATGCATAATAATTAGGGATGCTCGATATTGGCTTTTTTACCGATATACCGATATTGTCCAACTCTTAATTTCCGATACCGATATCAACCGATATCACATTTTAATGCCGATATCGGCCGATAATAACGGTAGGCCAATAATATCGGACATAATTTCTATAGAAATGAAAGAAAAAAAATTGAAAACCCGATATTTTTCGATATCACATTTTAATGCCGATATCGGCCGATAATATCGGTAGGCCGATAATATCGGACATCCCTAATAATAATAAAAATAAATAAATAAAAATAATAATTTGTTCTTACTTGCTTGCCTGGGTAAATAAATGTAAAAAAAAATATATATATATATATTTTTTTTTAAACCGATACCGATATTTTCCGATGTCACATTTTTATGCCAATATCGGTAGGCCGATAATATCGGACATCCCTATTTAAAATACATGTAACTTTCTCTTGAGCATTTCCTGGTTGTTAATAAACAAGGTACATACTTCAAACCTACCAACACCTACAAACTTAAAGGTGACATGCATTATAAATGTCATTTTTCAGTCAGTGTTTTGATGTAATTAAAAGACAATGGCAATTTATTTTGCACATAATCTCACACATTAATTTAGTTCGACAGTTATTGAGAGGACATTTGTTTGAATATGGCCACCAGTGATGTCATCTGCACATGAATACTTGTGTTGTGTTAATAATTACAGCACCATGAAATGATGTAGATGGAAAAGAATAGCAATACCTTGTCTTATAGGGACGGCTACCTTATCGTTTCATTTAAGTATTTACCTGCCGTGTTTAACAACCAGGAAATTATCAAGAGAAAATTGTATGCATTTAAAATAAAATCTTGTAAATCTTGTAATCCATGCACGAAAACAACGATTTTTTTCTGGAAATCTCTTAGTCAAACTAAATGAATGTGCAAAACAGTTTTAGAGTTTTTGGACGTATGTGAGATTATGTGCAAAATAAATGTGCGTTGTTTTTGGTGAGAGAGAGAGAGAAGAGATTCACTGGAAGAAAACGACTATTGACAATGAAAAAGTGGTATTGGTGCCTCCCTATATATAATACAGAATATTGATTCAACACAGTTTTTTCAATAAAGAAAACACCATCAACTACAGTATCAGCATTGATTCACCATTGAATCTTGAAACTACAACTAAAAACAACTAATCTAATTCTCAATTTACTAATGACATGTAACCTTGTGACCTGCAGTGTATTTGTTGATACACAATAACAGGTACTACTCATTTTTTTTTGTTTGTATCCAATTTTTCTCCCCATTTTCTATTTTTCTCCCATCCCAATTTCGTATTATCCAATTCTTCCCTCCCCTGTCTTGAACGTTGCTAGACTATGCCTCCCACTGGTCGGTTGTAGTGAGGACAGAAGCCTTGCATCACGTGTCCCCTCCGGTACATGAGGAGGCAGCCTGTCGCATCTTTTCACCGCAGCAGCTCGAACTCTCAGTGGCGAGGAGTAACGCGTGGGAGGCTCACGCTGCCTCCGCTACTTCCTGCTTCCGCCGCACCGGCGTCACCAAACCGACCTGTAGGAGTCGCTGTCCACAACGTCCAATCCCCACCCACCGGCTCTCCCACCCTCTAACACTTGCCAATTGTGTTAGTATGAACGACCGGCCAGCCGGTAGCAACGCCGAGAGCTGGGCTCGAACCCAGCGTCTCCTGTGTTAGTGGCGAGCGCCTTGCCCACTGCGCCAATCAGCCGCACAGGTTACTACTTCTAATAAATAAGTAAGGACTCACTTTGATGATGATGATGATGATGATAGTGGTGATGACCCTGTTAAACTGTAATCAGTACAGTTTGGCCAATCAGGTGGAGGCCTGAATTGACATACGATTGTTTCGTCATAGTCGTTGTAGCACTGAAGATTTAGGCCGACTTCACTTTCAAGCTCTAGGGAAACAAACACATAAGGTAATTAGTATTTAGCCAGAGATGTAAAAAGTACTGATGCTATTACTAAGTAGAAGTCTGGTTCAGACTTTCTAGCAATGCTAGAATATAAACCTCATTTGGGTGCAAGAGCTCACACAAACATTTTACAGCCTCACAAAGTCAGAACAGCATTCATTGTCTACGGACTAGCCCTCGATTGGACAGTTCTAGAGGTTTCTCGCTTTAGGAGAGAGTGGTGCACGTTCATAAATACTGACTGAACTGTCCTGGGGCGCTGGAAGAACATTATGTCAATTCTTATTAAAGATCCCCTCCAGATTTATTTTAAACCCTTAAAAATTCTATGAATAACAATTTATATAAATGTTTTTTTCCCCACCAAATTTCCCCACACATCTTATATACTTTCAAGCTCAGCTGTGTATATGCTGAAGTGAACGGTGTTGCCACCTATTGGACCAGAACAGGTTCAACCTATTAGTGACACCATACATGCAACACAGAGAAGCTCTGGTGACAAGTTCTGCACAAATAAATAACAATCTGTATAGTCAAAATCATGTCTCCAAGAGGAGTTAACCATAAAAACACGCATTTGAGAGGAGGGGATCTTTAAAATGGGTGGTATTCCCATTTAAGTTGGAAAGACTAGATGTAAAAGTGAGACTTGCATTGTTAAGAAACGTCATTGCCATCACCCACAAAGCTGTAAAAAGGCACACTTCAGTAAGAGCTACGTGCCCTCTGTCATCCCACCTGGAAACCCGCAACTCATACGCCCGCATTCTGGCCATGGACTTCAGTTCCGCATTCAACACAATCATCCCAGCCAAACTCATCAATAAACCACTGGACATGAACATTGACCCCTGCATCTGTCACTGGATCCATAGCTTCCTCTCCAACAGACAACAGAAGGTCAAAATAAACAACATCACATCCCACCCTCTATATCTCAGCACAGGAGCCCCCCAAGGCTGCGTCCTTTCACCCTGGCTTTTCTCCCTATACACCAACCTGCTCATATGATATCCCTCCACAACTCCGTCAAAATATACAAATATGCAGACGACACACACAACCCTTATAGGCCTCATCACAGACAATAATGAAACAGAATACCATACACAAATCAACCACACAATCACCTGGTGCACAGACAATAACCTCCTCCTCAACTCATCAAAAACCCAAGAACTCATCATCGACTTCAGACACCAGCCAAACCCCAAAACCCCCATATCCATCTCTGGCAAACCCATAATCACCACAGACTCCTTCAAATTTCTCGGCACCCACATAAGCAATAACCTCAAATGGAAAACCAACACAGACCACATCCACAAAAAAGCCAATCAAAGACTCTTCTTCCTCCGCCAGCTCAAAAAATACAGAGTCAGAAAACATCTCCTGCTCCGCTTCTACCAGACTATCATTCAAAGCATCCTCACCTTCTCCATAACAGTTTGGTACAGCAGTCTGGACACTCACTCCAAAAACAAACTCCAAAGAATAATCAATAAATCCTCCAAAATAATACGCACCCCCCTCCCATCTCTCGAATCACTCCACCGCCAAAGCACAATTAGAAGAGCTCAAAAAATGCGGTCAGGTGGCGTAACGGAGATTGCGTTCGTCACCAACCCCGGGGTTGTCACCAGCTTGGCTGGCCGTTCACACTAATACAATTGGCAGTATTAGAGGGTGGGAGAAGCTGGCGGGGTGGGTACGGGTCGTTGTAAACAGCGACTCCTACAGTTCGGTCGGGGCGCCTGCTAAGCGCGGATAGGATCTAAGGGCGGTAGTGTGATCCTTCCACACGTTACACACTCTCAGTGAGAGTCCGCGCTGCCAGGTGAAAAGAAGCGGTTGATTGGCTAGACGTGTGTTGGAGGAAGCACGTGATAGCCTCCACTCTCCCAGACCGACTGTGGGGGGTAAGTGCGCAGCGACCAGGAAGGGGATTGGGAATTGGCATAACGACTAACATTGGGATGGGAGAAAATCGGAGGAAAATGGAGGGGGAAAAAGATTTAAAAAAAAAGCTAGAAAAAGCTAGAAAAATTATCTCTGACCCCACTCACCCAGCACACCACATCTTCCAGCTGCTGCCCTCCGGGAGGCGCTACAGATCCCTGACCACCAAAACATCCCGCTTTAAAAACAGCTTCTTCCCCACTGCCATAGGACACTGAACTCCCTGTAGCCCCCCCTAACTCTGTTGCCATGGACATGGGCATAAACTCTGAACTTTGATATTGAGGTCTTGTAATTGTGTATTTATGTATTTAACTGCATGTAGTATGTACGTAATGTAAGTGATGTTATATGTTCTATGTTGGAACAATGCTGTAACATGCTGCACTGAAATCAAATTCCACCAGCCTGGCTGGGTGGTCAATTGGTCATTAAAGATAATTGAATTGAATCAGTGCCCTCAACAAACTGTAGCAATAACAACAATAGTCTATCTATCTATCTATCTATCTATCTATCTATCTATCTATCTATCTATCTATCTATCTATCTATCTATCTATCTATCTATCTATCTATCTATCTATCTATCTATCTATCTATCTATCTATCTATCTATCTATCTATCTATCTATCTATCTATCTATCTATCTATCTATCTATCTATCTATCTATCTATCTATCTATCTATCTATCTGTCTGTCTGTCTGTCTGTCTATCTATCTATCTATCTATCTATCTATCTATCTATCTATCTATCTATCTATCTATCTATCTATCTATCTATCTATCTATCTATCTATCTATCTATCTATCTATCTATCTATCTATCTATCTATCTATCTATCTATCTATCTATCTATCTATCTATCTATCTATCTATCTATCTATCTATCTATCTATCTATCTATCTATCTATCTATCTATCGAAACAGAAATATTTAGTTTGGGCATGAACCCTTATATATAATAATATTAACAAAGCTAATAACATATCAGTTAAGACAGGTAATACAATAAGTATTATGTTTTGATGTGAATAATGATACACATCTCATTGCAGCCTAGGCCTACTACTGTGTACTGTACTAGTAAAAACAAAAATGAAACTAACTCGAGATAAAGCTGGGGTAAATAGGCAATACTTAAGTTAGTAATAAATACATACAAGTAACTTAAGCTACTTAAAAAAACAATTGTGATAAGATATTTTTCTGACCACTTACCAGCCAAAGGCGTCACAGACAAGAAGAAGTTTTCTGAAATAAGTAGCAGGATAAAGCAGGGCCATTTCCCATGAAGAAACCTGGAAACACAATTACATTTACACGAATGTGAATTAACACACTACTAGATCATGTCGAAATCAAGCATTAAAGAACGACATGGAGTCAGCATTACCCTGTCGATGTCATTGTCACGGCTATTATTATTATTATTATTATTATTATTATTATTATTATTATTATTATTATTATTATTATTATTATTATTATTATTATTATTATTATTATTATATATATATATATTTTTTTAGAAATGTCCTTGTTTAGCTTTATAAAATAATCCGATACACTAGTCGTCGCCTGGTACTGCGGTCAGGGAAGCGCGCACTGTTTGACTGTTGGTTACTGGAAATAGAGAGAGGGAGCCTCACCTAGTTGTATGGGAAGTGCAGCCCACTTTCTCGTAGTAGGGGGAGCGCCAGCCCCTTTCGTCACTGCGATGCACCGAGTGAATCCACAGTCACTTGCTCCTCAATAGGAAACCAACGTATGTTGACCATGAAGGACTGGTTCTGGCCGAACCGTTCGTTATACAAGTATCACAGAGACATGTCAACTGTACTCACAGTTGCATGAGGGTTTCGGACACAAATACGGGATGGGTTGAAAGCTCGGCGTTGCTAATGAACATTTTTAATATATTTTATAAACTGGTCAACACTGCATTATTTCCGCCGTTGGCTGCCTGGTGTGATCGCCACAGCGCATGCGCATCATGCACCCAACGCCGGAAATAATGCAGTGTTGACCAGTTTATAAAATATATTTAAAATGTTTATTAGCAACGTCGAGCTTTCAAACCATCCCGTATTTTTGTCCGAAACCCTCCTGCAACTGTGAGTACCCTTGAAATGTCTCTGTGATAGTTGTATAACGAACGGGTTGGCCAGAACCAGTCCTTCATGGTCAACATACGTTGGTTTTCTATTGAGGAGCAAGTGACTGTGGATTCACACGCCTCTAGGCGGAGTGCCTTAACCTCGTTCCCAGCTTTATCTCGTGAGATAGGCACAGGCCGGAGTTAAATTATGTCTCACGGGGATAAAACTGGGAACGAGGAATGAATGAATGAATGAATGAATGCATTCAAGATGAATGAAAACGTTATTTAACAGATTGCAGAATGGGTACAATACAGTACGGCTCAATACACACAATTGTTAAGGGGATGCAGACCAGAGAAAGACTTTCGTCTTGTTTACACCAGGGTCCCCCATTTTCAATTCATCATAACGAGAAAGCACGTTGAGCACTAGGCTAGTATTGATTGATTGATTGATTGAAAAGTTTATTAACAGATTGCAGAATGGGTACAGTACAGTACAGCTCAGTACATACAATTGTTAAGAGGATGCAGACCTGAGAAAGACTTTCGTCTTGTTTCCATCAGGGTCCCCCATTTTCAATTCATCATAATAGGCAGACAGTTATAGTAATGATTAGGCTCACATTCATTATCTTAAATGATTCCACTGTCATTGTCATTTGTCAAGTGACGGGGTTGGTTTAGGTAGAGAAAGTAAAGGGCTATTTGACAAACAAAACGTTTTTGAGAACCCAAACGTGTAGGCAGGTTGACTAGCAGTAGTGGTTCTCAACCTATTTTCAAGGACTTCCAAATTGATTATGCAGACCATATCTAGAATCTAGACCGTACGGGTTGTCTCGGAGAATATTTTAGTTTTAATTTATTCAAATGTTTTAGATTCAGATAGATGTGGTTATGTACACAATTCCTTATCCTCCTGTAAGCTATTTAATGTATGTTATAAATCTTGCTATTGATACTGAAGTTATTAGGTGGAGTAGAGCGCCCTCTTGGGGATTGTTTTGGGGAAGAGTTTGTGCGCAACACCGACGCGTCCCAAGTCCGTTGGGAAGAGGAAGTATGTGAATAAAGGAGAAAGAGTTATGTTGATGATCAGATCAAGTCTCCAGTGTTTAGCCGGATTATTCATCGGTTACGGTGGGATCTCACTGGCCTGTGAATCTGTATCCAGGTTTACGTAGCATTGGGATCGGTGCCTGGGAAATTGCCGCATGGACAAAATAATTGATTAATTGATTGAAAACTTTATTAACAGATTGCAGAATGGGTACACAATACAGTACAGCTCAATACACACAATTGTTAAAGGGCAACCATACTCACTAATATAACATTAGTGAACCTATGATTATGTGTAATGGAAGTTGGACTGTGTAGGTATAGCCTACATTGAAAATAAGGAGGGCGGTTCTGAGCAATTTTCAGAAAAAGGTGCTCGCCATCCAATGATGAAATGTCAAATTTTTTAAGAAATATCCGAAGATGAAACCGAAGACCCCCTATTAGTCGATTAGTCTACTAATCGGTCGAAAGGAGCCGTAGTCGACTGCCAACCTCTTAGTTGAATAAAATAAAATAAAAATGTTGTTTTCTTTATCATTCTTTCCAAAAGAAAAGAGGCCTAGAAGCGTGGCTAACGCTAATGGCACGCATACCAGAGGCTAACTGCCTACGAAAACAGGCACAGAGGCACTGAAAGAGGATTTCACCCATCTAATGAACACACTAGACTAGACAAATATCAAGATGTATCCATCAGTGGACCAATTGCATGCTTTTGCAGAGGACAAGAAGCCTTCAGTCGACTCCTTCAGACATTAAGCACCCCCCACAAATGGAATGATAAAAAATATATATATATTATACTTTTTTTTGTCGACCAATAGTCGACTAACGGCAAATTTTGGCCAATCATAGTCGACCATCCAAATCCTTAGTCGAGGGACAGCCCTTCTGTTTATAAAAAATAGTGTGTACATTTGAAACGCCACAGTCCATCCTTGCCACGAGGGGGCAGTGATCTTCACATAGCTACCTTGCGCAACTATGTGTGTTTCGGTTTCTTGAGTGCAAAGGTGAAAGGTCGTAGCTGGGCAAACAGTCGTATGCAGAGCGATCCTCGATTTGCAAACAGATAATATGGATGCAGATCCAGAGTTATCAGGCTCGTCGCATGACAGCACGGCCGAATACATACTCAGCAATGTTGCAGAAGTGGTTGAGAGAATATTGACATTTGTACCAACCAAGTCGCTTCTCCGAATTGCAAGGTAACATCAATGTAATGTGGCTGCTGCAGGCTAATGTTAGCTTAGCCAGTTAGCTTCAACTTAGACTGGCTAAGTTCGCGTTATTAGTTAGAACATGACTATAATATCTTGAGCGTTGTTGTAACGTGGCTTCTGAAAGCAGTAACGTTACAGTACAAACATCTCAGCTTGGCTAACATAGTAACATTAGCTTAGCACTCTAGTCAAAACAGGCAGCTAACGGTGACTACTAGTGAATATCTGGTATGTCATAAATGTATAGATGTAGCAGTACTGTCTATCTGTGTGTCATGTATGTCCTGATGAATTGAAAATGGGGGACCCTGATGTAAACAAGACGAAAGTCTTTCTCTGGTCTGCATCCCCTTAACAATTGTGTGTATTGAGCTGTACTGTACTGTAACCATTCTGCAATCTGTTAATAAAGTTCTCAATCAATCAATCATGGTAGGCTAATGTTATGGTTATGTGTCTGTCTTGTCTTGCTCAGTGTCTGTAGGTTATGGCGAAACTGTGCCCGCAGAGTGCTGAGGACCCAGCAGAAGGTGACCTGGGTGTCTGCCTGCGGTCCCTCCAACACCGACGTGCACGCTCTCTGCATCAGTCTGGCCGAGGACGTGGAGGTAGGTAACATATAGTTCTGTTTTTTTTGGAACCCTAGACCTATTTCTTACTTTTATACCAATGATGGTGATCGGCAGAGTGCACTTACTATCCACGCTGTTTCCTCTTACTAGCTCTGGATAGTTGGCCACAAACAAACCAATGCAAAGTCATGACCACACACTTCTACTCGACTTGGTCGCACTATACACACACTACAACAACATCATGGTCTGTAAATGTCCAAAACCCAACCCCCTCCAATGTACAGTTTCCCCCACCCGCCTACCCAACCCCACTCCACCCACCCAACCACCTCCAATGTACAGTTTCCCCCACCCGCCTACCCAACCCCACTCCACCCACCCAACCACCTCCAATGTACAGTTTCCCACCCCACCCCGCCTACCCAACCCCCCACTCCACCCACCCAACCACCTCCAATGTACAGTTTCCCACCCCACCCCGCCTACCCAACCCCCCACCCCACCTACCCAACCACCTCCAATGTACAGTTTCCCACACCACCTACCCAACCCCCCACCCCACCCCACCTACCCAACCTCCTCCAATGTGCAGTTTCTTCCCCCTCAAAACTCTTTTTATACTCTTTTTTTTGTACACATTGGTACTGTATATTTGTAGATCTGGTATGTCATAAATGTCTAGATGCAACAGTACTGTCTATCTGTATGTCATCATGTATGTCATATATGTTATGATGAATTGAAAATGGGGGACCCTGATGTAAACAAGACGAAAGTCTTTCTCTGGTCTGCATCCCCTTAACAATTGTGTGTATATAACTGTACTGTTAATAACATTTTCAATCAATCAGTAACTTGGTTATTGGATGGTTCAGCGAGGGTTTGAGAGGGACCGTTTCCGTTTCGCCAGGTGCTGGCCATTACTTCATTGCAGTGCGCGTGCGGCAAGTTGATTAGCATGCCGTCGTGAAAACGTGAAGCTGGTGAGCGGACAATTCATTATGGACTAAAAAGCAGACTATTTTTAGTGAGTTTTTGGAGAACGTGGGAATAGATGAAGTGCCTGCAGGCATGTGTTGATGTGTCACTCGCAACTGATTTTATGATCAATGTCCCACTGTAGCACAGAGCAGTGTTCACACGGCTAGATTTCAGTCATCTTCAGTCAGCTTGTGCAGACAGGAGCTTGACCCCATTGACTTTGCATTGGTTTGTACTAGGGGTGGGAATCGCCAGAGACCTCACAATACGATACTATCGCGATACTAAATATATTGCGATACGCTGAGTTAATTAATATTGCGATATATATATATATTTTTTCCCCAAAATGTATTTATTTGTCAACATGTTTTATCTAATAAAATAAAGTTCAGTCTGTTCATCTCACTTCAATCATTTTTATTGCAGAACATGGTATTTTCTCAAGCAGACAGATGTAAACACTGTAATCTGTGTTGCATGTACCTGACAAACTGAACTGTTTGTATTACAGTCATATTCCAACTTAACTGAATGCACGTGTGTGTGTGTGTGGACTACTGTACTATTACAGGTATTGAAATGAACAATGCAACTTCCAATATAAAAAAAAAACGTTTTATTTTTATTTTTTAAATGTTTTATGAATAATTAAATATTGATACTTGGCGTCCCTGTATCGATACAGTATCGCCACGCAAAGTATCGCGATACTACTACGTATCGATTTTTTCCCCCACCCCTAGTTTGTGGCTAACTATCCAAAGCTAGTACGAGTAACAGCATGGATTGAGTTGTTGACTCTACCGATCAACAATATCATTATCTGGAAGTAGGAAAAAGGGCTTGGGTTTCCAAAAATCTGAACTAACCCTTTAAATCCACACAACTTGAATTTAAATTATCTGGTTAGAGATCATTAGACTGAGCTGATAATAATGTGCAACCTTTGGAAGCAATGGATAATACACTACACGGTGGCCACTGGTCTTTAAAATGTCTGTTGAGATGTTACCATATTTAAAAATGTTGTAAATTCACATTTACTAAAAAGGTCTTAAAGTATTAACTCCGTTACATTTTGTTTGGGAAGGTCTTACATATTTAGCAGCACTGTCATAGTTTATCATGGCTGTAACTAATGCATGTACCTTGTTTCTGAATATTTACAGAAAGTGTTCCTCCTACCCAAAACGGTTCTGGCGATGGTAGACAGCGAAGCCTTCAACGGACAAGCATACTGCTATAAACAGAATAAAGGTACTAATAATATTCTGCTTTATACTATTGGTGTCCAGTAGGTGGCATACGTACAGACAGGTGGGAGTGACCTTTTCAAAACGATCCAACATCAGAATGAATGGTGTCCAATCTGAAAAATACAGGGAATTATACTTTTCTTTTCTTGGAGATGTTCTTCTAGGCAACTCACTCTTGCTTACTAAGTTGCTATTGTTGGTCGCCTGTTGATAAGAGAGACCATCCCATAAGCAGAAATGCAAGTTCCCAAAGACAATTAAAGGGAAAATCCACAAATTCATAGATGCCACTTCTATAATATTGTAGTCGAGCTCAGTCCCTTAAGCTGAACACCTGAGAGATAAGACTGTAGAGATGATGTAATCAAATCCTGAAGCTGCTCTATAGATGGTGAATAATAGAACAACTCCTAGGACACTATGACAGTAATCATGGTGATTTGACTGGGATATGATGACACTATGACAGTAACCAATGGTGGTGATTTTACTGGCCGTAAGCCCTACATGTAGATACAAAAAAACGAATTTGGATGTAATGGCACAAACTAAAATTCTGTGAGCCCACAAAGTTTGTCTCCTAATTTATTGTCAGTGGACCAAAACGAGTGTCTCTTGATGACATCACAAATTCAAAAGTCTTGGTGCTCTTATTTTCAACTTAGGGAGACCGTTGTCTATGTTTATAGATATTGACTGAACTATCCCAAGATCATTGGAATAGCACAATGATTTGGGGTGGATTTAGGAAGGTGTCAAATATAATCATTAGGTGGCTGGCCGGTTAATCGGGGCCGGTAGCACTTGCCCGGCCATGACCAGCCAAGCAGTCTCGGTACATCTGATTCTGCGCTGCATGATGGTTAACCCTTTCACTGCCACACGACAGAAGGTTAACCCTTTACTATCACACAACCGACGGTCGCAATAAAGCACACAGTGGCACAGACCGTAACGTCTGCCAAACACTCGCTGTGAGTGAAGACGACACAAAGCTTGCCATTTGTAATATCAATTGCGACATTGGCTCAGGAGGTAGAGCAGTCGTCTGGTAATCCGGAGGTTCCCGGTTCAATTCCCGCTCCTCCCGTGCAGCACGTCGAAGTGTCCTTGAGCAAGACACTTAAAAAACCTAACTGCTCCCGATGAGCAGGTTAGTTGGCACCTTGCATGGTCGTGTGACTGTGTGAGTGAATGGGTCAAATGTGAGGAACAAATTCTAAAGCACTTTGGATGAAACTAAGCGCTATATAAATGCAGCCATTTACCATTTAATACTGTATAATAATAATAATAACAACAACAACAATATAAGCCATATAAGTATTGCTGCCCCATGTTTGATGTCATTCAAACATGATGGCATCTAACATATCCTCTGTTGCTATTGGCTAACATTAGCTACCAAACATTAGAGCTGCTACATCAGTTAACAAATGTTACAGCTAACGCTAGCTAGTGTCCATCAAAGATGGTCTTTGATCAATACCTGCTACGCCGGGTGTAACGGTACGTGTATTCGTCCCGCGAATTTACGGTACAGTACGCGCAGCCATACGGCGAATACGCCCCACAGCGCGCACACACACGAGTCCCACATGCAGGCACTCGCGAGGTCCGTGCGAGAACAGCGCGCGGCACACCGAGTCCGACTTCAGTTCAGAGCGGGCGAAAGTGCACGGAGAAAGGCACATTTACATTGGAACAGCTGCAGGGTCATTACACTTTTCTTTCGTTTTCTTGTTCACCCAATAACGTTAATCAAATGAAATCAATGGAAAGAAACACACACGCGTCGCCGACACACACACACGCGCCAACAAACACGTCAACATTCTCCCCCGCCGAACTCACAGGCACAAAAAAAAAAAAAAAAAAAAAAAACATACTTTTCCCGGACAGATCATCTGAGCTCCACTGTGTTTAAATCCAAATAATCCTCTGCCATTGTTGTAATATGTCATCTGTTCTCTAGTATTCAGTCTCGTCGTGAAGTTAAATTCTCTCTAGAATTGAAACTGAAACTTAGCAAGGATAAATTGTTAAAGGGGCAGTAGGCAAGTGGATGCCTGAACACAGAATGACACCAGTATCACTGACTACCACGGCAAGCCTATAGACAATTATTCTATTTAATAATAATAATAATTATCATAAATATAATATATAAATAAATAAAAATATTAAAAGATTTTTTTTATTAATAATAATAATAAAAAATGTTCTTCTGTTGTACCGAACTCGTACTGAACTGTGACCCCAATACCGAGGTACGTACCGAACCATGGCTTCTGTGTACCGTTACACCCCTACCTGCTAGTGTTAACTGTAACATTTGGTTCCTGATATTAGATCTGATGTTTGGTAGCTAATGTTAGCCAACAGCAAAAGAGGATTTGTTGGATGCTTTGCATTGTGGGGTAGATTAGGAGGATGAAATTACATCAAACATGTGGGTAGCCATATATATATATATACAAAGTAGCCTTTGTATTAAGCCTTTTATTATTATTATTATTATTATTATTATATATATTTGATTTAATTTGTTCTTTTTTTCAAAGACAAATACAAACAACACCAAAAGACAAAAACCTAAACCAATCTAAACTACATAACATACACACTACATAAAGTCTGTCTTCGTGGGCCTCCCCAACCATCTCTCCTCTCCTCAAACCTTTCCTTCTGTAGTCTCAATGCATACATCAAGCTTTCCGTCACATAGATTTCATGGATCACATCCATCCACTCTCCGTCTGTCGACACCACCTGACTCGTCCACTTCCTTGTGAGAGTCTTTTTGGTTGCCACCCTTAATATGTTTAGTGGTATTTCTACTTCTAATACTGTTTCCATGTACTTGTGTCCATAGAGGGAAAATGGATGTACGACTTCAAAACAGGTGATAGTTGTTTGTGGTCTTTATTCCCACATTCCTTCCAACGGTCTCCTCCTGCATCTCTATTTATTTTTTGGGAGGGAGTGACGAATAATCCGATCACGTTCTTCCACTCAAACTCTCCAAGTCTTTCCACTGTTCTTCCCCATTCTTCTATCGTTCTATCGTAAAATTTGCTTCCCATTCCTCCTTGATATACTGTATGTTGTATCTATCAATTTCAAGTTCTGGAATACCTTGTATACCTTTGCTATAATCCTTCACAGTTCTGAGTTGTATGCTATTTTGAATGAATACCCTAATACACCTTCTTCAATGGTTCTTATATCTGCTTTTGTAATGATTTGATTCAAATAGTGATGCACTTGGAGATATCTATAGAAATCCAGATTTTCCAATCCATGTCTTGGTTTCAGCTGAGAGCTGTAAGGGGTAATAGAGCCCTCTATTACCCCTTACAGCTTGTAATGACTTGTGAGACCTTTCTGCTTCCATCTCTCAACCCCCCCCCCTTCTGTTCGGAATTCATTCAGAGTCGTGTTCACGCCATCTTAGTACCCTCTTTCATGTCTCATTTAATATTTTGTTACAAATCTTGAGTGGTAATTTGATCCATGGGTTTTCTTTATCAGTCAGATTGTTCATCAAACCTCCATCTCCAATCAATTCCTGTATCAGTACACCTCCAATCACTTTCTATGGCCTTCCAGTTTGCATTATAATCAGGACTGCACCAACACCACCAATGGTCTTAGTTGAGCTGCATAATGGTAATCTTTAAGGCAGGGGAGCTCCATTCCCCCTTTATCTTTTGATAATTTAAATGTTTTGAGTCTTTTCCCCTGCCACATAAATCGTGAAATAATCGTGTCCCACTCTATGAATTGTTTCTCGGTGATCTCTACAGGCAGTGTCTGGAATAGGTACCTAGGTAAGACATTTATTTTGATTGAGTCTATTCTAGAGTTTAGGCCTAGGAAGGGCAGTAGGTTCCATTATGCTATATCTGCTTTAATCCTTAGTATCAGAGGTAGGCCTACATAATACATTTTTGATAGTTTTGGTATATCTACTCCTAAATATTTAATTGACTCTGCTTCCCAGTTGATGTTGTATTTTTCCCTTATTTCTTGGGAGCGGTTGTAGTTAAAGGTGAGACCCTGGGTTTTTTAACATTCAGTTTGTATCCTGATAATGAGCCACCCATCTCCAAATTCTTCATCGGCTCAGGGAAAGATTGTTCTAGTTGTGTCAGTTCAGTCTCCATAGGGTTTTTCTCTTTCTATTGTTCAGATTCAAGGTCATACATGGGGCTATTATCTGAGAGATCCATTATACCAATGTCATATTTTCTAATTCTGTGTCCATCTTAATTATACATCATCAGGTGGTCGATCCTTGAATCCGTGCAGTGTGGTGCTGAATAGTGTGTGTGTAACCTTTCCCTTTTTGGTTCAACTCCCTCCATATGTTTATCATACCCATTTCTTAGGGCATCATTAGTGCCTTTTATTTTATGAATTGAAGATTTGTTGTGATTTGAGTTTGTTCCTGTTGAGTCTAATTTTGGATTTAACCTCACATTAGATCCCCCGCCAATCAGAATTCCTTGTGTCTTCGTGGCCATCAGCACAAACATTTGTTTATAGAACTACCACTGTACTCCCGGGGGTGCATATATATTTAGTATTGTGATCATCACCTCATCTAATTTCCCTCTAATCAAACTATACTTCTTTATCCTTCATTCCTGCTAAATGTTCATAATTGACTCGATTTTGAGATTAACGTCACCACTTCCCTCCTATGACCTGTTTTCCATGAAGACAAAAATACATGTCTATATCCCATTCTTTTTAGCTTGTTAATTAATAAAATAAAACAACATTTAAATACAACCTCTCTTCCTGTGGCCCTTGAAGTATCTCGACCCGTGGCCCTCATATTAATCTTCTCTCTCATAGTCCGACCAGGCATTATATTTATCATTATAATGTCTTTTATATTTGTCATTATAATGACCAGACATTATATTTGTGAAAGTTATTATTTCCCAATAGGAGATAAAACACAATGTTTTCCTCTTGTAAATCTTCCCTTCCTTTTTTTTGTGTGCACATTATCCTTTCTTCAGTCTGCTTTTTACTTGACCCCCTTTTCTGGTCGTTGTCTATTAGTTGAATCAAGGGTCCTTACGGCCCGGGCAGACCACACGCGATTCAAGGCGGACAGGCGACCGCCGCTTCACCTCCGCTCCCATGTTAACGGACGTAGCTGTGCCCACTGGCCGCAAGCGGGCGCGCGCCTCGCGGGGCGGAAGTGATCATTTCCGCTTTGGTTGGATTCGAGGCGGCGCGGAGAGGCGTGCGCCACTCGCATTTTCACTGAAATACACTCAATATCTGCATTATTACCACACATACAGATGTTGTTCAACCAGCTAATGTGTCTGTTTCTTTCCCAATGCAAATAAACCATATTACTATACTTAGTAGTACCCCGCCCAATCCCCAGTGTCTGTCTGTCTGTTTGTTTGTTTGTTTGTTTGTTTGTCTATCTGTCTATATATCTGGTTGCCTGTTTGTCTGTTTGTCTATCTGTCTATATATCTGGTTGCCTGTTTGTTTGTTTGTCTATCTGTCTATATATCTGGTTGCCTGTCTATCTGTCTATATATCTGGTTGCCTGTCTGTCTGTCTGTTTGTCTATCTGTCTATATATCTGCCTGCCTGTCTGTTTGTTCAAGCCAAACCATTGATAATGTAGTTTTATAGTGGCGTAGGAATCCGTCTGAAGAACTATATCTATAACTATATACTGATATCAAATAATAACCTACAATGTTGCATAATAATAATAATAATAATAATAGCAGGATATAGCAGTCACTAAGTCAATCCACCTTGTCACCTATATAACCTACTAATAATGACAAACGTTTTATACATCCTGCCGGAGTATTTAAACCCCGCCCGCACGGCTCAGCTCGGCCCAGAAAACAAACATTGTTTCAAATGGAGTGCAATACCGGCTGGAAGGCGTGGGCAGCAGTATTTGCCCTTTGCGAGCTCAGACCCATTCCCAATGATAACATCAGGCTGGATGGATGAAAATGTACTATGGATATAGCTAAATCAACTCTGCCTCTCTTTGTTAACTACAACAAGCAATGCTGTTTGTTATTTAATATGAGGTCGGACTCTGCACTGACAGATTTGTGTTCATTGTGCTGCTTTTATAAAGCCTCAAATGACGGCTTACAATATTTCATGAAAGCAAAGTGTTTAGTTTGTCTAAGGTTTAAACTTTACAGCACTGACAAAGTTGAACAAAGTGCTGTACAAGTCCCACAACATAAAAAAAATATATATATATATATTTTTTATTTTTTTTATTTCGAAGCATCGAATTAAAACCGAATCTCGGCCCCGAAGCTTCGAAATCCAAAAAAAAATCGAAGGTCAGCCCTAGATATAGCTAATAAAAGAAATAACGATTAAAACCCGAGATTTCTCGTCATTGGCGCTCAACGCATGGCGAGTTAACCCGACTTTTTTTGTCATTGATGCAGAATGAGTTAAAGGGGACATGCATTGCTATTCCTTTAACTATTTGGGCAACTTTACACAATTCCTGTGAGTCTATGGAACACATCTGTTTTTCAAAAAAATTCATTGTTTTATATTTTTAATCAAGTACTCAAAAGCAAAACATTTTGACTTCAAGATTCCAAGCTGTGTTGGCCTGGCTCCGCCCATAAGCGCTTTGAGTGACAGTCGCCCACAGTCTGCGACTGGCACAGAGAGAGAGATATAGAGAGATTGAGGGGGATACTAATTAATTTCTAATTAATTTCGCCTGGGGGGGGGGGGGGGGGCATAATCCCACGGGATAATGCATTGGTAACTTGTTTCAAATGACAATATATACCGCTGTGAATATTATTGCACGGATCGGAATATGGGCGTGCGCGTGGGAGTCAAAGATGTTTTGACTGATATCCCAGGGAGAAGCCCCACACCAGCGCGCACACATTTACACACTCCTGCGCGCGGTCCCTCTCTCTCTCGCTCGCTCGTTCTCTGCCTCTCTCTCTCTGTCGTCACCCGCTTGAGCAAGTGCAGGTATTTCCACTCGCATGGTCTTCTGGCCAGTGACTCCGGTCTCCTCACTGTCTCAATGTCCATTCCTCTTTTCCTCATGTCCGCCGTCGCCTCCTCCACCGTGTTGTACAGCACCACTCCGTTCTGCTAGACCGAGCCGGGAAAGGAGTCTGGATTCCATTTAGCATCAACAACTTTTTCGTCTCTGCATACTCCTTCCTTCGTCCAATGACGTCCGGAGCTTAGTTGTGGTCTAGACTCATCTTTTTGAACGAGAAAGGATCCTCAAATCCCTTCCCGGTTCGATTCCCGCTCCTCCCAGGCAGCATGTCGAAGTGTCCTTGAGCAAGACACTTAACCCCTAATTGCCCCCGATGAGCAGGTTGGCACCTTGCATGGTCGCCTCCGCCGTCGGTGTGTGAGTGAATGGGTAGAATGTGAGGAACAAATTGTAAAGCGCTTTGGATAAAAGTGCTATATAAATGCACCATTTAACATTTATGTTCCCTTCCTCCTCTTTTCTTCCTTTTGCTTTTCTAGGCATCTCTTTTTTCCAACAAAATTGTCAGACTTATGAGTGTCCTTACTTTTTTTTCATAAAGTTTTCTCTGGAGTTCCACAGACGCACATCTCACCCGTCCTGTTGCTAACTGGAAGACCCCACTGCTGCATCCCTGATGAATATGTGCCCTCTTATCGAAGATGGCAGGGATTGCCTTTTGCACCGCGGTACGACAAAATGATGATTCCATGCTGTTTTCTTTCTTCCAACAGCGAGAAAGAGCCGCCATAGTCCAGACACAGTGGAGCAACTGAACCTGCTCTTCCCCAAAGGCTGTGACATCATGGGCATCGCTGCGCCCGGCATCGTCTGTAAGTGTTTTTTTTGTTTTGGTCCACTTTTTCTCCTCATTTCTTTTTCTTGTATTTTCCTCCCATCCCAATTTAGTCGTTATGCCAATTCCCCCCTCCCCTTCCTGGTCGTTGCACGCATTTCCCCCCTACTTGCCGGTCTATCACATGCTTCCTCCGATACATAGGAGACAGCCAGCAGCCTCTTTTCACCTGGCAGCGAGGACTCTCATTGGGTGAGGGGGGGGGGGGGGGGGCTAACAATATACTCGTTATCACCATACACAACGCTTATATTGAAACACGTTGACATTAGGGCCGTTCTTTCAACCTAAAAGTGCACTTTCTTCAACCTCGAACCTAAATTCCTTAGCAACCCGTGTTACCAAGTAAACAAATCACAGAACGATAGCCAGTTAGCCAGCACCAGCCAGGTGTCAACGTTAGCTCTCAGAACGATAGCCAGTTAGTTAGCACCAGCCAGGTATCAACGTTAGCTCTCAGAACGATGGCCAGTTAGTTAGCACCAGCCAGGTATCAACATTAGCTCTCAGAACGATAGCCAGTTAGCCAGCACCTGCCAGGTATCAACGTTAGCTCCCAGAACGATAGCCAGTTAGCCAGCACCAGCCAGGTATCAACATTAGCTCTCAGAACGATAGCCAGTTAGCCAGCACCAGCCAGGTATCAACGTTAGCTCTCAGAACGATAGCCAGTTAGTTAGCACCAGCCAGGTATCAACGTTAGCTCTCAGAACGATAGCCAGTTAGTTAGCACCAGCCAGGTATCAACGTTAGCTCTCAGAACGATAGCCAGTTAGCCAGCACCAGCCAGGTATCAACGTTAGCTCCCGGAACGATAGCCAGTTAGCCAGCACCAGCCAGGTATCAACGTTAGGGGGCTATGTGAGACTGTTGTTCATTGACTACAGCTCAGCGTTCAACACTATAGTCCCCACCAGACTGGTGGACAAGCTGATCGAGCTCGGTCTGAGCTCCGCCCTGAGCGCCTGGGTACTGGACTTTCTGAGTGAAAGACCCCAGGCGGTCAGGGTGGGGGGTCAGACCTCCAACACCATCACCCTGAGCATCGGGTCCCCCCAGGGCTGTGTTCTAAGCCCCCTGCTGTACTCACTCTACACACACGACTGTGTGGCCAAGTTCAGCTCCAACTCCATAGTGAAGTTCGCAGACGACACGGTGGTGGTGGGGCTGATCTCGGACAACGACGAGAAGGCCTACCGGGAGGAGGTTGAGGTACTGGAGCGCTGGTGCCAGGACAACAGCCTGCTCCTGAACATTGGTAAAACCAAGGAGCTGATCGTGGATTATAGGAGAGGACAGCAGGAGACACACACACCACTGATGATTAACGGGGCTACCGTGGACAGGGTGAGCAGCTTTAAGTACCTGGGGGTCCACATCTCAGAGGATCTGACATGGTCAACACACATAGACTCAGTAGTAAAGAAGGCGAAACGGCGCCTCTACCACCTGAGACAGTTAAGGAAGTTCAGAGTATCGGGGAAGATACTCCAGCCCTTCTACTCAGGAGCTGTAGAGAGCATCTTGACCGGAAACATCACTGCCTGGTATGGAAACAGCACGGCACAAGACAAGAAGGCCCTACAGAGAGTGGTGCGCTCAGCCGAGCGTACCACGGGTATTGCACTACCTCCCCTGCAGGCTCTATACAACAAGAGGTGCAAATCCAGAGCCTGCAGGATAATGAAAGACCCTCACCACCCCAATAATGGCCTGTTCCAGCTGCTAAGGTCAGGCAGACGCCTGCGAACCCCAGCTACTAGGACAGAGCGGCTTAGGCTCAGCTTCTTCCCCCAGGCCATCAGAGTCCTGAACAATGAACATTGAGTACCACTGTAACACTTTAGCATGAGCGGGCACACACTCAGGCCGCACGCACCCTCACTTATTGCCAAAAGGAAAGGCCACTTTAAATTAGTATTAGCAACAGTAACAGTGTATTGCACTACTATTACTACTACTGTTAACTGTTACCCGTTATTGCACAAATTTATTGTTACCTGCTACCTGTTATTGCACAATTTTATTGCACAATTTTTTTTGTATTGGATTCTATTATATGTTGTACCAATTGCACATTGTTGCGGGCAAGACCACCCGCATTTCATTGTATATCCGTATGCCGTGACAAATAAAACTCTTGACTTGACTTGACTAGCTCCCGGAACGATAGCCAGTTAGCCATCACCAGCCAGGTATCAACGTTAGCTCCCGGAACGATAGCCAGTTAGCCAGCACCAGCCAGGTATCAACGTTAGCTCCCGGAACGATAGCCACGTAACCCTATGCTGGCGCGTGCTGTGCACTACAATCAACTCTGTCAGTGTAATAGCAGTCTGTGACGTCACGGTATTGAGAATCATACCGGCGGGATCTCGAAATATCCTGGTATACCGTAATACCGTCATACCGCCCAAGCCTACCGTATATGGTTTGTAAATAATTTTTTATTTTTTATGACATATAAACAAACATGACAACACACGATAAGATATACAAGCATTAATTCACAGTGCATATCCAATGAAATTACCATTTAGTCAAATGTCTTATACAGGATATACCCCTAATACCTGTTATCTAAAACCTACATACATATGCTCCAGCTCGAACCCCCCCCTCCCGGACCCCCCATTGGATAATCCAACCATTATAACTTGTTCCTAACCAGACACTACCATTATATGCTAGCTTTTATTCTCTCCACCACTTCTAACCACAATGTCATTTTGGATTCATTGAGACCCAAAATGCTTGCTGTAGATATTTCTTGATAAATCACATCGAGATATGTAAGAATCCAGACCTTCCGGCACATTTTTTCCGGTTGAAACCATCGTGATGCTATCAGCTTTTTAGCCACTGTGATACCAGATAAAACCAATCTCTTTAGCTGTGGAGGTACTGCATGCTCAAAGACATCATTCAGCAGTAATACAGAGGGGTGTACAGGTATATTCAGAGTTAAGAGATTTTCTAATTGCTGGGTCACTTCTTTCCAGAATATCTTAACTGGTGGGCAGTCCCAGTACATGTGCATAAATGTCCCTTCGTCCCCATTTGTACATAGGGAGCATTTGGAGTCTTGTTTAAGACTCATTTTGTTCAGTCTTATAGGAGTTAAGTATGTCCTGTGAATATAGTTTGTGTGAAAATAATTTTTTTTATGTTCTAGTATAATTATCAATGAATGTCCTCCTGCTCATCCAGTGACTCCGAGCGGCTCCCACTCCGGCCCTCCCCAGGAGTACCAGGAGGGGGAGGCGGGCTATGCCGTCATGTTCCCGAGCATGGAGGGAGTCCACATCAGGCCCTTCCACTTCTGCAAGCAGACAATCTCCCACACGGCTCTGGAGGATGCAGGTCAGCAGGGATTTCTCCCACTATTAATTTGTTGTTTTTGCAGTTTTCTATATTATATATTAGTGCTGTCAATCGATTAAAATATTTAACTCGATTAATCGCATGATTGTCCATAGTTAACTCGCGATTAATTGTAAATTAATCGCATTTTTTTTTCAACCTTAAACTGATCTTTTTCAAGTTCCAAGTTTTAATACTCAAGTTTTAAAAATGTGCATCAAATTCAAAACAGAGTGATGCACAAAATAACTTAAAAGAAAATAATAATTTAAAACAATGAATAAAGTGTGCATGAAATAATAGGGGAAAGAAAACGTTAGGAACTTGTTACATTCACCCACACAAGGGCTGAGTAATCACACACCCCCCTCTCTCTCTCACACACACTCTCCCAGCTGCGTCTATACTTTCCACAAGCAACTTGTCCTTCCGCGTTCCCGTTTTGCACTCTGATTGGCCACGCTCCTACACTATTATGCCCCCCTTATCTATGCCAGTTATCTACATAAGTAGAGAGTCGGCATTGCACTCAACCGATTCATTCAATACAATACAATACACCATCCAACCAGAGTGGGAGCGCACACACAAGCACAGAGTGGGAGCGCACACACAAAAGCACACATGCATGATATCTGATTTATTAATGCCAAATAATGGACGACGACCGCAATTGGCACTTGAAAAGTGTAAATGATGGATTAGTCGGTAACAATTCATGACAGCTTGCATAGCTCAACTGGTTAGTGCCCTGCCTGTGGTTTGAATCTCTTGCTTACTTTTTCCCCCCCGTAACGTTAAATAATCTATCCACTCTGGTGTCCCAAAAAGGACAATAACACCACCTTATGCATACTGCACCTTATGTGAATACTGTGATACTGTGAATACTGTATATTGCAGTTGGTTAGATAGTCAATTCTATTGACTTATTTGTTTACACTGCTTGTGTTGTTTTCACTACCTGTGTACCCCAAGGGGATCAATAAAGGAATATCTTATCTTATCAACCAGAGTGGATAAATTAATTAACGTTACAGAAAAAAAAGAAGTATCCAAGAGATTCGAACCGGGGACCATATGGTCCACAGGCAGGGGACTAACCAGTTGAGCTATACAAGCGGTCATGAATTGTTACTGACTAATCCATAATTTACACTTTTCAAGTGCCAATTGCGGTCGTCGTCCATTATTTGGCATTAATAAATCAGATATCATGCGTGTGTGCGCTCTCGCGCTGACTCGTTAAGCCTTTCCCTACTCATATTCATTTCTGGAGCATTTCTTTATCCACTCTGGCGTGATGGTGTATTGTACTCACAAGTCGCTTCCTGTTTAATGAATCGGTTGAGTGCAATGCCGACTCTCTACTTACGAGGGGGGCATAATAGCGTAGGTCAGTGGCCAATCGGAGCGCAAAACGGGAACGCGGAAGGACAAGTTGCTTGTGGAAAGTATAGACTCCTCCCAGCTCTCTTTCTCTCTTGCCCCTTCCTCATCTCTCTCACCCCCCTCTCTCTCTCTATATCTCACACACACACTTCAGAAACAAACATAGTATCAATGAGAGCATCAATAATACACCTGAGTAGGCCTGTCGCGATAAGCAATAAATCAATTTATCGCCCGATAATAAAAATGAATGAAATGATTTTGACGGGCGCAATTAATTGCTATTTGCGTGTTTGTTTTAATGAGGCGGAACCAGTACCTCTTGTCAGTCATTCTCCGCGTGGGGAGGCGGGCCGCTGGCGTTACTAGAGTACAGCACGGGAGCTCCTGTGAGCACCATGCGTATGTTGGGCAGTAGCAACGCTACATAGCTTAACTACATTTCTCAATAACGTTGCTCCTTTTGAACCAAGTAGCGTTCTTTGTAGTGTAGCTATTTTTAGACCCAAGTAGTTACTCGCTACTGCCCGGAGAAACTGGACTGCTAAATAAAGATTAAAGATCTAGCGTTGATGCTATTCAATGCTATCAACATTAGCTAAATAGCTAACCAACTAAATACAATGTATAACATAGCTACAACACACAATAACGTTAATACAATTACATGCATTATTGTTTACAATGAACGGGTGGGGCTAGTCAAAGGACTGGACACAGGGACAAGTTAAACATGAATTAATTTATTATAACCGGTAGTTTCGAGTTGCGCTGTCGTGCCTACGCACCACAGGGCTATTCCATTATATACGGCTTTGACGCTTCCTCCTCATCGTTGATTGCCTGTTGTAGCTGCATCTAACGTTAGTAGCTAACGTTAAAACTAACCTAAAGTTAGTTGTTCACCAACAATCTCAACATTTGTTTTATCATTAGCTCAAAAACACAGAACCGAACGAGACAAGTTGTCCGCTCATAGGTTCTGCTAGGATAATAACAACAATACTTCCGCTCCGGTTGGTGGGTTTCAAAATAAAAGAGCAAAGTCTAAAACACTGGAAAAGACGTTTATTTTGTACAGCGTTTTCCTCCACGAGTACTCGAGTACATCATGTGATCAATCGATCTGGATTATTTTTGCCCATCCCTAGTTTATCCTGTGCTGAAAAGTCTCCATTCCAATAGAGATAGTATATATTTTGGTGTTTATTTGATTATTGTTTCACTGCCTTTTATTTATTACGTTCCCACAGTTTTTTCCTCATACTTTATTAACATTTTGTACATGGTAACGCAAGGTACATTAATAATACAAGTACATGTTAAAAGGATGACACAAAAAGCCAGACAGAGGGCTTGTTTCCAGTTTCAGTTTGTTTTATAATAAACAATCAAACTGAGCATTTTTTGCCTGCCTATTTGTTTGGTGGAAACTTGATCATGAAGTTGATAAAAAAAAAATAAGTAGTGCCGATGTAGCTAGCTATTTTTGCCATGTTGCTTGTAGTGTAGCTTGCTGAATTTCTCTGGGGATAGCTATTGTTGTAGTTGAGCTATATTTAACTGTAAAGTGCCACGTTTTTATATATTGAGCTTTAAACTTTAAGTAAAATGTTTTGGAACTCACAACACGCAAGCTAAATATTCGCATTCGATATTCGCATGGCAGGCAATAACGAGTATACTCGCTCTTGGCAATTAATGTGTTAAGGATCGGCTGTAACGTTATTGCAAAAAAATAAAAATGTATTAGCCAATAATGGGCCAACTTTGTGATTTGTCTTTTTCCACAAATTAGTTACTTTACTTAATTTGTTTATTTGGACGGGACAATGCAAAATTAATGAACACTGTGGAGTGTAAAAATTGCCGGATTTAGCACAAGGCTAATTTCCATCCGTTGTCCACAGATATAAAAATAGGACTCATAAAAACAGTAAGAAAAAAAATTACCAATATATAGCAGCAATACACAAAAATACTAGTGGCTAGAGATATGTCACATGTGGTCACATGACTGGTTGGTCTTCAGCCATTTTTTTTGCCCTCTAAAAGAAGCAATGGTGGGGCTTTCCCTTATGGAAATGGAGAGACTGTTCCACGTTTGACTCAGCCTTTTGTCGACGGGACGTTTTGGCCAAACGTGGTCAGTCTATGTTGGACCATGCAGTCACCTCTGGTGTCTGACCTGGTGCAGAGTCCAGTGTTTATTTTTTTTGTAGATGGATTCCTGTACAGGAGGGGGAGCTAGTCCATGTAGGCATTTGTAGATTAAACAAGCGCTTTTTAAGACTTTGACATTTTCAAAGCTCAAAAAGCTATGTTGTTTCAGAATATTGCAATGGTGGTATGCCAATGGTTTCCTGGCAAATACCTTGATGGCTCTATGAAAAAGCTGTTGGATGGGTTTCATGACAGTGACACCAGCAAAGTTCATTATATTTTAATTGCAGTTTGCTATCTTTGTGTGTTACATTTGTAAATGTGAAAAAGCCTAAAAGTAGCCGCCTACCGGTACATTCCGGTAGAGTCAGATCTCTACCTTGGCACAAAGGTACCGTTATACCGCCCACCCCCAACTGAGGCTCACTGACATTTACTCCACACTGCACACAAAGTGTAATCTAAACGATCTAATCATTAACTCCAAGGCTACTTTGTACAGGCCGTGAATGAAACACACTAGCCACAGGTTAGCAGGCCAGTCAGGTTTCCTGCTGGTACTGGAATATCTGGAATATAATTATTTTGAGAGGCGTATTCCCGACATGGAAAGTCAGGGAATTTCATAAATTCTCTGGGCAAGTCACTCCTGACATGGTCATGGAAATGTTTTATGGAATTATTGGAATCGGGGCCAAAGAGTGTGTCTTCCTTGTAGGCAAAACGATGACTGACAATGACATGTAACTAGGGATGTCCGATATTATCGGCCGATATTGGCATTAAAATGTGATATCGGAAAGTAACGGTATCGGTTTTCAATTATTATTATTATTTTTTTTTTTACATTTCTATAACCTTTATTTACCCAGGCAAGCAAGTAAGAACAAATTCTGATTTTATTTATTGTCAAACGTATACATAATGTTGTGTTAATTCCACAACAAGAGATATGTAATGTTAATTACCTGAAATTATTCAGTTTTCTTTGGGGGGGGGGGGGGGGGGGGGGAACCCTGCATATATCGGTATCGGTTGATATCGATATCGGAAATTAAGAGTTGGACAATATCGGTATATCGGTATCGGTAAAAAAGCCAACATCGAGCATCCCTACATGTAACTGTGTTTGAAACATTCAGTTATAAGGGTATGTCTGTCTGATTCCCCCCCCCCACCCCACCAACAGGCCTAGTGGATAACCCAGACCTGCGCGTGGTGCTGCTGTTTGTGTACGAGGCCCATAAGTCTGGAGCTGGCCGGTTCCTCAACCAGGTGCTGGAGCCTCTGGCCAAAAGCAAGGCTCTCATAGCTGGAGGACTGGTGGAGAGTGTCTTCTCTCCTCCCCGAAGCTGGTGAGTGATTTGGCCCAGAGGTGATGCGAGACGTTGCAGATCAAGGCCTGTATTTATCAAGCATATTTATTTTCCATTAACCTTTTTTATTTAACTGGATAAGTTAGTTAAAAATGTATTTTTCAAGAGTATCTCGTCATGTTGTGATGTTTTATCACTCCCCTCTTTTTTTTCTTCTTCTTTGTTCCTTTCTCTCTTACCGTCTCGCTCTCTCGTCAGCTGTAGCCAGGGTGCGTACGGCGTGGTGGGCCTAGCGCTGAGCGGGCCGCGCGTCCAGGGCGCCTCGGTTCTACTGGAGCAGGACGTGAGCAGCCCCAAGGAGGCCGAGACCACCATCCGCCGGCTGAAGGCGGCCCGGCTCCCCGAGCACAACACCCTGGGCTTCATGTTCGCCTGCGTGGGGCGAGGTCACAACTACTACAACAACCAGGGCAACGTGGAGGCGGAGGCCTTCCGCAAGGTCTTCCCCGGCACGCCTCTCTTCGGCCTCTTCGGCAACGGCGAGATCGGCTGCGACCGCATCGTCAAGGACGACTACACGCTCTGCGACTCCGACACGGACGGCCTGCAGCACGAGTACACGACGGTCATGACCCTGGTGCACCTCGGGTGACCGCTTCGACTGACCGACAGAGAGACAGACAGACAGACAGACAGGACATAACAGGACGGGGCGCAACAGGGCACAACGTCAGGGGATAGTGATTAGGAAGACCATCATTCCGATGCTCGGTTTTTTTATTATTTTTTTTCTTTTTAAACTATTTTTGTTTACGTATGTTACCAATTGGCTTCGAGATCCCACTGCAAATGGGAACGATGCTATAACGCGTATCACAAAAACAGCTGCATCTATCGAGTCTGTCCGTTATTCCTAAAACTAGTGCGTATAAGGAAAAATATCCTTAATATTCGTTGAAGCGACAGACATTTGAGAAATTTGTTTGAAATTGTATTACTTTTCGATGGCTTTGTCTGCGAACGGATTTCAAAACGTTCTGACGGGACGCTGAAAAGACGGTACTAATTACGTCATCTCTCTTACCTTTGTAATATAGCAGTCTTGTAAAATATATATGTATATAGCTCTTTTCTCGCCCCAAATTACGCAGACGTTCCAGGCATATCTGTCTCCTGATCTGAACCTCATGGTTTTGTTTTGTGGTTGGGTATATTACAAACACGTACAGTATGTATCTCAAACTAGTGTTTTTTTTTTTTTTTTTTTTTATACAAATTTGAAGCAGTTAGGAAAAGGAGGATGCTTGACACCCCTCTTTCACAAATCAAAGTAATCTTGATTGGAAGGCTGTCCCTCACTTACCGTAGGCTCTTCGGTGTTTTTGTTCTACATACGCAGCATTCCTTGGATCGTGGACAATCTGATTGAGCCTGAGAGACATTCAAATCAGCTATTCTACAATAAAATGTATCAATTGAACATAGTCATTGTTAAACAGTGATCATAACCCAAAAAAAGCAGGTGAACAGATTAGTCACATCTATAAAAGATACCCTGAGATTATTTTATGATTCTAATTTCCGGCCCCATAAAACACGAGGTCCTTATTGCCGGTCCCGATGGAATGAGGACCACGTGGACTTGGACCACTAAATTCTGTGCTTATTCCACATAGTCTCGGGCGTGCCGAGTCCACACGGTCCTCATTTCAAATGATCAAAACTCTTAATGTGTCTTTAAGGCAATTACAAACTATATCCACACCAGGGTTATCACTTTGGACACAGGGTTTTCAGGCCGAAACCTTTTCAGAGTTTTCTTCTTTCTTTGTCTCTTCATACTGTATTTCCTGCTACCTTGAAACTGATTATGGGTTTAATGCCCCACAGTTCCTCACACCCCTCGGTTCCACTGCTTTAAAAGTAAGTTCACCCCTAAAATAGTATGTTATTAAAATGATCTTGGAACATTTCAGTCGGGTATGTGTCAAATGTGGAGACGGCACGTCCGTGATGCCCTCCTGTTCATAATGAGGGCAGGGAAGAGGGAAACTCTTGAGTCTTGGCTGGCCTTGTTTCTAGCTTTTCAAGAAGAGCTGTTAAATGTTTACATTATCTCGACTGAATTGTTTCTGAGAGATGATGGAAGAAACAGCAATTGTGGGGTGGGGTGGGGTGGAAATAGAGGAGCCTCGTCTGTTGAGAGGTTTGTACTGCCTTTGTAATGCCTTTGTTTTTGTACAAGAGTGCCCTCTGTCAAAAGCCATTGGATGTTGCACCATTCATGTCTAGATTTTCTCTAGATTCTTCCAGAATTACATTTTAATGTCTCTTTTCAATTATTCACTGTGAAAAAAAATTGAGATAAATGTGCAATTTACTAACAAAAAAACTATTATTATTTTTCATTTAGTGGTTACCCAAATCTCCTATTTTTATGTTCGCTGATGTACAGAGCAGTGGCTGTTCTCATATCAGTATCAGTTTTGTCAATTAGATATACCCAGTAGCTAAATTGCTGGTGGTTTCTTTCACCTGTATGTATGTACAACACACACTCCTTTACAGTTTTTAATCATGTGGGTAGAATTGTATCTGAAGCCAGTGATTGGCTTGAATGAACAACATTATTTCATGTATATGCACTTTTCAATAAGATGTGCCAAATCATATCTGTAACTAATGACTTCCTGCTCATTTTCTCAATAAATGGCAGACACCGAATATACCATATATTTATCTTTTTTTCTGAGTCACATATTCCATAACTGCTTGCGTCTGCTAGATGTGCATCTCCATCACTGAGGCCGATGCGATGCGCATCTCGATACGGTGCCAACGATACGATACATTAACGATACATTTGAAGCACCGGGCGATGCGATACGATTCACCCCCTGTTGAGATACGATTCGATTCAACATAATGCGATTCGGGGCGATACGATGCGATTCAACACGATGCAAAATAATGATACAATTTTATGGTATGACAGAGGATTTGGTTGTATTCCTTATATGCAGCTTATATTATTATTAAAAATAAAATAATCTACTGTAAGACAATTTATATAAAAACTCTTGGGTGCCTAAGAAGACTTGCATAGTACTGTGTTTTCTATCCACTTTAGCTAAAAACACACACAATGTATATACACACTACTGTGAGACAATAATAATCACACAAAGGGATAATGGCTTATAGCAGACTTAATGATTTTATAATATTTCAGATAATGAAATTAAATGTTTATCATCAACTATCCAATTAGTATTTATATTGTAACGTTTGGCCACTTTAAATCATTGAAGAGAGAGAGCGCGTTTGAGTTTGAGCGTTCTGATGCTCCGTAGCTGACCACACCATAATGTAATTTTGTCAACAACACAGTTGGAACCTGGAGGAAGCGATATAAAGAAACGAATTGCCAATAAATGTGAAGTTATCTTTGAACCTGTTGTCAAGCGTCTTCAATATACCCCCCCCCCCCCCATTTCCTCACTAATGGAACTGGTGTTGCAGAGTCACGTTAGTTAGTTAGTAGTTTAGCGTTAGCCAGAGGCTACTAGCGTTAGCCAGTTGATCAATTCTATTCATGTCTCCTCCTAATCGACTTCCACTGTTTGTTGATAACTGTGACGCGGCTCTCGCCTTCTGTAGTAGCGAAGCAAAGATAGTATCTGCTGTGTGCAGTCACAGTGCACTGCTGACAGAAGTGGATGAGAGGAAATTATATGAATGAATCGGTTTTGACCGATGCAAAGACGCTACAACAAGATGCATCGCGAGTTCAGCCTGAATTGTAGCCAATGCAGACTTATTCCACCGGTGCACTCGCATCGTGAACGTTTATGCGGCATGGTCATGCTGGACCTACAAAAGGCCTTCGACACTGTCAATCACACCATTCTGATTGACAAGCTAAAAGTAATTGGTTTTGATAGTCTATCAGTGAGCTGGATACAATCCTACCTATTATGTATTCAAATAACGCACCGGACTGCGACTTAACGTTTGACCGTTTATTTGATCCGCTCCACCAGTGCACAACACACACACATCATCTCCATTACCACAACGCTTTACGGTATATTACAGCAGTGTCGCAACACTACCGTGCCATCTTAAAGGACCCGGTGAACACCGTTGTGATTCACATACACAACATATCCCCCCCCCCCCCACAGGGAACCCAGAAGACATCCCCATACAGTTTAATTCATATCTAATTCATACTAACAGTCCCTGCAACCTACCTAGGTGAACCGGGTAGACTGCCAGTCACCGACATAGTCTTGTGGATTATTCTGCCACGCAACAGACTATGCTCTGACTAAAACGGTCAATGAATAAATATAAATAATCTGTAACATAAATAGTCTATCTCTCAAGTAACATAGTCTCTCAAGTAGGCCGGTCTATTCCGGACGCGGACTGGACGTGCGTCCCGGTGAACCTGGGGCTCGACTGGCAATGGCAATGGTGAGCCCCGCTGGGCGCGGTCTGGAGAGGCCTCCAGGTGAACCTGGGGCTCGGCTGGCAAAACCCAGTCCTCAATGTCCAGCCTCTGAACCCTCCCTGGACTCTGGGTCCGAGATGGGGTTGTTTGCCATCTTCTTAAGCCGGTTTGCGTGCCACCGTGATCCATCGGCCAGACGAAAGGTGGCCGGGCCCAGCCGGGCCGTGACCCGTATCGGTGCTGACCAGAAGGAGAGCAGCTTGTGGTCCCGGTGGGGACGACGAATCCGGACCCAGTCTCCTTCTGTGAAGGAAGGCGCTTTCACCCTCCGCCTCCTGTCGAACCGCTGCTTCATTCGACGCTGAGCATCTGCGACCCTGGTGCCCTGGCAGGGTATCACTGCCGGCGCGATGCTTGCCGGGACCCTCAGCCGATCCAGGGGAAGCTGCAACTCGCGTCCCATCATCAGGAGGGCTGGGGAACTGCCCGTAGTTGTGTGCGGCGTCGCCCTGTAGTGAAGCAGAGTGCGGAGTAAAGCGGTTGAGAACGGCAGACCCTCCGTCAGGTGCGCTCTGATCCCGTTCTTCAATGTCTGATTAAACCTCTCCACCCCCCGTTTGCCTCCGGGTGGTAGAAAGCTGTACGGACGTGGTTAATCCCCCTGGCCTCCATGAAAGTGGCAAAGTCAGCAGAGACAAACTGCGGCCCATTGTCCGTAGTGAGGGTGTCTGGAATGCCCCACCGGGCGAACAGGGCGGAGAGGAAATCCGTGACCACACGGGTAGTCACAGACCCCGAGGCGGCCACCTCTGGCCACTTGGAATGGAGGTCATAGGCAACCAGGAGGAAACGCTGGTGGTGTGGGACACCATGGAGCTCCCCACAGATGTCCAGCTGGATGTGCTTCCAAGGTGCGGGTGGCCATGGCAAAGGCTGCAGAGGCGCTGGGGTCGGCGGCCCCGTCTTACCGCTGAGCAGTCCCTCACCATTGTCTCTATATCCCGGTTAATGCCCGGCCACCACACCAGATCCCTGCAGCGCTGCTTCACCCTCACGATGCCCAGGTGCCCCTTGTGCGCCATGGTCAGTATGCGTGCTCGGAGGTCACTGGGGATGATTGTGCGAAGCCCCCGAGCCACACACACTGCTCCAGCAGGACAGCTCATCCTTGACCCGATGAAAAGGCGCCAGCACCTCCGGGACCTTCACGGGCCACCCCCCCCTGATGTAATAATAATAATAATAATAATAATGCATTCTATTTATAAGGCGCCTTTCAAGGCACTCAAGGTCGCTGTACAACAATTTAAAAACATGTAGGTGCGGAGCTGGGCGAGCGTGGAGTCCCCCTCCGATGCAAGCTGAAGGTCCTCCAGGGAGACTGTGGCCTGGAGCGGGCCGTGAAGCTGAAGGACAAGCTCCGGTTCCATTGGATCCGGGCACGTTTTGGGTGCCGGGTCGGGGGTGGCACGGGAGAGCAGGTCAGCCACTACATTCTCCCTGCCGGGAGTAAACACTGTGATGAAGTTATATGGCTGGAGCCTCTCAGACCAGCGGTGAATCCTCAATGGCTTGTGGCCCGACCCGGATGTAGCGAGCAGGGCGGTAAGAGCCTGGTGGTCCGTCCGCAGCATAAAATGTCGTCCGTACACGTACATGTGCCACCGTTCACACGCCCAGACACAGGCCAGAGCCTCGCGCTCCCCCACCGAGTACTTCTGTTCCGCTGGGGAGAGAGCCCGGGAGGCAAACGCCACTGGGCGCTCCACGCCCCGCTGGACCTGAGACAGCGCAGCCCCGATCGCCGTATTGGACGCATCACAGGTGACAAACGTCGGGCTCGCCAGATCGAAGAACGCGAGCACTGGTGGTGAGGTGAGCTGCGTTTTAAGTTGGCGAACAGCGATAGAGCAGGCTGGGGTCCACTCCCAGACCGCGTCCTGTTTCAGGAGCCTCCGAAGCGGGGTGGTGGTTGTGGAGTATTGGGGAAGGAAGCGAAGGTAGTAGGCTGTCATCCCTAGAAACGATGAGAGCTGCGCTGGGCAGGACGGCTCAGGCAGGTGCAGCACGGCCTCCACATTAGACTGGAGCGGGCTGAGGCCATCAGCAGACAGGCGGAACCCCACAAACTCGATGACTGGGACAGAGAAGGTGCACTTGTCCCCATTCAGCGTGAGGTTGTGACTGGAAAGGACGTCCAGCACCCTCGCCAGGCGCTCGTCGTGGATGGCTGATGTTGCACCATGGACCACTATGTCATCCAAAAAAACGACCACGCCCCCCGGGATGCCGGCGAAGATGGTGGCCATTATTTTTTTTAAACAGCTGGGGGCCGAGCTGAGACCAAAAGGCATGCGGGTATACCTAAATACTCCGACATGCGTCACGAAAGCCGTAAGGTAGCGACTGTCGGGATGCAGTGGAACCTGCAGGTAGCCCTGGCGAAGGTCCAGTTTGGTGAAAACTGAGGAGCCGTAAAACTGTGCCGCCAGTTCCTCCACTGTGGGCAATGGGTACTTATCCGGAATCACCGCTTTGTTCACCTGCCTGAGGTCGACGCATGGACGCAGTCCCCCTAATTTCCTTTTGACTATCACCAGGTTGGAAACCCACGGTGAGGCATCGACGCGCTCGATGATGCCCGCATCCAAAAGCTTCTGCAGCTCGGCGGTGACATCGTCGCGTAGGGCGAGGGGCAGGCGGCGCAGTGGCTGGATCACCGAACGCACCTCCGGGATGAGGAGAGGCTGGTGGTGAAACGCAGTGAGGCAGCCCAACCTACTAAACAGAGCAGGCCAGCGCTGGTGCCAGGGCGAACCCACAGACAGAATGTCAGCCCCTGTATTGTCCACCAGGGAGAACCCGAGCCCACAAAACAAATCGTAGCCCATGAGGTTGGCTCCCTGATGAGACACTTGGAAAGTGAATGAGGGAAGGGCCTTGGTCCCGTAGCACACGGTGAAGGTGATTGTGCCTGCCATTCCTATCTTAGTGTCCATACCCATACAGGTCCTCTGCGTTGGCGGTGAGCGTCCGGCGTGGGAAAAGTCATCGAACCGTGGAAATGTTCAAAAGTGACATGGAGGCCCCCGTATCCAACAGGAGTGGGAGAACCACCCCGTCCAGTTCCACCGTGCACCATTTAAATGCACGAGAGGTGGCGTCCACTGAATGGATGGTTGTCGGCGTAGGTGGACGTGGCGAGCGTGGCGGCGTGCTATCACCCCCGGGAGCAGAGCGGCAGACCCGGGCAAAATGGTTCTGCCTGCCACAGCGTTGACACCTCTGTCCCCTGGCAGGGCAAACTGGAGCCCGGCTGGGGTGTGATGAGGAGCCACAATTTCCACACACGGCACGGCGTGCTGTTGACGCGGTCGTACCCCGGCGTGAAGCGAAATTTACCTGCAGGCTGTCCTCCGGGAAAACCGGTTCGGGAAACTCCCCGGACGGCGCCACTGTTTGTGTCAGAGGTTTGGGGAAAACATTACTGGAGGGTGCTAGCTGTGCTGCCAAGCCTGCTGCTGACTCGAGATGGAAAGCAATATTAACAGCCTTTGTCAATGTCAATTCATCTGGCATCATTAATAGCTTATCTCTGAGCTTAGGGTTGTTAGTATGTTCAGCTAGCTGATCCCGTATCAGTTCATCTTCCATCACTCCAAATTTACAGAGGCTAGCCAGGCCCCGTAGGTCAGCTACATAGTGGTGGACCGACTCACCCACTTGCTGACGTCGCTGACTGAAGACGATCAGCTTTAACGGAAGTGAGCAGCTTTAAGTACCTGGGGGTCCACATATCAGAGGATCTGACATGGTCAACACACATAGACACAGTCGTAAAAAAGGCGAAGCAGCGCCTCTACCACCTGAGACAGTTAAGGAAGTTCAGAGTATCGGGGAAGATACTCCAGTCCTTCTACTCCGGAGCTGTAGAGAGCATCTTGACTGGAAACATCACTGCCTGGTATGGAAACAGCACGGCACAGGACAAGAAGGCCCTACAGAGAGTGGTGCGCTCAGCCGAGCGTACCACAGGTATTGCACTACCTCCCCTGCAGGTTCTATACAACAAGAGGTGCAAATCCAGAGCCTGCAGAATAATGAAAGACCCCCACCACCCCAATAACAGCCTGTTCCAGCTGCTGAGGTCAGGCAGACGCCTGCGAACCCCAGCTACTAGGACAGAGAGGCTTCGGCTCAGCTTCTTCCCCCAGGCCATCAGAGCCTTGAACAATGAACACTGAGTGCCACAGAACACTGAACTTTTCACACACAAGCACACATGAGCACACACACGACACGCACGCTCACACACTAGCAGCCACTTTAACATGAGCAGGCACACACTCATGCCGCACACGCCCACACTAATGACCAAAAAGGAAAGGTCACTTTAAAAATAGTATAACAACAGTAACAGTGTATTGCACTACCAAAGGACCCAGCATGTCCTATATGCTCTGTAAATAACTATGTACAGATACCGAGATGTCCCACCATGTTACCTGTTACCTGTTTATTGCACAATGTTGTTTTTTATTGGATTCTATTATATGTTGTACCACTGTATTGCACATCGTTGCGGGCAAGACCACCCGCATTTCATTGTATACTTGTATGCCGTGACAAATAAAACTCTTGACTTGACTTTCCTCCGGAGCATGACGTTTTGTGGAGCAGCGAAATGTCCCGACAGCAGTGTGACACAGTCCGCATAATTCGGTGCAGCTCCGAGAGTCCTAAAGATCCGTTGTCCCTCGGTTCCTAGGTTGTGAATAATTTTTTATTTTTTTATTTAATTTTTTTTTGTCAGGCCACTGACAGGCCAGGACAGTCTTTCTAGTTGTATTCAAAAATTCTATTCTATTGTATTCTAAAATGTGACTATATGGTTTTATATTAACTTAATAAATAAACAAAAACGAAAAATCTACTTATTTCAACGAACATTTCAAACTAAATAACAGATTATGCACATAAAACGCTGAAAACAACCGAAGCAACAATAGTATTTTAATGAGGCTATTATTATTATCATTATTATTTTGCAACAAGTTAGCCCTCTCATAAATAGCACATATAAATTAATAACTAACTTGAACTAACTTAATAGGATTGAAGTGATATTTGGCTTAAAAAATCGGTCGCCTGGCAAAAAAAAAAAAAAAAAGCCAGACGATGTGCATTGGGCCGCGGCTCTCTGACGCCTTATTTTCTGGGCCCCGGCCTGAAAAGTTTGGGAACCCCTGTATTACAGCAGTGTCGCAACACTACCGTGCCATCTTAAAGGTCCCGGTGAACACCGTTGTGATTCACATACACAACACTACCTGGAGGGGAGAGAACAGATGGTGGAGGTAAACGGTACCCTATCCCCCCCCCTCACAGTGAGCTGTGGTGTTCCACAAGGAAGCATACTAGGACCACTACTATTCCTAATTTATGCAAATGACATGTCGTCAGCTTGTGACTGCAACTTGTTCCTGTTTGCGGACGACTCAGCCCTGCTGGTCTCTGACAAGAACAAGTTACAGGTTGAAAAAGCCCTCAGCTCGGAACTAGGCAAAATCTGCATATGGCTCGCCGACAACAAACTATCATTACACATGGGCAAAACAGAGTCCATTCTCTTCGGTTCAAATAACAAACTCAGCAAGACCGACGGCTTCTCGGTTACAGTGGGTGACAATATTGTCACAAGGAAAGATGAAATTACCTACCTGGGTTCCATCCTAGAGGCTAATCTTTCCTGTGACAAAATGGCATCCAATGTAATAAAAAAAAGTCAACCAACGAACTCGATTCTTGTACCGGATCTCCTCTCTGGTAAACAAGAATACCCTGAAGACTCTGGCAGGAGCACTCATTCAAGGGTACTACGACTATGCTTGCACCTCATGGTACCAAAGCACCTCAAAGGCACTAAAAAACAAATTACAAACATCTCAAAACAAGCTAGTCAGACTACTGCTTGACCTGACTCCTAGAACCCACCTCACCCCTGCCCACTTTGACAACCTAGGATGGCTTAGAGTAGACGACAGAGTACAGCAACTTGCAATGGGCCTGGTCTACAAGATACACTACACAACCAAGGTACCCATGTACATGTCAAAATACTTCCCAAAGGTCAGTGAATACCACGATCACAACACCAGAGGGAGCTCCACAAATCATGTCAAACCCAGATTCGGCTCAAACAAGGGACTAAACACGTTTCGCAATTATGCCACATCGATGTGGAACGCCCTACCCAAAGCTGTAAAGGAATGTGAATCACTACCCACTTTCAAAAACACTCTCAAAGAACACCTACGGGAGACTGCAATTCGAAACTGGCCCCTACACATGTCCTAACCCAGTTGTACAGTAAATGACCAAGTATGGCTTTGTCAGTATTCCAATGTACAGTGTACAGTGTTCCCCCCCTACCCTCCCCCCCTCCCCCCTCCAATGTACAGCCCCCAGCCACCCAACCCCACCCAACCTCCTCCAATGTACAGTTTCTACGTCAAATGTATATACACTCTTTTTCTGGACACTTTTTGTATCACAAACAGTACTGTATTTGCAAATCTGATATGTCATAAATGTATAGATGTAGCAGTACTGTCTATCTGTATGTCATGTATGTCATATATGTTATGATGAATTGAAAATAGGGGACCCTGATGTAAACAAGACGAAAGTCTTTCTCTGGTCTGCGTCCCCTTAACAATTGTATGTATTGAGCTGTACTGTACTGTACCCATTCTGCAATCTGTTAATAAACTTTTCAATCAATCAATCAATATGCCGGTGCACCGATGCGAATCACTAGACATCACTGGACTCTGCTGAGACCACTGTGCTCCTGTTGACATCATAGTACACCAGGGTAGGTGACGTTGTGAGGAGCTCTTTAACTCACTCAAAGGCTGCCTGTTGCACCGGAGCCCACATCCACACTGAGTCTGCTTTTAGCAGTGCATATGGTGGCTGGCCCACTGTGGCGAGGTCTGGAATATATTTCCCCAGGTAGTTGATCATGCAGAGCGCTCTCTTTAGTTCCTGCAAGTTTTCTGGTGGTTCAAGTTTGCTGACTGCAGACTCTTTGACTGGGTCGGGTCGTACATCTTTGTTGATCACCTGACTAGTGATGCACCGATGTGAAAATTGTGGCCGATACCGATAACCGATATTAATATTGCTGTTCTGGCCGATTCCGATATTTACCGATGTTGATATCTCTGTATAGAAAACACTTTTTTATGATAATCAAATAAAGAGCCATTTTCCAAAATGCATTTTTTATAATTTCTTTTACTTTTGTAAGTTATTTTCAGAAATGACATATTTTGAAACTATTTAAGGCCAAAACATGTAAAAAGATTTAAAAAAAGAAAAAATACTTTTTTTTTTAAATATATCGGCCCTATCTTGATATTGGACCGATACCGATGTGTAAAAAAAACTGCCATATCGGCCGATATTATATCGGCGGCCGATATATCGTGCATCACTACACCTGACCCAGGAAGTGCAGCTCCTCCTTTCTCAGCACACACTTCTCATTGTTCAGCTTCAGGCCTGCAGGCCTTCCAGTTATATTAGGAACTTAACACTTTCAGTGCCAGCCATAACGTTGATTAATGTCCTTGAGTGCCATCATCCACTTCAATGTTAGCGTTAAAAACGCATAATCTATGTTTTAAATTATGGCTATGTGTCTAATCTGCCCGTCGCTTATCAATGACTTGTTTGCAGTCAACATTGTCGAAACGGATTGTTTTTTAATCGGTTCATATCCTTTTTATAGCATTTCGAAAAGCTAACGTTTTCTCGTAAATTTCTGGAAAATAGAAAGATTCCCTCATAAACGCCATTTATTGGAATATTCTCAAATACACTAGATACGTTGTCATTTGTCGGCCTATTTATGAATCGTTTTCAAAAAAACGCTAGATTATCGATAGTATATGTGTACTTATGCACACTATAGAAGCGAGCTGAGAAATCGATTACCTCATTTCCTCAACATCACACACACACATATACACATACGGGACACGCTGTTATCTCAGTGAATACAGCTCTGATTATCCTAAAACTTGTAACATAGACTCCTTACCTTAGATCAGATGTTCTCCAAAAAGATTATTCCAATTCCTGATCGCCATTCCAAATATCGATCGCGTTTATTGATTGATTATTGGCTGCTGTAAATATATATTCCAGGCTGCTTTCCAACTCACGATCACTTCCATGTTCATCAGATCCCTCGCCAGCATAATGGGGCCAGTTGGCTCCCCCCACACAGATCACCCAGTATAATCGAATGGCCTGCAGTTACACAGGGATAGACGATAGGGGGCGGTATTTTCCCATCTGAGCTCCTAGAGGGGCTGCTGTACCAACGGGAGACTCGGTTGATGAAATATGAATTCAAAAAATCAAACGACAATTTGCGTCGTCGGCACTCAACGGGGGGCATGAAAAGACGACATAACACATCGCCGGCACTCAAAGTGTTAAGATTTAGCTGATAGCTACCAAATTATGATTCCCGAAACCAGCTGAACCGGATATAGCTTTATTTAGAGCATATTTCTTTAGAGTTAACGAGGAGTGTGGATAAGATTACCACGATACAATCCTCCCCGACACCACAAGAAGAGTGACACCTGGGAAGATGAATGGATGGATCGTGTGTTCTTTTATTGATTGAAAAGTGTATTAACAGATTGCAGAATGGGTACAGTTACAGTGCAGTACAGCTCAATACATACAATTGTTAAGGGGATGCAGACCAGAGAAAGACTTTCGTCTTGTTTACATCAGGGTCCCCCATTTTCAATTCATCATAACATATATGACACACACGACATACAGATACAGTACTGCTACATCTATACATTTATGACATACCAGATTTGCAAATACAGTACTGTTTGTGATACAAAAAGTGTCCAGAAAAAGTGTATATACATTTGACGTAGAAACTGTACATTGGGGGAGGTTGGGTCGGTGGGTTGGGGGGGGACTGTACATTGGAGGGGGAGGGGGGACACTGTTCACTGTACATTGGAATACTGACAAAGCCATACTTTGTCATTTACTGTACAACTGGGTTAGGACATTTGTAGGGGCCAGTTTCGAATTGCAGTCTCCCGTAGGTGTTCTTTGAGAGTGTTTTTGAAAGTGGGTAGTGATTCACATTCCTTTACAGCTTTGGGTAGGGCGTTCCACATTGATGTGGCATAATTGCGAAACGTGTTTAGTCCCTTGTTTGAGCCGAATCTGGGTTTAACATGATTTGTGGAGCTCCCTCTGGTGTTGTGATCGTGGTATTCACTGACCTTTGGGAAGTATTTTGACATGTACATGGGTACCTTAGTCGTGTAGTGTATCTTGTAGACCAGGCCCATTGCAAGTTGCTGTACTTTGTCGTCTACTTTAAGCCATCCTAGGTTGTCAAAGTGGGCAGGGGTGAGGTGGGTTCTAGGAGCAAGGTCAAGCAGTAGTCTGACTAGTTTGTTTTGAGATGTTTGTAATTTTGTTTTTAGTGCCTTTGAGGTGCTTTGGTACCATGAGGTGCAAGCATAGTCGTAGTACCCCTGAATGAGTGCTCCTGCCAGAGTCTTCAGGGTATTCTTGTTTACCAGAGAGGAGATCCGGTACAAGAATCGAGTTCGTTGGTTGACTTTTTTTATTACATTGGATGCCATTTTGTCACAGGAAAGATTAGCCTCTAGGATGGAACCCAGGTAGGTAATTTCATCTTTTCCAATATTATCAATATTATCACAAGGCTAATGGCTCTCCTATGCTCTCTTCTCGCTTACATCGTCACTATTGTTGGGAGACACACTCTCCTATCTCCACTTTGAGGGATTAACTGAGATGGGGGGGGGGGGGGGGCACTTTTACATGTCACCCCATCCCCTAATTGAATGTGTAAATCAATGGGTTTTTATCTTGACAAACTGACAACATTCAAGTGGAGTTGGATAGGTGTGAGATCAGGTGGCAAGCGGGAGGAGGGGTGTTGTAGTCCTTCGGCTGGACTACATTTTATAATGTGTATTTGTCTAGGCCTGGGTGAGAACCATCGAGAGCGTAGTCCGCCGGAAATATACAAGAAGAAGAAGATGTTTGTTTATTGTTTGCAAAAAATTTGGTCTTGGAATGACCTTCAGTCAAAAGCCTCAAACTGATGGCACTTGTTCCTTTAGCCAGTTTTAAACTGAAGTTATCTGAGGTCCTTGGAAGAACGTGGAAGAACTCAAAATACAAAGAAACAGACTAAGAAACGACGTAAACACCACGATCAAATCTGCACACAAAAAAATCATCAATGACAAAACTGAGGAAAACAAAAACAAACCCTGTGAACTTTGGAAATTACTCAACAACCAACTATAGGCTGCAGCAAAAAACTAAAAGACAGAAAACACTCATCACAGACAAGCTGGATGTGGCCAAATACTTAAACACATTCTTCACTAACATAGCCACAACACTGGTTAACACTTTGAATGCCCAAAACGACATAACACGTGTTATCGGCCCGCCCCCTGAAGGCCCACCACGACAATTAGCGTGATTTTTTTTTAATTTATTAGCGATCTGAATTCATATTTCATCAACCGAGTCTCTCGTTGGGAAACCAGCCCCACCAGGCGCTCAGATGTGAAAAAAGCGCCCCCTATCGTCTCCCAGATGGTAATGCACCCTTTTGGAATGGACTCAATGAAAATGGATGAGAGTAAAAAAAACTCCGGAATCCACATTTTACTTCTCACGCATGTAACCAGAGCGGATTGGAGTCATTGTGGACCATCAGAACAGCGTTTAATATGTCTTTACAGTACGTAGCATTGGATCAATAAAAGGATCGATTTTTGGAATGGCGATCAGGAATTGGAATAATCTGTTTGGATACCATCTGATCTCAGGTAAGGAATCTATTTGACCATAATCAGACCTGTTTTCACGGAGATATAAGCTTTTCCCCTATGTGTGATATGGCTGTTTGGCTGTGCGAGCGATCAGGAACTAAGAGAATCGATTTTCAGCTTGCGGCACCAGCGTGCATACGTACACATAATACTATCGATAATCTAGCGTTTATTTGAAAACGATTCATAAATAGGCTGAAAAATGACAACGTTCTAGAATATTCCAGTACAGGGCGTTTATTGCGGATTCTTTTTATAAACATAGATTATTAGGCAATATTAACGCTAACATTGAAGTGGTTGATGGGCATTCAAGGGGGTAAAAAGGAAAACACGGCCGGCTCTGAAAGTGTTAATAAACTACCCTCCCACTCAGGGCATTTTGGGGTAGAACACATCCTAGCATACTACAAAAACCTAGGGGTCCGCAAAGAGGACTTCAAAATTGAATTGGTAACAACAGATGAGATACTAAAAAAACTGAGCGCCCTCCAACCTAACAAGGCCACTGGCCATGACAACATCCCCTCCAATTCCTCAGAGACTCAGCAGCCGCCATCACCCCAGTCATCACACACATAATAAACCTATCCATAAAACAGGGACACGTCCCCAAAGACTTCAAAATTGTGAGAGTGACCCCCCTGCACAAAAAAGGCAGCATTAGGATATCTGTTCAGGTGGCGTAGCGGAGATTGTGCTCGTCACCAATGCAAGAGGCTGCGGTCTCGACTCCCGGAGAGTCAGCATTGCCTTGGCTCGGGCTGATCGCTATACTAACTCGTTTGGCTGAGTTAGGGGGAGGGGAGCCGTGGGTGGGTCCTGGGCGTTGTGGACAGCGACCCCTACAGTTCGGTCGGGGCGCCTGCTCAGCGAAGGTAGGATCTGGTGAGAGACAGTGCGGCCTCCCACACGTTACACTCTCAGTTTCAGTTTCTTTAATAGTTGTCATACAGAAGCAGTGATGCCGGTAACGCGTTACTAAGTAACGCGTTATTGTAATCTGATTACTTTCCCCCGAAAATAGTAATCTAACGCGTTAATCTTTAAAAGCCAGTAATCTGATTGCAGTTACTTGTCCAAGTGGCTGTGCATTACTATTTCGTTACTATCTCATCATAAATTCATAATGCATGCGGAATGCAGTATTTTATTTCGTTTTCGACAGTCAAAAATACATTTTTGAGCTGTTTTTCTTATTTGGGAGTGACGTGGTGTGGCAGTGAAAGGGTTACACAAGAATGTGTCCTCGCGGCGTGACTGGACTCTCTGTCTGTGAGTGACTCTGCTTTGGCCCAATCACATTCCCCATCCACAGTCTGCGAATCAGAGGCAGAGTAGGGCGGGTCTTCACAGCACGTCATGTGACATATGCGCCAATCGTCTGACAGCAGGGCTCCGTTGTTACAGCCTCGTCTGCATTCGTCTGAGAATTCCACCCCAAAACGCTTGTCTAAACGAAGTGAAACCGCAAGAAGACTAGAGAGACATTTATAAAAACAATTTAATAGTTACAGTTGATATAATTGAATAGTTCAGCCTGCATTTGTTAGATGTGAATGGATACACTGGTTTTGTAAAACCACTGGCTGGCTGCTCTAATGCTCTCCCACAGTTCTTCAGGTGGGAGAACACGAGTGACAGAGAGAGGGGAGAGAGACACACACACACACACACACACACACACACACACACACACACACAAGCACAAGCACACGCACACACGCGCACACACATACACACAGAGAGGGAGAGAAGGGATTATATTATAATAATAATAATAATAATAATTATTATTATTATTATTATTATTATTATTATTATTATTATTATTATTATTATTATTATTATTATTATTATTATTATTATTATTATTATTATTATTATTATATTAGAGATGTAGGCTGTCTGGGTGGGGTTGGAGAGAAAGAGGCATGGGGTGAGAGAGAGAGAGAGAGAGAGAGAGGGGTGAGAGAGAGAGAGAGAGAGAGAGAGAGAGAGGGGTGAGAGAGAGAGAGAGAGAGAGAGAGAGAGAAAAGCTCTTATTTGCCAGATTTACAGTTAATTTACATGTTAAAGAGAGACTGCTTGTATGTTTATAGAGAGACATTTATAAAAACAATTTAATAGTTACAGTTGATATAATTGAATAGTTCAGCCTGCATTTGTTAGATGTGAATGGATACACTGGTTTTGTAAAACCACTGGCTGGCTGCTCTAATGCTGTGAGCATCATAGACTGTTGCTTTACCATACTTGATGGTACAGAAGCTGAAGCACTAGTTTAACAATTTACGTTATGTGCAGAGAAACAAGTTAAAAACAATTTATGCACTTTCAATAAAGCGTTTAAAAAAAACTGTTGGGGGAACGACGACTTCGTAACCTAGTTACTTTCAAAGTAACTAAGTTACTCTGATAATCAAGTAATCAGTAAAGTAACTTGGATTACTTTTTAAAGGAGTAATCAGTAATCAGTAATCGGATTACTTTTACAAGTAATCTGTGGCATCACTGTACAGAAGTACAGAATACTTTTATACAAAATGCTTCTTACTGTTACGCTCCAGAGACTGTGCAAGACAAGATAAGTATGAAATAAAATAACATAGTATAGCATGTAAATTAGAAGTAAGAAATGAGGTCACAGTGTTCAGTATAGACATATGTACAATGTTCGATGCAGAATAGACGTAACTGAGTTACCATATAATATACAATACTATGCAGTGTACTAATATACAATACTATATAGTGCAAGGCAGAAATGTGCTATTCCCAGTGAGAATCTGCGCGGCCAGGCTGGCTGCCGGCTGGCTGCACATGCGTCGGAGGAAAGCATGTGACAGTCTCCGGCCTCTCGGACCAACAGTAGGGGAAAGTGCGCAACAACCAGGAAGGGGGTTGGGAATTGGCATAACGACTAACAGTGGGATGGGAGAAAAATCGGAAAAAGGAGAAAAAAAATAAAAACAGTACTGTATATTTGTATGTCATAAATGTAACAGTACTGTATATATGTATGTCGTGTATGTCATAAATGTCATGATATATATCTATATCTGTATGTCGTGTATGTCATAAATGTCATGATGAATTGAAAATGGGGGACCCTGATGTAAACAAGACGAAAGTCTTTCTCTGGTCTGCATCCGCTTAACAATTGTGTGTATTGATCCGTACTGTATTGTACCCATTCTGCAATCTGTTAATAACCATTTCAATCAATCAATCAATCAATCAATCAATCAATCAATCAAACCCCTGTTGGGTCTTAATGGATGGAATATCCGCAAACTGCTCACTGGCCCTGTTCAATGGAGTGTTTAATCATCTCCGAACATATAAATGTAATCAATTTTTATTATTATTATTAAGTAGCCAGAGCTGGTATGAGGAGCAGCACAGATTGTGCTCAGCAAGGATTGCAAGAATTCAACGACATCAAAGGAAACGAGGAAGGGAACGGGGGTTCCAAAAATCAGCACTATCCCTTTTAATAAGAGAATCTGCAGTTCTCACCGTGACCAGTAGGTGTCATCGTCGGTGCAGAGAAGAAGCCTGAGCAGGGGAGTGATGTCTGGCAGGAGTGGGAGCCACTGGTACTACTACTACTAACACAAGCTGGGCTCTTGAATGGAAAAACACCACAACACTGGAGAAAAAAACATCCTTTGTTGATTTAACTACACATGGGTTTCTGTGATTGTATTTTGAGTTTCGTGCATCTGACAACAGTTTGTACGCACATCGACTTGTTTACTATTCAATTTGAATTGTTTTGAATTGATAGATTACTTTTTACATTCTTCAAAATGTGCTGTTTTGTCCTCTTTAGCACCCTGTATGCGTGGTGTAAGAATACCAACAACACTACATTCTGATTCTTGTTTATCCTTTAACCCTTTCACTAACCACACTACAGAAGGTTAACCTTTCACTACCACACTACAGACGGTTAACTCTTTCACTACCACACCACAGACGGTTAACTCTTTCACTACCACACCACAGACGGTTACACTACAGACGGTAGTGAAAGCGTTAACCGTAGTGGCAGTGAAAGGGTTAACCCTTTGTCACGTGGCAGTGAAAGGGTTAACCGTCTAGTGGCAGTGAAAGGGTTAACCCTTTGTCACGTGGCAGTGAAAGGGTTAACTATTAGAAACTTAACAGAGAGAGGGAACGAGGGTCTCCCGTCTCTGTGAGCCGCCTGGCGCATTACCGCACGACACTACGGTAGAATGCTTCCGCATTCTTGCACTGCTTGCTTATCATTAAGGAAAACGCCTCCAGCGTGGCTATGGTCTCAGCCCTGACGGGGACTGGCTCAACTATACCACCGGCCACTAGGCTATGCTGTGGACCCCCAGTAGAGAGAAGTGCATGGCTGTGGAGATGTAGTCAGGCTCTCTCTGGGATCAGGTGTCCTCTCCACAACCAGCCAGGCTCGGGCTGGATGCAGCTGTAAGATTAAGAATGAGCATCAGTGAATCAGAGCTTAAACGATAATAAAATAAAATGGATAAAAACACAAAAGTATAAGTGCATGTTTTTAACAAATGTGCATTATATTCCTGTTCACATACAGATACTGTATCTAAGAGTCAACAGATACCTATATATATATTAACAGAGTTATGTACTGTACAATAAGCGAGGTTGCGTCATAGGTTATTTCAACGTACAACAGCACAGTATCAACAGCACAGGTGTGCAAATATTGTATAGAGAGATGTGTACAGAAATATGTATATTACAGAGAAGAATATGCTATGGCTAACTACAATAATCTAGTGCACATGTTTACAGACGGCTACTGAAATTGAGCAAATAATACAGATAAAATGTGCAGATTCTACAGATAGCATACAAAAAAGCATATGTTACCAATTCAGTGCAGATATATGAAAATGTATATTTGGGCAACTAATAATTGCAGGATGTGGACTATAGCATCTTATCTGAAAATGAGGGTTCATCACAACAGGAGGTGATGGAGAGATGGCAAGAAGGAACACCTGCAACGTCCATTGGTGAAATCAAGGAGGGATCACATCTAGGAGGGATCACATCTAGGAGGGGTCACATCTAGGAGGGATCACATAGCAGGGATCACATCTAGGAGGGGTCACATCTAGGAGGGATCACATAGCAGGGATCACATCTAGGAGGGATCACATCCAGGAGGGATCACATCTAGGAGGGGTCACATCTAGGAGGGATCACATAGCAGGGATCACATCTAGGAGGGATCACATCCAGGAGGGATCACATCCAGGAGGGATCACATCCAGGAGGGATCACATCTAGGAGGGGTCACATCTACTGTAGGAGGGGTCACATCTAGGAGGGATCACATCTAGGAGGGATCACATCTAGGAGGGGTCACATCTAGGAGGGGTCACATCTAGGAGGGGTCACATCTAGGAGGGGTCACATCCAGGAGGGATCACATCCAGGAGGGGTCACATCTAGGAGGGGTCACATCTAGGAGGGATCACATCTAGGAGGGGTCACATCTAGGAGGGGTCACATCTAGGAGGGGTCACATCTAGGAGGGATCACATCTAGGAGGGATCACATCTACTGTAGGAGGGGTCACATCTAGGAGGGGTCACATCTAGGAGGGGTCACATCTACTGTAGGAGGGGTCACATCTAGGAGGGGTCACATCTACTGTAGGAGGGGTCACATCCAGGAGGGGTCACATCTAGGAGGGGTCACATCCAGGAGGGGTCACATCTAGGAGGGGTCACATCTACTGTAGGAGGGGTCACATCCAGGAGGGGTCACATCTAGGAGGGGTCACATCCAGGAGGGGTCACATCCAGGAGGGGTCACATCTAGGAGGGATCACATCTAGGAGGGATCACATCTACTGTAGGAAGGGTCACATCTAGGAGGGGTCACATCTAGGAGGGGTCACATCTACTGTAGGAGGGGTCACATCTAGGAGGGGTCACATCTACTGTAGGAGGGGTCACATCCAGGAGGGGTCACATCTAGGAGGGGTCACATCCAGGAGGGGTCACATCTAGGAGGGGTCACATCTACTGTAGGAGGGGTCACATCCAGGAGGGGTCACATCTAGGAGGGGTCACATCCAGGAGGGGTCACATCCAGGAGGGGTCACATCCAGGAGGGGTCACATCCAGGAGGGGTCACATCTAGGAGGGGTCACATCTAGGAGGGGTCACATCTAGGAGGGGTCACATCCAGGAGGGGTCACATCTAGGAGGGGTCAGCCTGTGGCGACTAAGGTGCTCCTGGTCAGACCTTCTCTAACACAGTGCTTCAGTGTGGCCAGACGGGTGCAGTTGAATGAATGAATGAATGAATGAATGAAAACTTTATTTAACAGATTGCAGAATGGGTACAATACACACAATTGTTTTGTTTTTTTGATCCACTTTTTCTCCCATTTTCTATATTTTCTCCCATCCCAATTTCGTATCATCCAATTCAACCCTCCCCTGTCACGGACGCTGTTTCTTGCCTCCCACAAGCCGGCTGCAATGTGGTCTAAGACAAGTCATACATAGCACAAGTCCCCTCCGGTACTTGAGGTAACAGCAGTTGCATCTTTTCACCTGCGCAGCTCGATCTCTCAGTGGCGAGGAGTAACGCGTGGGAGGCTCACGCTGCCCCCGACACTTCCTGATTCCACTGCGCAGGCACACCAACCGACCTGTAGGAGTCGCTGTCCACAACGCCCGATCCCCACCCATCAGTTTCCCACCCCCTAATACGGCCAATGTGTATTAGTATGAACGACCAGCTAAACTGAAAGCAATGTGGATCGCTGGGCTCGAACAGGCGAGCCCAGCGTCTCCGCATTCATGGCGAGCGCCTTGCCCACTACGCCACGTAGCCGCCCAATACACACAATTGTTAAGGGGATGCAGACCTGAGAAAGACATTTGTCTTGTTTACATCAGGGTCCCCCATTTTCAATTCATATAGATATTCATATTCATATATTCATTCAATTCATATAGGTCATGTATCGTGTGAACTTATAGATCCTGTACAACCACCACACGCTCTTCCTGGATGTTAACCGGGATCGGTGGCACCTTGTTCCACCAGAAGTCCACGCCAACTCTTTTTGTCTTCCCACCTACAACTTAATTTAATTTTCAAAACAAGTGTTTTGAAACATTCAGGGCACCACAGTTCAGCGATGACGCATCATCATCATGACATAAGCCCCAACAACACGATCCCGGTCGGGTTCTTCTGCCAGACTATCACAAGAGGGTTGGTGTTGCATGACCTCAAAGCCGCATTGTTCCGAGGAGGAGGCACCGCCGGCGACGCCGCGCACACGGCATTCTGCGGAGGCTCTCTTCCACACCACGCCGGTGTCAAAATAAATCAGCAGGAGCAACAAAAGACCACTGTTCCTGTTATCCGTCTAACGCCTGTCCCCGGTCTCCCAGTCTCTCTCTGTGAGTGGATGTCTCGTGGTGATGACCAAGGTGGTGGATGCCCCGTGGTGATGGCCAAGATGATGTGATCCTCTCACTACGTCGCTCCCATTCGTCAAATGGATCCGAACGGAATACATACTACTCATGTGCAAACGGAATATGACTCCGAGCCCTGACATTTTGCCTTTATCCTATTTTCATACTAGCGCTCGTCTCCCTATGCTTTCTCCTTTGTTGTTCTTAGCTCCATTCTATTTAAATCTTTAAAAAGTTTTCTTATGTACCCCAGTTGCTATTTTGCTATGTTTTATTACATGTATTTAGCCTGTTTTATTCTCCACCCATCGATCATCCATAGCATAAGCAACACTACTATCACCGACATCCAAGAAGGGGGATCCCTCATCCCCCCCCTTGAACGTCCCTTCTAAGGTTTCTCTCCTCCACATTGCCTGTGGTGCTTTTTTCCTATTTCTAGGTTTTTAGTGAGTTTTTCCTTACCTTGGCTGGGGTATGTCTGGGAGTGTTGTTTTGGATTTCATGATGGGTTTTTTGTTCCTGATTTATTGTGATGTTTCTTCTTGACTTGTTTAAATAAGACTTGTCCAGTCCATGCAGGGACATTAACGAACGTGCGATTGCGGGCTTTACAAATACATTTGATTTGATCCACTTTCCACATACACCCTACTTCACCTTCACCGCATCTTCCCCACCCTCACGGTGGAAATGCTGGCATCGTTAAACCAATATCAACCTATCAGAGGCTCTGGGCATTTGTTTTGTCTCGCCTAACTGGCGTTCGGCGAACGGGTGCCTTGACTTTGTGGGGTTAATAAACAACACAGAGGCCCCTCTCTGCCTTGTTGGGATGGAGAAATTACTCAAGGTTTATGGGAGCCGGTTCATCGTGAGCCCAGACAAAAAGAGGCTTTAGTTTAGTTTATTTATTTAGCACATTATAATTTTTTATTTTATTTTTTTTAAGTGCTAGGAGGGAACGAAGCCCAAAGGGCTTGTACAAAGTTCCACTCACATCCCATTGTCCATAAACATATGAACGAAATACATGTAAACATGGTCTAGAAAAGAAACTCAAAACAAGACCAGAGACATAAGGCAGACACTATATAGCGAAAACATGGAAGATTGACACGAGTCAATAACAAGAACTTTTTTTCCCTTAAAGTACAAGAAGGCAAAGGAGAGGAGAATAACACAGGCGACCAAGTGGCGCAGTGGGCAAGGCGCTCGCCACTAACGCAGGAGATGCTGGGTTCGAGCCCAGCTCTCGGCGTTGTTTCCGGCTTGACTGGTCGTTCATACTAATACAATTGGCAATATATTAGGGGGTGGGAAAGCCGGTGAGTGGGGATCGGACGTTGTGGACAGCGACTCCTACAGGTCGGTTGGTGCGCCTGTACAGCAGAATCAGGAAGCATCGGGGACAGCGTGAGCTGTGAGAGATCGCCGCTGAGAGATCGCGCTGTGCAGGTGAAAAGATGCGACGGCTGCCTCCTCGTGTACCGGAGGGGACACGTCATGTAAGGCTTCATCCACATTGCAGCCGACCAGTGGGAGGCATGGCCTAACAACGTTCGAGACAGGGGAGGGGAGAATTGGATAATACGAAATTGGGATGGGAGAAAAAATAGAAAAATGGGGAGAAAAAGTAGATACAAAAAAAAAGAGGAGAATAACATATGAACAGTATATAATGAAGAAAAAGAACAAGCAGCCATACAGTAGATGTATGCTTTCATATGCCATACCAAGCAAACGACAAACACCACATGCAGCAGCACATCGACGCGGATACCTCCGACAGATAACATCATTCAGGACTGACGGACCGAAGAAGATTAACTGTAGCTCATCATTTGAGTGTGGTGTACCGAGAAGACATAAAAGTACTTTAATTCACAAAATGTGTTTGTTTGCATTCATGGCCGTGGTTCAAATGAAGGCCTGGGGGGGCATTATCTTTCACAACAAGAGTTCCAGTCGGATCACAAAGTCTCCCTGGAGTTAAACCAGGTTGTGTTCCTAAACTAGATGACCGGTATGATCCAGCAGTAGGATTCTGAGGGATTAATACTAACACAAACGTGTGTAAACAACCCCCCACTAAAAAGCTCTAGAATGTCTGCTCACATTTCTCTTTTAGGAGTTCTATATCTGAGGATCTTTGAATCATGTGGCCCGCATTCTCTTAAAAATGTGAGTAAGACCGTTCTCACTCAGTACTCACTGTTGGGGAATGGCTTTATCTCCGTGGCTTAATTGCACAAGCCTCGGCATTCCTAAAATAAGGCAAAGATATCTCCAGCCGTCTCAGAGCCGGCCCCCATGTGTCCGAGCTTAATGCCCGTAACCAGTTCATCTGATTCCCGTCCAGCAGATCCTCATGTAAATAGATTTGAAATGGGAACATTCTTCGGGACGGTCTGGTAATGAATAGATGTTTGGCAGATGCCTGCTTCCCTGGCCGAGGCGTCTTCCCACAGTGACCTCACAGAGTGTTCCGCGGGGCGGACCGCACCACGGCTTTAGCAGGGATGTCACGCACCGTGGAGAGGGAATAGCGCCAGGGTACGGACGGCCGCAGACAAAGTGCACCAAGTGGTCCAAGGGAAAAAGCAGACACCGAAGACTTTGCGGACCCCCCATCCTACACCCCAGAGCGGGGTAGGGCAGTGACCGATTACATGAGATCACAGCGATCTGATTACAGAAGAAAAATGGAAACTGTGATCGGCTGGTTACCATAAAAACCACAGTAATCCGATTACACATCAATTGGAATTATTGTCTCTTGAGCTTCATATTAAACAGATTCTGAAGGCAATCAGTAACTGATTGTTTTAATCCAATCCAATATGTTACTGATTATAGACACATTTCTTAAAGGAACACTCCAACATTTTGGGAAATTAGCTTATTTGCCATCTACCCTGGAGTTAGACAAGAAGATACATACCTTTTTCGTCTCTGTGCATGCATTAGGCTTAGGGAACGCCTGCACCGTTAGCCTAGCTTAGCGTCATTCACTGGAAGTAGGTTACACATTTAGCCTAGTTCCCAAGAGTCACGAAATACAAGAAAGGTTGAGATCCAAGGCAGCTCTACAATTTTTTAAAAAGCCTTTATTTAGTGGCTTACATTATTTAGAAAAATCTTTTTAAAAAATCCGACATGTTTCGGCCTACATGGCCTTCTTCAGGGTGTAGAAGGCCATGTAGGCCGAAACATGTCGGATTTAAAAAAAAAGATTTTTCTAAATAATGTAAGCCACTAAATAAAGGCTTTTTAAAAAATTGTAGAGCTGCCTTGGATCTCAACCTTTCTTTTATAAGCGAATCCTACCCCGGATTTAATCCAAAGAGCACCTACCTGGAACAAAATAAGAACGCTGAAGCCCTCTCCATATCCTCTGTTTTAGTCACGAAATACACTCCAAATACAATCAAAATACAACTCCAAAATGTTCCTGTGTAAACATGTGACCTGTGTATTTACCACGTGGAGAAATAAAAAATTATTGAATTGGGTGACGCCTGCACAGCAGAGACAGGAAGTATCGGGGGCAGTGTGAGCCTCCCACGCGTTACTCCTCGCCACTGAGAGTCCGCGCTGTCTGGTGAAAAGATGCGACAGGCTGCCTCCTCGTGTACCGGAGGGGACACGTGATGCAAGGCTTCTATCCTCCCTACAACCGACCAGTGGGAGGCATAGTCTAGCAACGTTCAAGACAGGGGAGGGGAGAATTGGCAATACGAAATTGGGATGGGGGAAAAATAGAAACATTTGGAGAGAAAAAAGTGGATAAAAAAAAGAACGCATGTGTTTGCTCAGTCATTTATAACTTTGTGATCACATTCTGAAAATGACCTCACCGCCCCCCCCCCCCCCCCACCACCATTAGGAGGTGCTCTGTCCCCTGAAACCATAAATCCAAATGTGAAACGGGGCTCTCGCATCCTTGCGTCGAGTGTGGGTAATGTCTAAATTCATCTGGAGTCCAGTTGATTCATGTATTAGCTAATCTCCAAGCAAAGTCCACAACCCCCCCCCCCCCGCCCCCTTCCTGCGCTAAAACTGACTAGTCATGGATTTACTGGCGGTCCGACACCCACTGAATACACCCCCAGCATCCATCTCACTGAGTCAACAACATACTATCTATGTCCTAGAAATTAGGAGGGAGATACACTTCATACACGTGGATCCATGACTCAAGAGCAGGTGCACCACTGGGGGGCACGGTGGGGGTCGCGGTGCCCAGAGGAGTCGCGGAGCAGCCTGCCGGAAGGCCGACTCTCACGCTGCCCACGCTACTATGTGCCCAGCAGACTCTCACGCTGCCCACGCTACTATGTGCCCAGGAGACTCTCACGCTGCCCATGCTACTATGTGCCCAGGAGACTCTCACGCTGCCCACGCTACTATGTGCCCAGGAGACTCACGCTGCCCACACTACTATGTGCCCAGGAGACTCTCACGCTGCCAGGCTACGATGTGCCCAGGAAACGAGAACAGCCACACAGGGACATGGGGCTTTGGGGGAATAAATAATAATAAAAACGAATTAAATATCGCCTGTCTGTGGACAGATGATAACAATTTATATTTAGAACTGTTCTCTCGAATCAGAAGGGAGCAAGTACTTGCAGCTGTGGCCGTGAATACTTCGGATCCAAATCAAATAGATCACTGTCGCCTTGTGTTTAGAGAGATCTTTTCATTTCTGCTTTGATTAAAACAGGGTTTGAACCCCGATGGGGGGTCCTTTCTGTGTGGAGTTTGCATGTCCTTGACCAATGGCAGGAGTGCCTGCATGCCTTCTGGTGTGGGAGGAAAACAGAGCAGAGGACACACACACACACACACACACACACACACACACACACACACACATGGAAAAGGGCCCTTGTCGGGTTTGAACCCCGTTTAATCAAAACAGAAATGAATAAGATCTCAATTACAACTGGAGATTGGCACCCGGGCGCATGTCTGTGGCTGCCCACTGCTCATATAACACTACTGATCATATTATGCTAAATGAAGACAGATCATAATTCAAGGATTGCTTCAACGTTTGGAACACAAATCACTTTGGTAGTCTTTTCTCTGCCATACGTACGTACCCCCCGCACCATGTGGCAAGGCGTTAGGAACATGGCCGACAACATCCCCCCTCAATCCACACCTCAGCAGTCACAAGCCTGAATGGATACCGGCGGCCGGGTTGCTCCCATGCCGGTGATCATGAAATTCTTGGAGACATCGAGGCCTGCATCCCCTCCGATCTCAACCAACACCAGTTTGCCTACAAAGCTGACAGATGTCATCTCATTAGCGCTAACCACAACACCCACATCTAACCATAACACCCACATCTAACCACAACACCCACATCTAACCTCAACACCCACATCTAACCACATCACCCACATCTAACCACGACACCCACATCTAACCACAACACCCACATCTAACCATAACACCTACATCTAACCCCAACACCCACATCTAACCACAACACCCACATCTAACCACATCACCCACACCTAACAGCTACATCACCCACATCTAACCACATCACCCACATCTAACCACAACACCCACATCTAACCACAACACCCACATCTAACCACAACACCCACATCTAACCACAACACCCACATCTAACCACAACACCCACATCTAACAGCTACATCACCCACATCTAACCCCAACACCCACATCTAACCCCAACACCCACATCTAACCCCAACACCCACATCTAACCACAACACCCACATCTAACCACAACACCCACATCTAACCACAACACCCACATCTAACCACATCACCCACATCTAACCACAACACCCGCATCTAACCACATCACCCACATCTAACCACAACACCCACATCTAACCACAACACCCACATCTAACCACAACACCCACATCTAACCACAACACCCACATCTAACCACAACACCCACATCTAACCACAACACCCACATCTAACCACAACACCCACATCTAACCACAACACCTACATCTAACCACAACACCCACATCTAACCACATCACCCACATCTAACCACAACACCCGCATCTAACCACATCACCCACATCTAACCACAACACCCACATCTAACCACAACACCTACATCTAACCCCAACACCCACATCTAACCACATCACCTACATCTAACCACAACACCCACATCTAACCACATCACCCACATCTAACCACAACACCTGCATCTAACCACAACACCCACATCTAACCACAACACCCACATCTAACCCCAACACCCACATCTAACCACATCACCCACATCTAACCACAACACCTGCATCTAACCACATCACCTACATCTAACCCCAACACCCACATCTAACCACATCACCCACATCTAACCACAACACCCACATCTAACCACAACACCCACATCTAACCACAACACCCGCATCTAACCACATCACCCACATCTAACCACAACACCCACATCTAACCCCAACACCCACATCTAACCACAACACCCACATCTAACCACAACACCCACATCTAACCCCAACACCCACATCTAACAGCTACATCAGGATGCTGTCATTCAACTCCATCAACCTGGACAAATTGATCAACAAAATGCAGACATTAGGCCTAGAAACGCCTCTATGTCTGATGTAATCAAGGACTTTCTAACAAACAGACCCCAGGTCAGGCTGGGCCCTCACTCACACACTCCCTCCACCATCATCATCCTCCTCCTCAACAAGTGGCTCTGAACACCTCCCGCCTGGTCACCAAGGCCCAGCTGTGCCTATTCCTTCAGAGGAATAATAATAATAATGGATTGGATTTATATAGCGCTCTTCATGACACCCCAGTGACCCCAGAGCGCTTACAGAATCCATTATTCGTTCATACACCGGTGGTGGTAAGCTACCCTGAGGCAGAACAGACTCTCCCCCCCGAAAAACCCCGCTGATCGACTTCTACTGCTGCACTGTTGGGAGCATCCTGACGTACTGACATCTGGTGCTGGAGCTGCTCGGCTGCGGACAGGGAGCCGCAGCGGGTCGTTACAATGGCTCAGTGGATCGTTGGCTCACCCCGCTCTCCCAAACATGAGAGACATCCGCTTGCGCCGTCTCCACAAACAGGCCTCTGACATCATGAGAGACCCCTTGCACCCCGGACACACCCTGTTTACCACCCTTCCCTCAGGCAGGCTCAAAACCATACGTACCACCCTCCTCTCAGACTGGTTCAGAACCATTATGCACATGGACCAACAGGCTGAGAAAAAGCTTTTTCCCAGAGCCGTGGACAGACTACTGAACCCATAAGCCCCCCCCCCCCCCCAAAAAAACGAACCCCGACCCCAAATACTGCTGCAAATGCAAGAAGTGCAATAACTACCAATGTGTTCATCCCCATACAGTATTTTATTTTTCATAATTTTGTGTGCCATCATTTCGTCATTGTTTTTTAATATGCAATGATAATAAAGCATCTATCCATATAGTAATGTACTGCAGGCCCAGGGGAAGTGCATTGAATAACCAGGAACCAATAACTCATCGACTACATAATCTAGTTCTCAAACTGTACTGTACGTACTGTAAAGTGGCCTTTATGTAACTCAAGTCAGTGGAGAGCAGTTACGCTGAACCTCGCGAGATGTAAACAAAGTGAATCTTAAGCCACTATCCCCTCCTTCAGGGACAATAAATCCAGCCGCTCTCCGTTCCCAGGAATCCGGCCGGAGCTCCATCCTTCTCTTCGCGGGCCCGGCTCCTAATCCCCGCGCGTCCCGGGAGGGAGGCTAAAAATGGAGAGAAGTGCCAGACGGCGAGGGTCTGTCCAGATGTTGCCCCGCTGCTGCTCTGCACCTGTTTCCAGTAGTACACGACAGCTGGGGGAGAATGTGCCGTTCCCGCTTCAGGGCTGCTATTTGTCATGCCTTTATCGGAGCGGGGGAGTGCCGGGTCTAGGGACGGTTATATCTTTCCAAGGATAACAAGCGGAGGGGGATCCTAAAGTCACTGTTTCTAGTTCGGGAGAACCACACCGAAGGAGCTTCTTTGGATGTTCCCGCCAAGACGAGCCTCCCTGCTGGACCGCAGGAGTGCCTCTCGCCCCCCCCCCCCCCCCCCCCCCCCCCCCTGCAGGACCAGATGAGTGCCTCTCGGTCCCCCCCCACCCCCACCCCCCTGCAGGACCAGATGAGTGCCTCTCGGTCCCCCCCCCCCCCCTGCAGGACCAGATGAGTGCCTCTCGGTCCCCCCCCCCCCCCCTGCAGGACCAGATGAGTGCCTCTCGGTCCCCCCCCTGCAGGACCACAGGAGTGCCTCTCGGCCCCCCCCCCCCCTGCAGGAGTGCCTCTCGGTCCCCCCCCTGCAGGACCACAGGAGTGCCTCTCGGTCCCCCCCCCCCTGCAGGAGTGCCTCTCGGTCCCCCCCCCCTGCAGGAGTGCCTCTCGGTCCCTCCAAGACGAGCCTCTCGGTCCCCCCCTCCAAGACGAGCCTCTCGGTCCCCCCCCTGCAGGAGTGCCTCTCGGTCCCCCCCCTGCAGGTGTGCCTCTCGGTCCCCCCCCTGCAGGAGTGCCTCTCGGTCCCTCCAAGACGAGCCTCTCGGTCCCCCCCCTGCAGGAGTGCCTCTCGGTCCCGCCAACGAGGCGCCACGGGGGCTCGTGTCGGCTTCCTCGCCCCCGGTCCCTTATTCATTGTTAGAAAATCGAGACATCTACCCTTATCCTCTAGAAGCCTGAAATTGGCTCTGAGCGTAAGCCAAGTGCTCGCCTTGCAGTAGTTGCCAGCTTGTGTTTCATTGAGAAAAACAATGCAGTGATAAAGGAGAGGCGTTCACGAGGGGCCAGAAGGCCGTTACACTCAGCGTTTCTTCCTGTATCCGGTGACCCATTGTAGGGGGGGAAAAAAGAGAAAGAAACAGAAACAAGATGAGCCATGGATGTATTTCATGGTGAGCTCACAACATCCAAGGAAACATCACAATAGGCTGTGTTGTTAGGATCATTGCTAGTGTGGACCGTCGGTGCCAAAAGTATGTTCTCATCCCTGAACTTGTGACATGTAGAAAAGGCTATGTTTCAAATGGAGGCGGTGGAGCACTGACCTCCCCACAAACAGTTCACTCTGGCAATTAACCGACGTTGTCAGCGTGACTTAATGCACCGACGATTCAATTCTGGATCGTTGACGAGTGTGTTATTATGAGCTATAGCCGAAGTAAAAAAAACAAAAAAACAAAAAGGATTATAATAAATATCAGGGGGTAGCTTGTTTGAGTTTCAAGTTCGTTTGATTTATTTCCAAGAAAAAACATTAGTATCGCCACAAGACATGGTACAAAGATACAGTAACGTGTAATAAAAACAAAACCCTCTGAATCTGAAATGTCTTTGCTTTGTTTTATTAAACTGTAGGTTGCACAGACCACACAGAGACGGACCACACCGTCCTGACTCCTTGACTTTACTTTAAAAGCCCCTTAAAAATACCTGTTTGGATAATCTGAGAAATACAGTGAACTCCTGTTTATTTTCGTTACAAACAGAGACCAGGCAATTTCAGGCACACAAAGGACGACACGCGTTAGAAAAACAAGACCCGTCGGTCACATCACAGTCAAGGTTAGAAAAGCGTGTTCAATACATATAAAATGATATGTCACGGGGTATTTACATAAACACATCAAGCCTCCACACGGCGACAGACTAAACCACAGGTTAAGAGTTACACTTTTAATAAAAAAATAATTTACATCACAAGAACCAAGCATGTTATCCATGAGTCAAAAACATTCATGTTTACACAAAAGAGAGAACGTCACTTATTTAAATAAAAAAGAAAAAACATCAGGTAACGGTTTTGAACTTTAGTGTGCATACTGTGCAAATTCTTTTCATCTAATTTGTCTTGATAGCGGAAATGTCATATGTACATTATAAAGTAATGCCTTTTTTTATTTTTTTTTAACCTTGCTGTCTGCATATGTTAGAAAATCTATATTCTATTAGGAGTCATATTATAGAGCTAAGTGCAAACAAATGGCCTCTCATATTGTGCATTTTTCTTTTCTTTTTTAAATCTCTGAGTTTTTGGCGGTTCATACTTTTCCTCTAAGCAGCAGTCCTTTGTAGTAAAATATCTGATATAAATTCTTCTACGTTCTATATTTCATTTGAACCCACAGTTTTTTAAATGGCCAGTGATATTGCTTTGATGTATTTACAGCTAAACGTACGATAACCTTGCCGTGGTAGTGCAATCCCCCCTCAAGACTTGTGTCTTAAACACTCTCTCTCCATCGCCTGACACAGTGTTCCCCCCCCGCTGCAGCGCCACAGAGTCTAAAAGTGTCGCAGCAACTAAACGCAGCATATTCATGGTCCTGCAGCTGAGTGACGACCAGGCAAGACTAAGGGTTGGGCATCGTTTGGATTTGAACAATTCCGGTTCCGATTCCGATTCTCCATATCGATTCCTGTTCTACGCGATTCTCGATTCCGATTCTTTGAGGTGCAGGTCAAACCGGGTCACAGCTTATTTCGCAGGAGAATTTTTTATATTTTTTTTTAGGTAAATTCTTTTCATACTATTCACATTTTCAGTTGACTTGATACAGTTTAATTTGGTTGCTGTACTGTAACTAGGGTATTAATTAACAAAGTAATTTTTTTATTTTTATTTTTTTAAGAATCGAAATTAAGAATCGAAATGCAAATACCGGTATGTTACTTCCGGTTCCAGAACCGGAAGTTATGAACCGGTTCCTATTAGAACCGGTTTTCGGTGCCCAACCCTACAGGCAACAGGCTGCTAACAGACAGAAGGGTGGATGGAAGGATGGTCGGATGCACAGGATATATATATATATGCATCCACTACCAGGCACTTAGTTGGCCGTGCCCCCCCCCCCCCCCCCCGACAGTAAATGCCACTTCTACAGTGACAACAGTGGAATTATATAGTCTGGCTACACCTCCGCTATTACCGCTGTGATGTCAGCCCCCAGCCCCCCGACACACACACACACGGAGCGTTCTGGGTTCAAGGTTCATGCGGATCACGCATCGGAGATGCAGCTCTGAATCTTGTCCAACCACAACTGGGCGCTGGGGGCGTCCGAGGCGCAGAAGTTGTACACTCTCCTGCTGGTCTTCAGCTGTGGGGAACAAGGAGACGGTCAAGCGGTCAACATTCGGACTCAGTAAAGTGACGAGCGACTAGCAGCGCTAACTCCTTCCCAGCGTAGAGACAAGACAGGATTTGAGTTAGGGCTGCGCGATTAATAGAAGAAAAATAAATCACGATCTCGATTCATAGACCTATGCAATCTCATTTGTAAATGATGACGATTTTTTTTTATAAAATATTTTTTACTTTATTTTTTATTTTTTTATACTTAACTTTTTTAAATTATGACGATTCTGACTTGAGTTATTGTGTATGTTACAAGAAACTTTAAGAAAGAGTGCAATAAATGATTTTATTGAAAAAATAAGAATCGTGTGAGAGAAGCGTGATCTCAATTCTTAAGAGAGGAAAAAAATCGTGATTCACATTTTAGCAAGAATGGTGCAGCAGCCCTGATCTGAGGAGAACTATATCAGAACTGTATCAGGGAGACACAGGGAGTCACTCACGTCGAAGAAGGCCTTCTCACTGATGTGCTTGGGGGCTCCTAGTGTGGGGGCCGCCGGCAACACGGACTCCACCTCCGCCAGGTCGATGTGGCCCCTGCAGTTAGTGTCCTCCCCCGTGTCGTAGTACCTCATCTGTGAACACACACACACACACACACACACACACACACACACACACACACACACACACACACACACACACACACACACACACACACACACACACACACACACACACACACACACACACACACACACACACACACACACACACACACACACACACACACACACACACACACACACACACACACACACACACACACACACACACACATTTAGCTGACGCTTTCATCCAAAGCGACTTACAAGTTCTGTACGACACGTCATCAGGAAGGGCACAACTCTATCAGCTGAGTAACAATGTTCATCAAAGTGTTGAGTGCTACAGTGTAGGTTAGTTTATTAGGACAAGTGCATGACAGTAAGGTTAAGGTGCATGCGTCGATTTTTCTCATAGCTACGAGTAATCGATTCGATTACTCACGCCCATCCCTACTCCTGCTCACCTGGTGTTTTGTAATATCCAACACGAACCAGCGAGGTTTCCAGGCCTTCAGCAACGCTCCCCGTTTATACAGGATCCCCTCGTAAGACCTGGAAAAAACACAAATATTGACCGCCAGAAGAATCCGTATAGTGACACACTTTCAGATGTTATGGCTGTGGCCCGTTATCTCCGGGAGTCCGAGAGCCTGAGCTTATGATGTGATTCCGGGCAGTCGGCTCTCATTTAGTGGAATTCTCATCGATATCGCAAGAACAAAAAGTCCATAGCGCCTTTTCGTACACAGCGTCCACGTCTCAAGATGTCCAAAGTAACGCTATTTTGACAGGTGGAAGATTATATCAAATACTTTGGTCGTATCGTCATCACCTTTTTTCGGAAATTGGCAAAAAGTAAACATTGCGCAACACTGACGGGTTTTCAAAAGTGAGTGTAGGGATCAGATTGTATCAGACCGACGGTTCGGTCTGTCGGCCGGTCAAGCTCCTACTGACCAGAGTCCAGTTGAGTCTGATCCGATTGAAACATCTGCCCTATTTGCTCCTCTCCTTTTTCCACTTTTGCACCGTTGAAGCGGTTTTCCGGTCTGTTTTGGATTATGGAGATGTGCTTCATAGACATGCAGCAGCTTCCACTCTTAAGCCCTTAGACTCTGTTTCTGATTGATCACATTTATAACCAGTGATAGTTATAGCACTCACCATTGTGTGAGTAATAGGGTCGGGTGGTCCTCTTTGGCAGAACGACCAGATTTGCATCGGCAATCTGTTTCTACATAAAGCCATAATTGGAGATCGTCCAAATGACATTACTTCCTTGTTGTTTTTTTTTATTTTTTATTATTGATCTTCCCCCCCCTCCTTTTTCCGTTTTTCTCCCATCCCAATGTTAGTCGTTATGCCAATTCCCAATCCCCTTCCTGGTCGTTGCGCACTCTACCCCCTACCGTCTGTCTGGGAGGGCGGAGACTATCACATGCTTCCTCCGACACATGTGTAGCCAATCAACCGCTTCTTTTTCACCTGGCAGCGAGGACTCTCACAGAGAGTGTAACGTGTGGAAGGATCACACTACCTCCCCCAGATGCCTCCCTCACTGTGCAGGCGCCCCCGACCGAACTGTAGGAGTCGCTGTTTACAACGACCAGGATACACCCCACCGGCTTCCCACCCGCTGACACTGTCAATCGTGTTAGTATGGACGACCGACCAAGCCGGAGGTACCGCCGACAGCTGGATTCGATACCAGTGTATCTGCGGTGGTAGGCAGACGCTTAGTCCGCTTCGCTACCCGGCCGCCCATTACTTCCTTATTGTAATAGATCTCTGGACCCTATGGTACATGAGCACTGGCTGACACTTTAAAGTGTTTATACTGAACTTGGTAGATCTGCCTTTGGCTTCTGTGCTCCTGAACCGTGGAGCGCCCTGCAGGGGACATTGAGACGAGGTGCTCTAGTGTCCATGGGTCAAACGCACTGGTCACCAAGCAGGTCACCACAATCTGTAATGTTTTTAAATTATGTTTTTTTTTTTTTTTTTTTTTTTTTTTTTAAGCTTTATTTTTTAGCGTTTATCGCTTTTCTGGTCAAGCATGACTGACAGAAACAGGTTGAAATGGGATGTAGAGCAGGGGAAGACATTCTGAGAAATGACGGCGGGTCCGGGAATCGAACTCGTGTCCCCCAGATCCGTGACGAGCACGGTTTTCCCCGACGCAGAAATAGCGCCGAGATATGCGGTGAGCTACGGGAGCTCCCCTATGTGTAAGGTTTTAAAGGATTACATTTATCTATTCTTATAGTAAATATCTATTCATTTACATTACTATTCTTTCTCTTCCTTGTACTTTGTGTAGTAATTGATGACTGGTTGATGATTATTGATGACGACATGTGATACTCAACAACAACTCGTGCCCCTCGGTGTACATCTGGTCCGATGTACACTGTAAAGACTGAATGAATGAATCAGTGGAATTCAAAAGGGTAACAGAGGTGAAACCACTGCTGAAGTGATTCATTCATAAAACCCGCCGCCCACACAGAGGCACGAGGGTTTGGGAGTCTGCTGCTCACTCCACGATGCAGGGTTGTGAAACCTCTGTGACTCGAGAAGAGCCCCTCGTCTCAGCTCCAGTGAGCCGCGTCCAGATGGGCCGGGCGGAGATTCGTTAAGGGAGTTCAACAAGCGCACCTGTTCTCCTCGTTAAGGGGGTTCAGCGAGCGCACCTGTTCTCGTTAAAAGGGTTCAGCGAGCGCACCTGTTCTCCTCGTTAAGGGGGTTCAGCGAGCGCACCTGTTCTCGTTAAGGGGGTTCAGCGAGCGCACCTGTTCTCCTCGTTAAGGGGGTTCAGCGAGCGCACCTGTTCTCCTCGTTAAGGGGGTTCAGCGAGCTCACCTGTTCTCCTCGTTAAGGGGGTTCAGCGAGCGCACCTGTTCTCCTCGTTAAGGGGGTTCAGCGAGCGCACCTGTTCTCGTTAAGGGGGTTCAGCGAGCGCACCTGTTCTCCTCGTTAAGGGGGTTCAGCGAGCGCACCTGTTCTCCTCGTTAAGGGGGTTCAGCGAGCGCACCTGTTCTCCTCGTTAAGGGGGTTCAGCGAGCGCACCTGTTCTCCTCGTTAAGGGGGTTCAGCGAGCGCACCTGTTCTCGTTAAGGGGGTTCAGCGAGCTCACCTGTTCTCCTCGTTAAGGGGGTTCAGCGAGCGCACCTGTTCTCCTCGTTATGGGGGTTCAGCGAGCGCACCTGTTCTCCTCGTTAAGGGGGTTCAGCGAGCGCACCTGTTCTCCTCGTTAAGGGGGTTCAGCGAGCGCACCTGTTCTCCTCGTTAAGGGGGTTCAGCGAGCGCACCTGTTCTCGTTAAGGGGGTTCAGCGAGCTCACCTGTTCTCCTCGTTAAGGGGGTTCAGCGAGCGCACCTGTTCTCCTCGTTAATGGGGTTCAGCGAGCGCACCTGTTCTCCTCGTTAAGGGGGTTCAGCGAGCGCACCTGTTCTCCTTGTTAAGGGGGTTCAGCGAGCGCACCTGTTCTCCTCGTTAAGGGGGTTCAGCGAGCGCACCTGTTCTCCTCGTTAAGGGGGTTCAGCAAGCGCACCTGTTCTCCTCGTTAAGGGGGTTCAGCGAGCTCACCTGTTCTCCTCGTTAAGGGGGTTCAGCAAGCGCACCTGTTCTCCTCGTTAAGGGGGTTCAGCGAGCGCACCTGTTATCCTCATTAAGGGGGTTCAGCGAGCGCACCTGTTCTCCTCGTTAAGGGGGTTCAGCAAGCTCACCTGTTCTCCTCGTTAAGGGGGTTCAGCGAGCGCACCTGTTCTCCTCGTTAAGGGGGTTCAGCGAGCTCACCTGTTCTCCTCGTTAAGGGGGTTCAGCGAGCGCACCTGTTCTCCTCGTTAAGGGGGTTCAGCAAGCTCACCTGTTCTCCTCGTTCTTGGGGGTGAACTGGTTGTAGAGGGTGGCGGCGCGGCGGTTGACCCCGTTGGCCGCGGCGGGGCTGCTGTCCTGCCCCGCCAGGCCACTGTCCGGCAGGTGCAGCATGGAGCGCCTCTGGAACGCCTGCAGGCCGGACGTGGGGATCAGGCCCGAGCCGGACGTGGGGATCAGGCCCGAGCCAGACGTGGGGATCAGGCCCGAGCCAGACGTGGGGATCAGGCCCGAGCCGGACGTGGGGATCAGGCCTGAGCTGGACACCGACTGCTTGCGAAGCTGCAATAGAGACGCGCATTATTTTATTATTTAACGTCATGGTGACCAATCGCAGCCACTCTTATTGTCTGGGACCAAATACGGCCACGCCCCATTCCCAGTAAAAAGTGGGAATCTCTAGAATGGGTTTCGGGCGACGGTGTATACGGAAGTGCCTCTCAAGGTGACGATTAGACAACACTTTCTGTTGTCAGTAGATGGCAGCATTGGTTTAAAATTAAAAGGTGAAAATGTTGAAAACTACAACAATACACTTCCCAAGATCCTTAGCACAGGTCACAGGTCACTGGGATGTGTCTATTCTTCGACGTGATCTGAACAGCGGTAAACTATTACTGCGGCCTCAGTATAGCGACCGCGAATGGTAAACTAATTATCTAACAAAAGTGCGCTGGTAGCGTTACATATGTTGTCTACAGGGGGACATATGGTACAATTTAAGATTTTTATGATAATCGGCATATAAAGGACAACATAAAGCATCGTTAATTTGTAAGAAACCTCAATGAAAACGGTAATATTCGCTATTGTTATGAAAATGTGATAGAACCAGTGATGCCAGTAACGCGTTACTGCGTTATTGTAATCTGATTACTTTTCCCCGAAAATAGTAATCTAACGCGTTAATCTTTAAAAGCCAGTAATCTGATTGCAGTTACTTGTCCAAGTGGCTGTGCGTTACTATTTCGTTACTATCTCATCATAAATTCATAATGCAGGCGGAATGCAGTATTTTATTTCGTTTTCGACAGTCAAAAATACATTTTGAGCTGTTTTTCTTATTTGGGAGTGACGTGGTGTGGCAGTGAAAGGGTTAAATACAAGAATGTGTCCCGCGGCGTGACTGGGTTCTCTGTCTGTGAGTGACTCTGCTTTGGTCCAATCACATTCCCCATCCACAGTCTGCGAATCAGAGGCAGAGTAGGGCGGGTTTTCACAGGACGTCATGTGACATATGCGCCAATCGTGTGACAGCAGGGCTCCGTCGTCGGAGAATTCCACCACAAAACAAAAGCATCTGGAATCACAACACTAGCCGACGCTTCAACTAGGTACAGGAGGGTTGATGGTGGCAGAGCAAAAGCTCTTATTTGCCAGATTTACAGTTAATTTACATGTTAAAGAGAGACTGATTGTATGTTTATAGAGAGACATTTATAAAAACAATTTAATAGTTACAGTTGATATAATTGAATAGTTCAGCCTGCATTTGTTAGATGTGATACACTGGTTTTGTAAAACCACTGGCTGGCTGCTCTAATGCTGTGAGCATCATAGACTGTTGCTTTACCATACTTGATGGTACAGAAGCTGAAGCACTAGTTTAACAATCTACGTTATGTGCAGAGAAACAAGTTAAAAAACATTTATGCACTTTCAATAAAGCGTTTAAAAAAAAACTGTTGGGGGAACAACGACGACTTCGTAACCTAGTTACTTTCAAAGTAACTAAGTTACTCTGATAATCAAGTAATCAGTAAAGTAACTTAGATTACTTTTTAAAGGAGTAATCAGTAATCAGTAATCAGATTACTTTTACAAGTAATCTGTGGCATCACTGGATAGAACCCTATAAAAATGTGGACACATTTGGTCTACGTTCCGTACATTTTGTCATTTAGCTGAACGCTTTTATCCAAAGCGACTTACAAGTTCTGTACGACAAGTCAGCAGGAAGGGCACGACTCTTTCAGCTGAGTAACACTGTTCATGAAACAGTGTTGAAACTTGGGTGCTGCAGTGTTGAGTGCCTTAGTAGTAGAGACATGTAGTATAGTAGGTAGTAATATAGACAAGGAAGAGTATTTAGTGGAAAAGTGCATGATAGTAAAAGACAGTATGAAGGTTATTTATTTATTCATTATTATAATTTTATTTCCTCGTTCATTTCAGATATTGATTGAAGAATTGTGTCTTTAGTCGACGGTGAAAGATTGGTCGGGTTTCGGCTGTCCTGACGGCGTGTTGCTTTTTAACAGCGGAGGAATGCAAGAATGTGACAATGTGACCATGTGACCGCGGCAGCGCGAGAGAGCGGCAGTGCGGAAATAGGCTGTCTATTGCCATTCTCTAAGACAAACGCTAACCTTAACCAGCTCCTTAACAGCGCCTAAACTTAACCGTTCTAACCTTAACCAACTCCGAAACAATGCCTAACCTTAACCTTAACCATGCCTAACCTTAACCGGCGAAAGAATACACGTAAAAAAAAAAAAAAAAAAAAAATTGATGGGATTCGAACTTGTCACCAACGGATCGCAGGACCGCTGCGCTGCCAGGTGAGCTAAGCTTCGAATGAAAATCATGGCGGATTGCGGCTACATAATGCCGCAAGCTCTGCCGCGGCCGCTCTGCGGCTGCCGCGCCTGCCGCGGGGCGTGTCGCAGCCAATCAGGGAAAACGCGGAAGCACTCGGCAGCACTCCTCCGCTGTTAATAAGCAATAGGCGTCCTGACGGTGGTGGGAAGTTCCTTCCACCGTTGTGGAGCGAGGACCGAGAATAGGGGGCTTCTCTTTGATGACCCTCCTGGAGTTACCCTTTCGGATATGAGTTAATTTGAATGTGCCGACGTCTTCAATGTTGAGTATTTCATTCCTTATTTCCTTTATGCTTTTAAATTTTTTTTAATCTTTTTCTTATTTTTATTTGTATTGCTAATTGCATTCTGTGTTTGTACTCTGTTGTAAGCTGCAATAGATTTAGAGTTGTGTTTTATTTGTACAAGGTACAGTACAGTGAAGTGCTTGGTTCTGTCTGAGATTGTGCTTCATGCAGTGAGAAAAAGTTAAAAGAATAAAGACCAACCACTATACAAATTATACAATATACAAAACTAAAGTACAAAATGTAAACAATGCAAAATTGCAAAAATGAGGTAGAGATGTATAAAAAATTAAATAGATCAAATATGGTGTAGTGTTAAAAAGTGTTTAAAGTGTCTAAAGTGAATGTTAAGGTGAATGTTTAAAGTGAGTGTGTGCATGTGGATGTGTGTGTGGATGTGTGTGTGTGGATGTGTGTGTGTGGATGTGTGCGTGTGGATGTGTGTATGTGTGTATGTGGATGTGTGGGTGTGGATGTGGGTGTGGATGTGTGTGTGTGTGCGTGTGGATGTGTGCATGTGAATGTGTGTGTGTGGATGTGTGCGTGTATGTGTGTGTGCATGTGAATGTGTGTGTGCATGTGAATGTGTGTGTGTGTGTGTGCATGTGAATGTGTGTGTTAGGACTACGTCTTCAATGTTGAGTATTCCATTTTTGATTTCCTTTATGCTCCCCCCCCCCCACTTTCTTATTTAGATTTGTATTACTATTCTGTGTTTGTACTCTGTTATATTATTGTCTTGTGAGGACCCCTGTGGCCCGTTCCCCGTACCTGGATAACTGAGTTAGCCGGATAACTTTCGGTCAAGCCTGACTTAAGCCGGACCTTTCTGTTCCCCGACGCGCGATTGTCCAAATCACCATGACAACAGATCAAAAAGTTTGAGCCTGGTCGGGAGCAGGGTTAAGTTCAGTTAGCCGGATGAACCATGGCCACGCCCCCGCAAAGGAGTGACAGCTCGTTTCCTGAAATGATTCTCACAGTCTAGAGATCCCATTTATACCATTCTGAATTACGTTTCTGTGCTTCGTTTTCCTAGAGGGGGCTTTTGAAATGTATAATAATAGAACTAAATGCTGATAATAAATCATATTGAGCCTATAGATTTACTTTGTCCTAAATAAAATAATGCACGTCATATACGGCGCTCGGAGTCGCGATACACGCTGCATGTGGTTATTTTAATAACGGCTCATTGCAAATGTGAATCCTGCGGGGATATTTTTAATGAATGAAACCTATCGGCCGTTTGGCTCTGATTAGTTTCATATATTAATCTCCGCTGTAGATTTGCTTAACGGAGCACCGGATTGTGTTTCATTCAAGCATAAAATTGAAGTGTCTATGCGGGGATTGTGGTTTTTGTGTGATATTGTAACTGGGATTAAAATGTCTGATGAGATGCGCTGTTTGACGGGTTTGAGAAATTGAATGAGCCGTTGACGTCACATTAATGCATTTGAGAATAAAGAGATAAAACTTCATTTTTTGGTAAGAAAAATATTCTAAACACGGGTCTCTCGTCCATTAATGCATAAACAATGAGTATATCACGTCTGGCACAGTGGCGCAGCGGCTAGTGCTGAATCCTGGCAACCGGGCGACCGGTGTTCGAAACCCTGTGTTTCCAATATAATTTTTTTGGAATATAATATTAATGATTATACGCAAAAGTAGCCTAGTTTTAAGTTAAAATATTATAAATCTACATGCATTGAGGATGTCATTCTTTATATAGCTCTCAACGTGCACCAAATTGAATTATTCCTACATTGCAAAAAGGAGGAAAAGACTAGGATTCGAACCCCGGTCGTCTGCGTGAAAGTCAAAAGGACAAACCGTCACACCGCAGTACAGATAAATAAAAAATCCACCATACATCAATCAATGGATAAGAGAGCCGTATCCTTATTCTGAAACAGTTGAACTAATTATTTTCGCTAGCAAGATCTCATTTGATTATTCAATGCATAAACCTACTGCCAGCAGGAACGTTTAAAGAAATATAATCTGATTGATTGGGGTAATGAGGGATTTAAAATTAGCCTATAGATTATGCATTTAACTTGTCGGCAAGGCTATTGAGCCGCCTGCAATCTGTAAAACAATCAATCAATCAATGCCGCTAGAAGATCAGGATTTCTGCGATCTACACCTGCTGTCTTTTCAACTGAAGCGGCCGCGCGCACTTATCCAGAGTCTCAAGTCTGGCTCGAGTTAACGAGACTGAATCAGCGTTCCAGGAACAGGAAAATCCCGGCTTCAAACATCGGGTTAACTGAATCTGGATAATGGGACTCTTGATCGACTTAGTTGAACCAGGTACAGGGAATAGGGCCCTGGAAGACTGGCGGCCATTCATTTGACCACTAATGGGGATCCTAATAAAACAAACAAACAAATAAACAAACAAACACATAAACACAAACACTAGTAGGGATTCTTTTTTTTTGCCCGAAAAGAAGACATGTGTCTGTCCGGGGGAACAGAAGCACACCATCCCATAGCCCCTTTCGGGACTGTGATGCACGCCAACAAGGTTTGGCCGAGTGAATCCACAGTCCCTTGCTCCTCAATAGGAAACCTATTTGTTTCTTTGTTTTTACTATGTTCCTAACTACTGTCAGCGACTTCGGGTCATTGAGAAGCGCTATACAAATAAAATGAATTATTAACCACCCTAGATTTACTCTGAAGAACTGGTCCGACGCTAAACGTTCGTAATACAAGTATCGCAGATAAATTTCAAAGGTACTCACAGTTGCACGAGGGTCTTGGACAGAGAATCGCAATGGTTTGAAAGCTCGGCGTTGCTAATAAACATTTGAAATCATTTTTATAAACGTGTAAACATCACAGAGACGGCAGTGCGGCTCTGCAGATATACCCTACTCCTCATTGCGGCGTTCGGGGGAGAGAAGCCATACGTTCTTCGCCGTTTACACGTTTATAAAAATGATTTAAAATGTTTATTAGCAACGCCGAGCTTTCAAACCATTGCGATTCTCTGTCCAAGACCCTCGTGCAACTGTGAGTACCTTTGAAATGTATCTGCGATACTTGTATAACGAACGTTTCGCGTCGGACCAGTTCTTCAGAGTAAATCTAGGGTGGTTTCCTATTGAGGAGCAAGGGACTGTGGATTCACTCGGCCAAACCTTGTTGGCATGCATCACAGTCACAAAAGGGGCTAACCATCCCAGGGCCCTCATTCATCAACGTGTTCTACGCACAGATCTGTGCTTACCCTGTGCGTACGATCATTTCTAAGCAAAGAGTGGGATTCATCAATTTCTATTTGAACTTGACTCCGTGCTTACATCTACGCACAGGTCAGACCAGGCGTACCTGGCGCCCAGTGGTAGAATATATTATTACAACAAGGAAATGAGCTTCTGTGCATAATAACACTGGCATGTTCTGTACGAACCGTAGTTCATTATAGTTCATTGTAAAATAGCAACAGTAGTGTAATTATGGTCAAAACCCTATAAATAGCATTTGGAATAATAGATCTTTCTCTCAGAATGAATGCAGCATGGTTTATATAGCGTTATCGGAATATACGGGGTGTAGGCTACTGACTGACTGCGCTCCGCGTAGCTTGATTGATTGATTGATTGAAAGGTTTATTAACAGATTGCAGAATGGGTACAGTACAGTACAGTACAGCTCAGTACATACAATTGTTAATTGGGGATGCAGACCAACTTTCGTCTTGTTTACATCAGGGTCCCCCATTTTCAATTCATCATAAATCATAAAGCTCAACTCGTTATTATTTTGCGCAGACCGCAGAAACACGGGAACGTTTTGATTATATTTAAAAGGCTTTACGTTAAACGAAACAAGTGGAATTTCGAAGCTGTAAGCAGAATACAAGTCATATGAATATAGTGTTCTTCCCCCTTTTTACTGTATAAGAAAGAATAGAAAACGCATTGCAATGACACCAGATAGTGGACAGACTATGTATATGATGGGATTCAAGTTCGCGTTTTTGTTGATCATAGGCATGCTGTCAGAGTATGATATCTTCAAACATTCTAGAACATTTGTCGTCACAGATCATGTCCTAATAGAACATAGGCTATGGCATGGATCGTGATATTGTGTGGACTGTAATTATTACTGTACCGGTACCACCCATTGTGACAACAGCCTTGTGAGTCCCGCACACAAACATGATGGAATTCAAGTTCATGTATTGAAAGGCAGGCTACATCATACATGCAGTGAGATTCATTGTTCTTGTATATGCTCTCTATTATTGTTTATATAGGCTACCCAATACTGACATCAAAATAGATTGTAGTATGCCTCTAGAAATCATATGCAGCAGGTAGAAAATTGACGGGAGATCCATCGCGATTTGGAATAAAATTTAGGAGAACTTTAATCCCTGGGTATTAATCAAACAACACGGGAAAAGGCAGTCATATTCCAGCGTGGTATTTATTAGTGTTTGCGCTGCCCAGGCAGCAATGGTTAATAGATATCATATCCGACATCACCGTAAGTGTACACGTCTGTCAGCCTGTCTCATGACACGCTTCCCTCGGCTTAGTCCATTTTTCCACATTTCATGGGTGTATTCCATTACCGTATATGGTTAATCGGGGCGTTTCTGGTATGCAAATACGTGAAAGTGTGCACGAGCCTCGGCGCAGAGCCAAGGTGGGATTCATCATGACAGGTGTGCGTAGAGCCTGCGTACGCACGTGTGATGAATCCCGACTTCCCTGTGCGTACACTGGTTCTACATTCCGTGCTTACGTGTGGAAATAGAACATGTTCTACGCACACATTGATGAATGAGGGCCCTGGAATCCTGAGGAAATTAACTTCAGCTACCCATCTAAAACACATGGGTCATATTTCAGTAAGCAGGACTAAATGAAACCTAGGGTTCCTCAACCTGACAGATTTATTTGGTGTTTATATTAAGAAATATTTTATGGCAAAAGAACGACATTTATGTTATTAATCTTCATTAGAAAACCCAATATAAACTTAGGATGCAACTTGAACTGAACTACAGCAGCGAGGCAAGAACTGTGGAACAGAGCCTAGAGGTCGGGAAGCCAGAGCCCTGCTCTCACTCAGGGGTGAAAATAAAGATTGTAGCCTATATTGATATAAAACAGTGTGTTCTTTCTTGCCTGCGGAGACATTTTCTCCGTCCCATATATTATGATGAGGCATAAAACCACTCCATATGGGGTGGATTCCTCTGGAAAGAGAGAGGACACTGGACTATTACGCCTACTAGGCTACTAGGTTACTAGGTTACTAGGTTACTAGTCTACTAGTCTACTAGTCTACTAGTCTACTAGGCTACTAGTCTACTAGTCTACTAGTCTACTAGGCTACTAGTCTACTAGTCTACTAGGCTACTAGTCTACTAGGCTACTAGGCTACTAGTCTACTAGGCTACTAGTCTACTAGTCTACTAGGCTACTAGGCTACTAGTCTACTAGGCTACTAGTCTACTAGTCTACTAGGCTACTAGTCTACTAGGCTACTAGGCTACTAGTCTACTAGGCTACTAGTCTACTAGGCTACTAGTCTACTTGCCAGAGTCACATCCACATCTGTCTGTACATACCTGCATACAATCCTTTTTATATATCTGTAGATACAATATCTATTAATATCCCTTACCTACTCTTACTAGTTACGCTGCTGGCCAGTATGACTACTACTACCATAGTGTCTTTATACCTGTATCACTCACTATACATATTAATACTGCAACTCTGGGGCGCCCAAGTGGCGAACCACGTAACACGCTACGTCGCGGCCGACCCGGGTTCGATTCCCGGACCCGGCGTTCTTTGCCGAATGTCTCCCCCCCGCTCTGTCTCCCATTCTTCCCCTCTCTCTCTCTCTCTCTCTACCGGACTGCCCGGTAGTAAAAACCAATAAAAAACCAAAAACATAATTACAAATAAAATAAAAATAAATACTACAACTCTGTACATACATCTGATTAACAATATTACTCAGTAGTACTAATTTCTATATTTTATACCCAGTTTAATCACCTGTACATTGTATATTACTAATTGCACTTTACCGTTACACTTGCACTCTGGTTGGATGCCAAACCGCTTTTCGTTGTACTGTACTTGTGGTGTATGATCGATGACAATACATCTGAATCTAATCTAATCTAATTAGTCAAAACAAGTCATTCTATTCATTGTATCAAGCTGAGACGAGGGCCGTGGCCTAGAATTAAGGGGTAAATCTTTTTATAATAATAAAAAAAAGAGATTGTCATCTACAGGCCTGTTGAGATATAAAACAGCCCTTTCTTCGACTGGCCTGACATTTAAACCATCTTCCTCTCAAAAATATGACAAGGCATGAAACCAATATCGGGGGTACTTTCCGTCGGCATGACGCACTAGTGTCCCGGGTTGCGCAACGGCCACCAGTGTCCCACCACCGGCCGGCATCGCGGGGTGCGTGAGCCGCGCGAGGCGTGTGTGCTGTTGTGTTGTTGTGTGCAGCCGGGACACGCACACAGCTGGTGCATATGTTCTAAAACCAAAATAAACGGCACATACAGTATTTTGCACACTAAGTAAAACCACATTGAACCCCCCGATGGAATCTCGTGTCATGAGCTACGCACACTGTGTAGCGTGACTTCAGAACATTTCATTTCATCGACAGCGGAGGAGGAGGAGGAGGAGGAGGAGGAGGAGGAGAGGGTGGTGCATTCTTCAACATCTCCAGTAATGGTTCCTACAGTAGACGTTCGACGACACTCACGTTTCCTTCCTGCTTGAGGTCCTCCTGAATGCTGACCCGGACCCGCTCCAGGATGGTCTGCCACCTCTCGGGCGCCTGGCTCAGCTCGCCCTCCAGCCTCTCCACGTCCTGGGGGGCGCCAGAGGAGAGAGTGAGATGAGATAAGATATTCCTTTATTGATCCCCTTGGGGGAAATTCAGGCATCATAGCAGCATGTGGGGGGGGGGGGGGGGGGGGAGGGGAGGTACAGGTAGCGGAAGACATACAGGTCACAGAATTATAGTACAGTAAAAATTCCAATAGAATACAAAAAAGGCAGTGTAAACAATATAATTAACTCTGGACATGCGTATATGGGCAACAAGGTGCAAGATGAGGGTATGTAAATATAAATAAATATAGTTACAATATATCTGATCTAATATATAATATAAAAATGCGAAATATATGCTCTGATGAAGTGTACAGTATATACACATAAGGCTACTAGGCTGCTAGTCTGCTAGTCTACTAGACCAGGGGTTCCCAAAGTGGGGGTCGCGAGCCACCGCAGGGGGGGGGGGGGGGGGGGGGGTTCGGGGGTCGCCAGATGATTTTCAAATCAGACAAAAAAAATTCCAATTATTATAATTTTTTTTGGGCAGTCAGGCCACTGAACTTAGAAGCAGGCCAGGCCAGTGTTTCTAGTTGCAGCAGCGCAATAGTTAGATAACCTAGGTGGGGAACAACCAGGAGATCACTGCAACTATCTCGCTCTCTCTCTCTCTCTCGCTCTCACACACACACAAAGGGAGCCGCATGTGATTGGTGGAGGCGGGACCCTTACAATAAACTGTTGTTGCTAATCATTGACACATGCTAGCCTGTAATAATCCCCACCAGAAAATCTACTTTGCATTTGATATATTGCAAATATATGCCATCACACACACTGGCATTTAAAGGGTTAGAATTATAAAATGAATATGTGGTGTTATGATCAGGGCAGAAGTTGAATAAAAGATTGTATTATTTTTAATCTGACATTACAAAAAAAATGAAAATCCATCAAAATCAGTGTTGTTGCTAATCATACATATGCTAGCCTGTTTTTTAACAATAATTTGTGATGCCATCACAAACACTGGCATTTAAAGGGTGCAGGAAATGCAGGAAATTAAGTCTTTGTAACAAGAAATGTCCTGGTGGGGGACCCCCAGACCCCCTGCTTAAAAAGTGGCCTGACTGGGGCTATATTTTGCACTATATTTCCTGGCCTGAAAGATTTCCCCAGTCCGGCCCTGGTTAAAAGCCTCCAATGCTTATTAGTGTGTGTGCGTTTGAACGTGTGCATGTTTCAACCATACATTTCCATTTATTAAAATTGTTTTATTTAATTAAATTTTTTATTTTACCTCCTATAATAGTGGGGGTCGCGGCTCTCTGACACCGTTATTTTTGGGTCGCGGGCCGGAAAAGTTTGGGAACCGAGGGAGACTTACGGCCAGCAGCTTGGTGATGGCGTCGGGCTGGGTTAGGGTTAGGGAGAGTTAAGGAGGTTCACAGAGGGAGACTTACGGCCAGCAGCTTGGTGATGGCGTCGGGCTGGGTTAGGGTTAGGGAGAGTTAAGGAGGTTCACAGAGGGAGAGACTTACGGCCAGCAGCTTGGTGATGGCGTCGGGCTGGGTTAGGGTTAGGGAGAGTTAAGGAGGTTCACAGAGGGAGAGACTTACGGCCAGCAGCTTGGTGATGGCGTCGGGCTGGGTTAGGGTTAGGGAGAGTTAAGGAGGTTCACAGAGGGAGACTTACGGCCAGCAGCTTGGTGATGGCGTCGGGCTGGGTTAGGGTTAGGGAGAGTTAAGGAGGTTCACAGAGGGAGACTTACGGCCAGCAGCTTGGTGATGGCGTCGGGCTGGGCGCGCGCCACGCTGCTGTAGCAGGGCCACACGATGCGCCGCTTGCTGGTGGAGATGGTGTCCGTCTCCTCGGCGCTCTCCGACCTCCCCGCCATCATCTTCCAGTCGTAGGACGGACCGGTGGACAGAGTCTCGTCCGTGTAGAAGTCCCACTTGGTCAGGTTGGGGACGCTGATGGAGGGCTTCAGAATCGGCTAGGGGACATTTAAATGAGAATAGTCAGTATCGGCTACGGGACATTTAAATGAGAATAGTCAGTATCAGCTACGGGACATTTAAATGAGAATTAGGGCTTCAGTATCATCTACGAGACGGGACATTTAAATCAGAATCAGATCTCTTTGTCTCAGTCTCCATTTCTATGGAAAACTCTGAAAAAAGCAGCATTGGGACACAGTGTGATTTGACATCTAACACTCAGGGACAAGCGAGACATCCAACACTCCACGCGGCCCAGTGGTGCAAAACAACAAGTCTACATGAAGGGAAGAGCCGTGTCTCCGATCACATTAAATCACCCCCCGTTTTGAGTCTCCCAGAATGCATCTCTTCAGCCCGGTGGGAAAGAATGCGGCCCGCCCGGGCCCTAACGCTTCTGCGAACACTTAATCACAGCCCAGCCGTTATTCCTGGGCCCTCTGGCTGATTTACACACAGCCCTGGAACATGGGTACAGTCTCCATCGCTAGACACTCCGCGCAGCGTGATTTAGAGCCCTCAGGAAATGCGAACCACCCACTCTCAACTCTCGACGCACAAAACATGGGAATGACCCCTGACTTTGATATCGAGACCACACATGGTGCACTGAGAGAGAGAGAGAGAGAGAGAGAGGGAGGGGGAGAGAGGAGAGAGAGAGGAGAGAGTCCCTTTCATCCTTTATAGATGAGCTCAGGGTTAGAAATTTCTTCGAAAACAGGGGCTTGGGGCAAAATGCCCTCGAAAATTGACCAAATGCCCTCGAAAATCAGTTAAGGGGGGCAAGAAAAGCCCCAAGTTTACTAATTATATATATAATTATATATATGCTCTACAGTGCGAGCATTTCCCTCGTATTTGCCCCTAATAATATGTGTGTGCGAACCGGAAAAAGAATTTACTCGCAGTCAGTGTGCGAGACGAGTGAAGATTACAAAACAGCTCCGCTGTTAATAGTTCAGAAACTACAAGTCCCACATTACACAAGGCGCATAAACGTCCAATCACAGTAGAGTTTCCTGCGGTGACGCGGCTGGTTTCATGCGAGTGAAAGGCAATGAGAACACAGTACGCGCTGGAAAACAAAGTCACGGTACCGGCATAGGCAAGTTATACATTCAATATCAGACAACGCAAAATTCAGCCAGCCATGAAGCCCATTCATTTTTATTTTGAGCAAAAGAGAGACGAGGAGAAAGAGGAATCCGGCGAGGCAGCTAATGTTACTGAGGCAGATAACGTTAGCGAAGTTAGCACACGCACATACACGCACACTGTGGGCCAGCCAGTGACTTTGGTGGTGTGTGCGCACAGATGTGTGTCCTGTTCCTGTTTGCACACGCACATACACACACTCACATTGTATGCCATCACTGGGAACACTCAGAGGAAAGGGGGGCTGAGAATATCTGTGTCTATCTGTGTGTGTGTGTCTCGCTCTCTCTCCCTCTCTACATCTCTCTCTCCTGAACCTATTTCATTCAAAAGGAAGACATTGATGGACAGTAGCTATAGTATAAATTATAGCTCAGTTGTAGCTGTAACAGAATAATTGTATTAACTATTAATGAACTATTATTCAATAGCGTTTCAATTATAATGAATTAAATAATTGTATAAAGAATTTTCAATGTTCTGTCATCTAATAATATATTCCATTGCCTTTCCTATCTGTATCAAAGTCAAAATGTTGGTATCATAACAACACTACAAAAGCAGCTTGACAACCGATATCCTTTGCGTCTAGTAGGCATGGGCCAATTTGTGATTTTGGTGGCATGTGCTATTTGCACAGATGTTTAGCCCTTGAATTAATGAATTAATGAAAACTTTATTTAACAGATTGCAGAATGGGTACAATACAGTACGGCTCAATACACACAATTGTTAAGGGGATGCAGACCAGAGAAAGACGTTTGTCTTGTTTACATCAGGGTCCCCCATTTTCAATTCATAGTGTGCACACGCACAGTATAATATGCATGTGATAAATAGTTTGTTAATAAACTCTGTTACTTGAACAATTTTCACTGTGCTCCTAAATGTCTTTGTGTGCTCCTAAATGTTTATTTAGATTTTATTTATAAAAAAATTATTTAGGGGGGCGCCCTCGGGGCGCGTACCATAGTGCCTCGCGCACCTACGCGGCCGACCCGGGTTCGATCCCAGCTCCCGTCGTTATTTGTCGCATGTCTTCCCCACCTCTCCTCCCGTTCGCCCTCTCCTCTGTCGGTCGTGCGTGACCAATAAAGCTGTAAAAATGCTAAAAAATATAAATAATATATAAATAATGTGCTCCTTGGGAAAAAGGTTAGCGTAGAGCCCTATATATGGAGACATTAACATTACGTTATCAAACATAGGGACGAAGACTGTAAAAAAAGTGTCGACAATGTTTTATAATCTTTATGTTAATTTTCATCATAAAAATTCTGTGCCCCCGAAATAAAAAAAAGCCCCTGAAAATCAATTAAGGGGGGCAAAAAAAGCCCTGGATTTTTTTTTTTTTCTAACCCTGGATGAGCTTTAAGTGAGCTAAGACGGACTTCTTGAGGAATTCGCCAGACGTGACTGAGCAAATGTGAAAAATGATATTCCACAATGAATATGAAATAAGACTTCTACAAATGCTCTGTAGCCTGTGGATTACATTTAGAAATGGCCCCATAACATCGCTACCGCCGTCTCTCTAAGTGTTTGGGTCGAGGCTCTCTAAGTGTTTGGGTCGAGGCTCTCTAAGTGTTTGGGTCGAGGCTCTCTAAGTGTTTGGGTCGAGGCTCTCTAAGTGTTTGGGTCGATGCTCTCTAAGTGTTTGGGTCAAGGCTCTCTAAGTGTTTGGGTCGAGACTCTCTAAGTGTTTGGGTCGAGGCTCTCTAAGTGTTTGGGTCGATGCTCTCTAAGTGTTTGGGTCAAGGCTCTCTAAGTGTTTGGGTCGAGGCTCTCTAAGTGTTTGGATCGAGGCTCTCTAAGTGTTTGGGTCGAGGCTCTCTAAGTGTTTGGGTCGAGGCTCTCTAAGTGTAACTGAGGGGTACAATTCCCTGACTGTATTACTAGATATGATACTTACTACCACTACCTTTGTACTTAATATTCGGCCACCCAGTACACGGCATAAATATATTATGATGAACACTGTCACGTAGATGAAACGGATCCAACACAAATGTACGAATTAGAAATAGGTCTTTATTTCTACACAGCGATGGTGTGTAGAGCAAGCACTTAATCAAATCAATCACATTTATGAATGGAATTAGTATGCACTTTTATGGCAAGAGTATTCATCGGTATATCAATAGAGAATGTCCAATCTCTGAAGGCGCAGGTGGTACATATACGACCTGGAATAGTTTAAGGAATAACAGCAATGATACTTTAATGATTATATACTGGACACACTAGGGGGGGTTAATCCGGTCGCTTGTAAGCCGACAGGAGTAGGAAGGGGGGGGGGGGTAGAATCCGGCTGCCTCATCCGGCCAAGGGTATCCCAGGTGAACCCACTGTAGTGCCGTTCAATGCGCCGGCGATCCTTGGACCACAGATGAAAGCAGATGGACTCTTTGTGGGCCGGCGTCATCCGGTCCACGGAGGAGAGACGTGAAGCGACCTCGTCTTGCAGAGCGTCTCCTCACCTTGCGTCCTCTCCAGGGGGGGGGTTCCAACACACGGCAGTGTCGGGGGTCTTTATCCATGGAATAATCAAAGTATACAAAGCATAATCCGTGCCTGGGAAGGCGGGCTGTCGTCGGTAGAATAATCCGGTATACAGGTCCACTCGCTCGTCGGCTCTGGGGCTCCTCGGGTGCAGCTTCACGTGGGGTCAACCACCCTGGATAAGCAGCCAGTTCTCTGCCCGAAACGATGGGGTACTGACTACGGTAGTATTCTCACCGCACGAAGCACTATATATTAACAGACTATTATTAGCTTAATAGACTACGTCCAACTCGACGATATAGTGCCAAATATGACTATTCAAATATTAATATACACGATGTCTCAATACCGATGGTAGGCGAACTTGGCCTTACTCCCACACGTGGCGTCGCGGGGAGGCTTTACGTCTGTGACTCTATTGGAGGGTAAGAAACTGGACTGAAAAGAAAGTCCTACTTTAGTAGCGCAGTATATATACGCACTATGAACAAATAGTCCCATTAGTGGTGCGGTAGCCAGATTCCTACGCGGAACTAGGACTTGTTCGTACATGTGGAGCGGTACGTTTGAACTGGGTCTGAGGGGTATGGCAGCCTGGCACCAAGGTCTCGACCAATAGTAGAATGGAGACTATTATGGGATGTTCAGTAGGCTAGAATGGATATTCAATGCATATTGTACAAGGAATATACAAGGGATATTAGGGAATATTAGAGAATATACAAATACAATTAAATATATATATATAAATAAATATATATATTCGGTTTAATCTGGCCCTTCACAACAGCCACCCCCTGATTGGTCCCAGACCTAATCAGTTAAACAGAGACAGATTAATCGCGTTGTCTATTTACACATAAGGGTTTGCTGTAGGGGTCAGTCAACTTCACAAAGTCATAGGGTTATAGGGTCATGGTCATCATCGATTGTGTCTGGGAGTCGGGGCAGTTCTATGAGCCTCGCCACGGGACGGGTGTAAGTGCGACCCTGGACGAGCACTTCAGCTGCTCTGACCTTGCCGTCGGCACCGGTGATCACTTTGCTTACGCGGCCGGCCGGCCACATAGCTCTGGGCAGTGATTGATCAATAATCATGACGACTGTTCCTTCTGTCAAATTGTCTCTCTCCTTTACCCACTTCTGGCGGGTCTGTAGAGACGGTAGGTAGTGCAGTAGGAAACTGCTCCAAAACCTGTCGGCTAACACTTGGCTGTACCTCCACATTCGTCGGCCGTTCGCTTCTTCAGGCCGGTACATTGTCTGGGGTAATGCAGGATCTAGCCGCCCCATCAGGAGTGTGTTGGGGTCTGCGGAGATAACAGTGCTCAATCCACAGAACACAGACTTCTTATTTTCCACCTCCTCTGGACTTGCTTCCCTCGGGATAGGCATGGGCCACTGTCCTTCCGGGAGTCTTAGGAATGCGGGGCCGTCACTGTAAGCATTGTGACGGGTGAGGTCATCCAGGGGCATCCCCCGGGTGATGACGTCAGCTGGGTTCTGTTTTGTATCAACGTAGCGCCACTCTGTTTCTCCGGTTAACTCTTCGGTTAAGTCTTGAATCTCGGTGACTCTGACTCCCACGAAGACTTTGTACTTGCATGAGTCCAATTTGATCCAGGCGAGTACTGTCGTGGAATCTGACCACAGGATTTTTCTAGACACCGGTATGGTGAGCTCACGTTGGATGAGCGTGGCTAGGTGCGCTCCGGCTAGGGCTACGCAGAGCTCTAGACGTGGGATAGATTGTTGCTTGCGTGGGGCTATTCTCGAGCGGGCGAGGACAAATGCTGTGTAGATCTCTCCCCCCTTCTCTTGGGCCCGCAAGTAGGCTACTGATCCGTATGCGACCTCTGAGGCGTCACTGAAGACGTGTAAGTCCATTTTACATGTCTCTGGCCTCACCGTGGGTGGGAAGTAGCTTCGGCGCATATTAACGCCTGGGAGTGAGTGGAGCTCCATCTCCCACTCTCTCCAGGTGGAGGCAAGGTGTGCGGGAATGGGGTCGTCCCAGCCCTGGTCCTTGTCCCACAATGCTCGTACAATAATTTTTGCCCTGGTGGTGTACGGTAGAATACATCCTAGCGGGTCATATTGTCGGGCGAGTGTTGTGTACACACTCCGTCTGGTGGTCGGCGCCGCCGCCGGCCTTCCCTGCTCCGTAGTCAGGGGCTTGTGTCTGTAGTGAAGCGAATCTGTTTTGAATCGCCACACCAATCCCAGGGTCATCTCCTGGGCTTCTCCCGGGATTGTAGCCATCCAGGTCTCGCTGCTGGCTGCCTTGTCCTCGGAGGAGAGGCTGCGCAGTACTTGCGGATCGCTGCTGGCCCACTGCCTGAGATCAAAGCCGCCTTTGATCAATGAGGCGCGGAGTTTAGTCAGGAGAGCCTCGGCTTCTTCTTGGGTTGAAAGGCTTTGTAGACAGTTGTCTACGTAGAAGCTGTTCTTTACGCTGTGTCGGACCTCTTCGTCCTCTGCTACATGTTTCTGTAGTGCAAATGTAGCACAGCAGGGGCTGCACGTCGTTCCGAAGGGGAGGACTTCCCATTGGTAGATGGCTGGGTGCTCATCTCCTGGCTTCTCTCTCCATAGGAACCGTAACAGGGGCTTGTCCGCCTCTACTAATCTCACCTGCAGGAACATTCCTTTAATGTCCCCGCTGATGGCCACCTTTTCCTGGCGGAAGCGGAGTAGAACGCCGAGTAGGGAGGGGCCGAGTGTGGGACCGGGCAGTAACTCTTTATTCAGATTTTGGGATCCGATCTGGTAGCTGCAGTTAAATACTATGCTGTCTTTACCATTGTGATGGACCTTGTGGTGAGGCACGTACCACGATTCAGTGGTCTGGTCAGCCTCTTTAATGTCCATCTTTGTGACGTGTCCCGCTGTGATGAGCTTCTCAATCTCAGCGCGGTATACACTCTCTTGGGCGGGGTTCTTGGCTAAGCGCCGCTCCGTGTTCAGCAGGTACCGTTCTGTGGCGTCTGTCTTGGCGTGGAAAGTAGGCATTCCTTCTCGCCGCAGGAGTGGCGTGGCGTATCTCAACACGCCGTTGACCGGGACTCTCTTGGTCCCTGTCTCGAGGAGGTGAATGGCGTAAATGTCATCTTTAGAGCGAATGTCTTTCTTTCCGTTCTTAAAGGGCATTTGTTCCAAGGTCCATAGCCGCTCTACGTGTTGCAGGAGTGCGGTTTCTCCCTCTGTGACTCGGGAGTGGAGACATCTAGTGGCTGTACTTCGGTTGAGAGATTTGGCGAGCGGGCCTTGGAGAGTCCATCCCAAACGGGTCTCGACTGCTGCAGGACAGCCTCGGGGTCCGGTATGAACTCGGTCTATCGGGACAATGAGGTCTGCATGGTCGGAGCCTATCAACAGGGTCGGCATAGCATTGTCTATGAGCGGGATCGGTAACTTGCGCAGATGTGCATATTTCTCCATCAGCTTGGCGACGGGGTATGTGTACCGCGACAGTCCTATTTCTTGGCTGGTGAAAGCGTCTGTAATCTGGTACCGTCGCTCAGGCTGGCCGCTTGCTGCGATAGAGAATGAGACATTCTCGCCCTTTATCGTCTTCAAATCTCGTCTTATTGTCCGAATTGTCATTTGGGTTTCGCTTCCCCGCAGCCCTAGCTGGGCCGCAGCGGAGGCGAGCAGCAGGGTCTTCTCTGACCCGTCATCGAGGACGGCGTAAGTGTCCAGGACTTTATTCTGGTAGCTTAGTGTCACACGCACTACTTTTAGGAGTACTCGGGCTCCACTGCTGCTGGCGGGATCGATGTACATGACGCTCGCTTTGCGGCTGGATGGTGCGGGTGAAGGGCGCCGTCTGTTACTGTCGTGAAGTATGTCCAGATGGGCTCCATCGCACTTGGTGCACCTTTTCTTTAAGCGGCATTCGGCTGCCATGTGTGAGCGCGCACAGCGAAAACAGCGCTTGTTGGACTTTATCCATTGACTTGCTTCCTCCGCGTTCAGCTTGGGGAAGGAGTCACATTGCGCTAGCCAGTGTTCTTTCTCACAGTAGGGGCACACTATCTTCCACTTCTCCGTTCTGGAGGGGGTACTGTGGCTCCTGCTGCTCGGTACTGACTCCGATTGGTGCATCACAGTCACCGATCTTCTTCCATCATTTAGTCGTCTGGTTCCTTCTCTGGAGCCAGGGGTGCTCCGTCCGAATGTATCTAGCCGTAGGCTGCTGACTTCTCTCGCCAGGAAGTCTGCTAGATCGAGGAGGTTCGGTTCGGGGCCATTCGGGTCTTGGTGGTCCCTCTGTCGCCTAAAACGCTCCTGTCGAGCGGGCGGCAGCTTCTCCAAGATCCTTTCCACATTTGAGTTGGCGTAAAGTTCATGCCTCCCCTTCTCTCTCTGCGCTCCCAACATCCCTACCAGGGACTGCACTCTGATGGACAGGTCGTCCAGTGCTCGATTGTCTATTGCTGGGGGTAAGCGGTCGATGTGTCGGATCTCCTGGATCACGTAATCCCATATGCGCCCATACCTCTGGTCCAATGCTACCAGCGCTGCTGTGTATGGGGTGGTGGAAGTCGCGTAGGCGAGCGCTATATTATGTGCGCGGGGCACCTTTAAGTGCTTCAGTAGGATGGCGTATTTGTGGCGTTCATCCAATACATCCACCAACATGGTCTCCAGACACATGCGGAGTTCTGTATACTGGGCCCGGTTCTCTTGGGTGAAGTCGGGTACCATAGGCGTGCCAATGTATGACGCTGACTGTGGATACATCGGCGAGTGTTGGGGGAGAGGCCTCCTAGGCGAGTCTCCTCCCGCTCCTTGGTATGGGCTGGTACCGGCAGTGTACCATGGCCCGCTTGTCCAGGTGCTGTTCCTCGGTGCGGGTCGTGCGTCGTGCTCACCCGTGTATAGAGTCGGGGGTCTGTAGCGCAGCTCCGCGGGAGTATAGCCTGGGCTGTACCGGACCTCCTGGTCCGGTAGAGTACTGTGCTGTCGTCGGGCGTGGTTCTCCTCCTCTTCCTCTTCGTCTTCAGTTAGGTCATCCAGTGCTTGTAGTCTCTGGTTTAGCCTCTCCACAGGATATGTTGCTCCTTCCCGGTTGCTAGGTCTCGCTTGGACCGGTGGGGGGAGGTGGTCTGTGGGGGGTATAGACCTCGTCTGTTGGTCAAGTTCAGGGTTGTTTACTCGGCTAGGGGATGCCGCCCTGGAGGTGTGTCTAGACGAGTTCCTGGAGCCTCTGGCGGAGGGAGAGGGTGTTGTCCGTCTGATCAGCTGTTCTATTAGTTGCGCTTGCTGTCTGTCGCGCTCTGCGTCCCGTAGAGCACCAGCAGCTGCTCGCTGGCTGTCTGCTCGGTCTCGGGCCACATTCTCTTCTCTCTGAATGCGTCTTAGTTCTAGACGTATATGCTCTTCTTCGCTCCGCTGCTGGATCTGCAGTCGGTCGCGTTCAGCAGCGGCGTTCAGGCTGATGAGGAAGGCCTGCTGTAGGGTCCTCTCTGCCTCGCTGGGAGAAGGCGGTTGTATAGGGGAGCCTTCCCTCGGGGTACTCCTTGCGGAGCCTTGGAGCTCTATCTCCACGGTGCTCTCCCCGTCTTCTTCCGTGCCGAGTTCTCTCTCGGTAGCGTTGTATTCCTCCCGGGACTCATCGGGGACTACTTCTTCAGTACTGGCGGGGTGTGAAGTCATGTCTGGTTCCCACTGGTCCCCACCGTGAACTTGGTCAGTTACATTAGAGCCCGTAGGGGCCTCTATGGTCGGGGTAGTCTGGGCGTTGGGGTTAGACATACTTTTACTTTCTAGTTTTACCGCGTTTACTGTTAGTAGAAGACTAGGTTGTTGACTGACAGCGTAAGCCTCTAAGTACTGAGGGAGCCGTCGTTCGCGCTGCGGGCGTTGGTTAGGAGGATCGTTTCGTGGAGTGTTCATCATAGGCCATTTCAATATTAATAACACTATATTAATATTACACTAATTACCCTCCGGCTCGAAGGACCAATTGTAACTGAGGGGTACAATTCCCTGACTGTATTACTAGATATGATACTTACTACCACTACCTTTGTACTTAATATTCGGCCACCCAGTACACGGCATAAATATATTATGATGAACACTGTCACGTAGATGAAACGGATCCAACACAAATGTACGAATTAGAAATAGGTCTTTATTTCTACACAGCGATGGTGTGTAGAGCAAGCACTTAATCAAATCAATCACATTTATGAATGGAATTAGTATGCACTTTTATGGCAAGAGTATTCGTCGGTATATCAATAGAGAATGTCCAATCTCTGAAGGCGCAGGTGGTACATATACGACCTGGAATAGTTTAAGGAATAACAGCAATGATACTTTAATGATTATATACTGGACACACTAGGGGGGGTTAATCCGGTCGCTTGTAAGCCGACAGGAGTAGGAAGGGGGGGGGGGGTAGAATCCGGCTGCCTCATCCGGCCAAGGGTATCCCAGGTGAACCCACTGTAGTGCCGTTCAATGCGCCGGCGATCCTTGGACCACAGATGAAAGCAGATGGACTCTTTGTGGGCCGGCGTCATCCGGTCCACGGAGGAGAGACGTGAAGCGACCTCGTCTTGCAGAGCGTCTCCTCACCTTGCGTCCTCTCCAGGGGGGGGGGTTCCAACACACGGCAGTGTCGGGGGTCTTTATCCATGGAATAATCAAAGTATACAAAGCATAATCCGTGCCTGGGAAGGCGGGCTGTCGTCGGTAGAATAATCCGGTATACAGGTCCACTCGCTCGTCGGCTCTGGGGCTCCTCGGGTGCAGCTTCACGTGGGGTCAACCACCCTGGATAAGCAGCCAGTTCTCTGCCCGAAACGATGGGGTACTGACTACGGTAGTATTCTCACCGCACGAAGCACTATATATTAACAGACTATTATTAGCTTAATAGACTACGTCCAACTCGACGATATAGTGCCAAATATGACTATTCAAATATTAATATACACGATGTCTCAATACCGATGGTAGGCGAACTTGGCCTTACTCCCACACGTGGCGTCGCGGGGAGGCTTTACGTCTGTGACTCTATTGGAGGGTAAGAAACTGGACTGAAAAGAAAGTCCTACTTTAGTAGCGCAGTATATATACGCACTATGAACAAATAGTCCCATTAGTGGTGCGGTAGCCAGATTCCTACGCGGAACTAGGACTTGTTCGTACATGTGGAGCGGTACGTTTGAACTGGGTCTGAGGGGTATGGCAGCCTGGCACCAAGGTCTCGACCAATAGTAGAATGGAGACTATTATGGGATGTTCAGTAGGCTAGAATGGATATTCAATGCATATTGTACAAGGAATATACAAGGGATATTAGGGAATATTAGAGAATATACAAATACAATTAAATATATATATATAAATAAATATATATATTCGGTTTAATCTGGCCCTTCACAACAGCCACCCCCTGATTGGTCCCAGACCTAATCAGTTAAACAGAGACAGATTAATCGCGTTGTCTATTTACACATAAGGGTTTGCTGTAGGGGTCAGTCAACTTCACAAAGTCATAGGGTTATAGGGTCATGGTCATCATCGATTGTGTCTGGGAGTCGGGGCAGTTCTATGAGCCTCGCCACGGGACGGGTGTAAGTGCGACCCTGGACGAGCACTTCAGCTGCTCGGACCTTGCCGTCGGCACCGGTGATCACTTTGCTTACGCGGCCGGCCGGCCACATAGCTCTGGGCAGTGATTGATCAATAATCATGACGACTGTTCCTTCTGTCAAATTGTCTCTCTCCTTTACCCACTTCTGGCGGGTCTGTAGAGACGGTAGGTAGTGCAGTAGGAAACTGCTCCAAAACCTGTCGGCTAACACTTGGCTGTACCTCCACATTCGTCGGCCGTTCGCTTCTTCAGGCCGGTACATTGTCTGGGGTAATGCAGGATCTAGCCGCCCCATCAGGAGTGTGTTGGGGTCTGCGGAGATAACAGTGCTCAATCCACAGAACACAGACTTCTTATTTTCCACCTCCTCTGGACTTGCTTCCCTCGGGATAGGCATGGGCCACTGTCCTTCCGGGAGTCTTAGGAATGCGGGGCCGTCACTGTAAGCATTGTGACGGGTGAGGTCATCCAGGGGCATCCCCCGGGTGATGACGTCAGCTGGGTTCTGTTTTGTATCAACGTAGCGCCACTCTGTTTCTCCGGTTAACTCTTCGGTTAAGTCTTGAATCTCGGTGACTCTGACTCCCACGAAGACTTTGTACTTGCATGAGTCCGATTTGATCCAGGCGAGTACTGTCGTGGAATCTGACCACAGGATTGTTCTAGACACCGGTATGGTGAGCTCACGTTGGATGAGCGTGGCTAGGTGCGCTCCGGCTAGGGCTACGCAGAGCTCTAGACGTGGGATAGATTGTTGCTTGCGTGGGGCTATTCTCGAGCGGGCGAGGACAAATGCTGTGTAGATCTCTCCCCCCTTCTCTTGGGCCCGCAAGTAGGCTACTGATCCGTATGCGACCTCTGAGGCGTCACTGAAGACGTGTAAGTCCATTTTACATGTCTCTGGCCTCACCGTGGGTGGGAAGTAGCTTCGGCGCATATTAACGCCTGGGAGTGAGTGGAGCTCCATCTCCCACTCTCTCCAGGTGGAGGCAAGGTGTGCGGGAATGGGGTCGTCCCAGCCCTGGTCCTTGTCCCACAATGCTCGTACAATCATTTTTGCCCTGGTGGTGTACGGTAGAATACATCCTAGCGGGTCATATTGTCGGGCGAGTGTTGTGTACACACTCCGTCTGGTGGTCGGCGCCGCCGCCGGCCTTCCCTGCTCCGTAGTCAGGGGCTTGTGTCTGTAGTGAAGCGAATCTGTTTTGAATCGCCACACCAATCCCAGGGTCATCTCCTGGGCTTCTCCCGGGATTGTAGCCATCCAGGTCTCGCTGCTGGCTGCCTTGTCCTCGGAGGAGAGGCTGCGCAGTACTTGCGGATCGCTGCTGGCCCACTGCCTGAGATCAAAGCCGCCTTTGATCAATGAGGCGCGGAGTTTAGTCAGGAGAGCCTCGGCTTCTTCTTGGGTTGAAAGGCTTTGTAGACAGTTGTCTACGTAGAAGCTGTTCTTTACGCTGTGTCGGACCTCTTCGTCCGCTGCTGGGTCCTCTGCTACATGTTTCTGTAGTGCAAATGTAGCACAGCAGGGGCTGCACGTCGTTCCGAAGGGGAGGACTTCCCATTGGTAGATGGCTGGGTGCTCATCTCCTGGCTTCTCTCTCCATAGGAACCGTAACAGGGGCTTGTCCGCCTCTACTAATCTCACCTGCAGGAACATTCCTTTAATGTCCCCGCTGATGGCCACCTTTTCCTGGCGGAAGCGGAGTAGAACGCCGAGTAGGGAGGGGCCGAGTGTGGGACCGGGCAGTAACTCTTTATTCAGATTTTGGGATCCGATCTGGTAGCTGCAGTTAAATACTATGCGGTCTTTACCGTTGTGATGGACCTTGTGGTGAGGCACGTACCACGATTCAGTGGTCTGGTCAGCCTCTTTAATGTCCATCTTTGTGACGTGTCCCGCTGTGATGAGCTTCTCAATCTCAGCGCGGTATACACTCTCTTGGGCGGGGTTCTTGGCTAAGCGCCGCTCCGTGTTCAGCAGGTACCGTTCTGTGGCGTCTGTCTTGGCGTGGAAAGTAGGCATTCCTTCTCGCCGCAGGAGTGGCGTGGCGTATCTCAACACGCCGTTGACCGGGACTCTCTTGGTCCCTGTCTCGAGGAGGTGAATGGCGTAAATGTCATCTTTAGAGCGAATGTCTTTCTTTCCGTTCTTAAAGGGCATTTGTTCCAAGGTCCATAGCCGCTCTACGTGTTGCAGGAGTGCGGTTTCTCCCTCTGTGACTCGGGAGTGGAGACATCTAGTGGCTGTACTTCGGTTGAGAGATTTGGCGAGCGGGCCTTGGAGAGTCCATCCCAAACGGGTCTCGACTGCTGCAGGACAGCCTCGGGGTCCGGTATGAACTCGGTCTATCGGGACAATGAGGTCTGCATGGTCGGAGCCTATCAACAGGGTCGGCATAGCATTGTCTATGAGCGGGATCGGTAACTTGCGCAGATGTGCATATTTCTCCATCAGCTTGGCGACGGGGTATGTGTACCGCGACAGTCCTATTTCTTGGCTGGTGAAAGCGTCTGTAATCTGGTACCGTCGCTCAGGCTGGCCGCTTGCTGCGATAGAGAATGAGACATTCTCGCCCTTTATCGTCTTCAAATCTCGTCTTATTGTCCGAATTGTCATTTGGGTTTCGCTTCCCCGCAGCCCTAGCTGGGCCGCAGCGGAGGCGAGCAGCAGGGTCTTCTCTGACCCGTCATCGAGGACGGCGTAAGTGTCCAGGACTTTATTCTGGTAGCTTAGTGTCACACGCACTACTTTTAGGAGTACTCGGGCTCCACTGCTGCTGGCGGGATCGATGTACATGACGCTCGCTTTGCGGCTGGATGGTGCGGGTGAAGGGCGCCGTCTGTTACTGTCGTGAAGTATGTCCAGATGGGCTCCATCGCACTTGGTGCACCTTTTCTTTAAGCGGCATTCGGCTGCCATGTGTGAGCGTGCACAGCGAAAACAGCGCTTGTTGGACTTTATCCATTGACTTGCTTCCTCCGCGTTCAGCTTGGGGAAGGAGTCACATTGCGCTAGCCAGTGTTCTTTCTCACAGTAGGGGCACACTATCTTCCACTTCTCCGTTCTGGAGGGGGTACTGTGGCTCCTGCTGCTCGGTACTGACTCCGATTGGTGCATCACAGTCACCGATCTTCTTCCATCATTTAGTCGTCTGGTTCCTTCTCTGGAGCCAGGGGTGCTCCGTCCGAATGTATCTAGCCGTAGGCTGCTGACTTCTCTCGCCAGGAAGTCTGCTAGATCGAGGAGGTTCGGTTCGGGGCCATTCGGGTCTCGGTGGTCCCTCTGTCGCCTAAAACGCTCCTGTCGAGCGGGCGGCAGCTTCTCCAAGATCCTTTCCACATTTGAGTTGGCGTAAAGTTCATGCCTCCCCTTCTCTCTCTGCGCTCCCAACATCCCTACCAGGGACTGCACTCTGATGGACAGGTCGTCCAGTGCTCGATTGTCTATTGCTGGGGGTAAGCGGTCGATGTGTCGGATCTCCTGGATCACGTAATCCCATATGCGCCCATACCTCTGGTCCAATGCTACCAGCGCTGCTGTGTATGGGGTGGTGGAAGTCGCGTAGGCGAGCGCTATATTATGTGCGCGGGGCACCTTTAAGTGCTTCAGTAGGATGGCGTATTTGTGGCGTTCATCCAATACATCCACCAACATGGTCTCCAGACACATGCGGAGTTCTGTATACTGGGCCCGGTTCTCTTGGGTGAAGTCGGGTACCATAGGCGTGCCAATGTATGACGCTGACTGTGGATACATCGGCGAGTGTTGGGGGAGAGGCCTCCTAGGCGAGTCTCCTCCCGCTCCTTGGTATGGGCTGGTACCGGCAGTGTACCATGGCCCGCTTGTCCAGGTGCTGTTCCTCGGTGCGGGTCGTGCGTCGTGCTCACCCGTGTATAGAGTCGGGGGTCTGTAGCGCAGCTCCGCGGGAGTATAGCCTGGGCTGTACCGGACCTCCTGGTCCGGTAGAGTACTGTGCTGTCGTCGGGCGTGGTTCTCCTCCTCTTCCTCTTCGTCTTCAGTTAGGTCATCCAGTGCTTGTAGTCTCTGGTTTAGCCTCTCCACAGGATATGCTCCTCCTATATTCGGTTTAATCTGGCCCTTCACAACACTAAGTGTTTGGGTCAAGGCTCTCTTAAGTGTTTGGGTCGAGGCTCTCTAAGTGTTTGGGTTGAGGCTCTCTAAGTGTTTGGGTCAAGGCTCTCTTAAGTGTTTGGGTCGAGGCTCTCTTTTTTTTATTGATCTTTTTCCCCCTCCTTTTTCCTCAGATTTTCTCCCATCCCAATGTTAGTCGTTATGCCAATTCCCAATCCCCTTCCTGGTCGCTGCGCACTTACCCCCCACAGTCGGTCTGGGAGAGTGGAGGCTATCACGTGCTTCCTCCGACACACGTCCAGCCAATCAACCGCTTCTTTTCACCTGGCAGCGCGGATTCTCACTGAGAGGGCGTAGCGTGTGGAAGGATCACACTACCGCCCTTAGATCCTATCCGCACTTAGCAGGCGCCCCGACCGAACTGTAGGAGTCGCTGTTTACAACGACCCGGACCCACCCCGCCAGCTTCTCCCACCCTCTAATACAGCCAATTGTATTAGTGTGAACGGCCAGCCAAGCTGGTGACAACGCCGGAGCTGTGAGCTGGATTCGAACAGGCGGGTCGAGGCTCTCTTAAGTGTTTGGGTCGAGGCTCTCTAAGTGTTTGGGTCGAGGCTCTCTAAGTGTTTGGGTCGAGACTCTCTAAGTGTTTGGGTCGAGGCTCTCTAAGTGTTTGGGTCAAGGCTCTCTAAGTGTTTGGGTCGAGGCTCTCTAAGTGTTTGGGTCGAGGCTCTCTAAGTGTTTGGGTCGAGGCTCTCTAAGTGTTTGGGTCGAGACTCTCTAAGTGTTTGGGTCGAGGCTCTCTAAGTGTTTGGGTCGAGGCTCTCTAAGTGTTTGGGTCGAGACTCTCTAAGTGTTTGGGTCGAGGCTCTCTAAGTGTTTGGGTCAAGGCTCTCTAAGTGTTTGGGTCGAGGCTCTCTAAGTGTTTGGGTCGAGGCTCTCTAAGTGTTTGGGTCGAGGCTCTCTAAGTGTTTGGGTCGAGACTCTCTAAGTGTTTGGGTCGAGGCTCTCTAAGTGTTTGGGTCGAGGCTCTCTAAGTGTTTGGGTCGAGGCTCTCTAAGTGTTTGGGTCGAGGCTCTCTAAGGTCGCTTTCACATATAGTTTTGGTGGACTCGGTGCGGTTCTGGGGGTGAAGTTGCAACATTGTTGCATTCTTCATTTGGTTCGCCTGCTTTCACACAGATATCTGTGAGGCGGACCGAGACCTTCTGAACAATGTCACGCGGTCGAAAAGGGCGCTTGTCTATTGGACAGTGGAAATGTGTGTGTGGCTGCGATCCCGTGTGTGCGCGCGCGCGCGCGTGTGTGTGTGTCTGTACTGCGAAGCCCTCCAGATCAGCGGAGCCGAGTTTTGACATGGCATTGATCCATTGTTCTATTGAAGCACATTACCACCATCCTCTCGCTAAACAACTTGTAGACCACAGTGTTTTTATGAGTGCCCACAAGTAGCTGTTTTATTAATAATATAATAAGCCGCGCTCTGTAATAATAATAAGCCGCGTTTTTTCTTCCTTCTTCCCAAGATGCACAGATATATAGATAGATAGATAGATAGATAGATAGATAGATAGATAGATAGATAGATAGATAGATAGATAGATAGATAGATAGATAGATAGATAGATAGATAGATAGATAGATAGATAGATAGATAGAGAGATTAGATGCAGTGTGCTTGTTTTGCAGTGAGTGCTGCGAGCAGTGGTAATAATAATCACTTCCTATATTTGGTTCGCGTTTGGTTCGATGAAGCCGAACCGAGACCTACGTTTTCAGGCGGACTAGAGTTCGACTGTTTGGTCCGCGAACCGAGTTCGACGCGCATTCACACAGACCCGAAAAACCGGACTATCGAATTCTGGTCCGAAAGTCCGGACCAAACAGCCCCTGTGTGAAAGCGACCTAAGTGTTTGGGTCAAGGCTCTCTAAGTGTTTGGGTCGAGGCTCTCTAAGTGTTTGGGTCGAGGCTCTCTAAGTGTTTGGGTCGAGGCTCTCTAAGTGTTTGGGTCGAGGCTCTCTAAGTGTTTGGGTCGAGGCTCTCTAAGTGTTTGGGTCGAGGCTCTCTAAGTGTTTGGGTCGAGGCTCTCTAAGTGTTTGGGTCGAGGCTCTCTAAGTGTTTGGGTCGAGGCTCTCTAAGTGTTTGGGTCGAGGCTCTCTAAGTGTTTGGGTCGAGGCTCTCTAAGTGTTTGGGTCGAGGCTCTCTAAGTGTTTGGGTCGAGGCTCTCTAAGTGTTTGGGTCGAGACTCTCTAAGTGTTTGGGTCGAGGCTCTCTAAGTGTTTGGGTCGAGGCTCTCTAAGTGTTTGGGTCGAGGCTCTCTAAGTGTTTGGGTCGAGGCTCTCTAAGTGTTTGGGTCAAGGCTCTCTAAGTGTTTGGGTCGAGGCTCTCTAAGTGTTTGGGTCAAGGCTCTCTAAGTGTTTGGGTCGAGGCTCTCTAAGTGTTTGGGTCGAGGCTCTCTAAGTGTTTGGGTCGAGACTCTCTAAGTGTTTGGGTCGAGGCTCTCTAAGTGTTTGGGTCGAGGCTCTCTAAGTGTTTGGGTCGAGGCTCTCTAAGTGTTTGGGTCGAGACTCTCTAAGTGTTTGGGTCGAGGCTCTCTAAGTGTTTGGGTCGAGGCTCTCTAAGTGTTTGGGTCGAGACTCTCTAAGTGTTTGGGTCGAGGCTCTCTAAGTGTTTGGGTCGAGACTCTCTAAGTGTTTGGGTCGAGACTCTCTAAGTGTTTGGGTCGAGGCTCTCTAAGGTCGCTTTCACATATAGTTTTGGTGGACTCTGTGCGGTTCTGGGGGTGAAGTTGCAACATTGTTGCATTCTTCATTTGGTTTGCCTGCTTTCACACAGATATCTGTGAGGCGGACCGAGACCTTCTGAACAATGTCACGCGGTCGAAAAGGGCGCTTGTCTATTGGACAGTGGAAATGTGTGTGTGGCTGCGATCCCGTGTGTGCGCGCGCGCGTGTGTGTGTCTGTGTGTGTACTGCGGAGCCCTCCAGATCAGCGGAGCCGAGTTTTGACATGGCATTGATCCATTGTTCTATTGAAGCACATTACCACCATCCTCTCGCTAAACAACTTGTAGACCACGGTGTTTTTATGAGTGCCCACAAGTAGCTGTTTTATTAATAATATAATAAGCCGCGCTCTGTAATAATAATAAGCCGCGTTTTTTCTTCCTTCTTCCCAAGATGCACAGATATATAGATAGATAGATAGATAGATAGATAAGATAGATAGATAGATAGATAGATAGATAGATAGATAGATAGATAGATAGATAGATAGATAGATAGATAGAGAGATTAGATGCAGTGTGCTTGTTTTGCAGTGAGTGCTGCAAGCAGTGGTAATAATAATCACTTCCTATATTTGGTTCGCGTTTGGTTCGATGAAGCCGAACCGAGACCTACGTTTTCAGGCGGACTAGAGTTCGACTGTTTGGTCCGCGAACCGAGTTCGACGCGCATTCACACAGACCCGAAAAACCGGACTATCGAATTCTGGTCCGAAAGTCCGGACCAAACAGCCCCTGTGTGAAAGCGACCTAAGTGTTTGGGTCAAGGCTCTCTAAGTGTTTGGGTCGAGGCTCTCTAAGTGTTTGGGTCGAGGCTCTCTAAGTGTTTAGGTCGAGGCTCTCTAAGTGTTTGGGTCGAGGCTCTCTAAGTGTTTGGGTCGAGGCTCTCTAAGTGTTTGGGTCGAGGCTCTCTAAGTGTTTGGGTCGAGGCTCTCTAAGTGTTTGGGTCGAGGCTCTCTAAGTGTTTGGGTCGAGGCTCTCTAAGTGTTTGGGTCGAGGCTCTCTAAGTGTTTGGGTCAAGGCTCTCTAAGTGTTTGGGTCGAGGCTCTCTAAGTGTTTGGGTCGAGGCTCTCTAAGTGTTTGGGTCGAGGCTCTCTAAGTGTTTGGGTCGAGGCTCTCTAAGTGTTTGGGTCGAGGCTCTAAGTGTTTGGGTCGAGGCTCTCCTTTTTTTTTTTTTTTGATCTTTTTCCCCCTCCTTTTTCCTCAGATTTTTCTCCTATCCCAATGTTAGTCGTTATGCCAATTCCCAATCCCCTTCCTGGTCGCTGCGCACTTACCCCCCACAGTCGGTCTGGGAGAGTGGAGGCTATCACGTGCTTCCTCCGACACACGTCCAGCCAATCAACCGCTTCTTTTAACCTGGCAGCGCGGACTCTCACTGAGAGGGCGTAGCGTGTGGAAGGATCACACTACCGCCCTTAGATCCTATCCGCGCTGAGCAGCCGCCCCGACCGAACTGTAGGAGTCGCTGTTTACAACGACCAGGACCCACCCCGCCAGCTTTCCCACCCTCTAATACAGCCAATTGTATTAGTGTGAACGGCCAGCCAAGCTGGTGACAACGCCGGAGCTGTGAGCTGGATTCGAACAGGCGGGTCGAGGCTCTCTTAAGTGTTTGGGTCGAGGCTCTCTAAGTGTTTGGGTCAAGGCTCTCTAAGTGTTTGGGTCAAGGCTCTCTAAGTGTTTGGGTCGAGGCTCTCTAAGTGTTTGGGTCGAGGCTCTCTAAGTGTTTGGGTCAAGGCTCTCTAAGTGTTTGGGTCGAGGCTCTCTAAGTGTTTGGGTCGAGGCTCTCTAAGTGTTTGGGTCGAGGCTCTCTAAGTGTTTGGGTCGATGCTCTCTAAGTGTTTGGGTCAAGGCTCTCTAAGTGTTTGGGTCGAGGCTCTCTAAGTGTTTGGGTCGAGGCTCTCTAAGTGTTTGGGTCAAGGCTCTCTAAGTGTTTGGGTCGAGGCTCTCTAAGTGTTTGGGTCGATGCTCTCTAAGTGTTTGGGTCGAGGCTCTCTAAGTGTTTGGGTCGAGGCTCTCTAAGTGTTTGGGTCAAGGCTCTCTAAGTGTTTGGGTCAAGGCTCTCTAAGTGTTTGGGTCGAGGCTCTGGGGGGAGCGGCTCTCTAATTGTTTGGGTTGAGGCTCTCTAAGTGTTTGGGTTGAGGCTCTCTAAGTGTTTGGGTCGAGGCTCTCTAAGTGTTTGGGTCGAGGCTCTCTAAGTATTTGGGTCAAGGCTCTCTAAGTGTTTGGGTCGAGGCTCTCTAAGTGTTTGGGTCGAGGCTCGGGGGGTTACTCAGCGTGGGTCTTGGTCTGAAACGCATACAAAAAAATTAAACTCTGTGCTAGAGACAAGTCCATAGGGGACCACTGATCCCCACGACGAAGCCGGGTAGCTGGTCGGCTGCATCGGATGCCAGGAAACAGCACACGTGAAGGGAACCCTCACCTCGCCCTCTGTCGGGCTGTATGGGTAGTTGAGGAATAGGGAAAGGAACCCTCACCTCGCCCTCTGTCGGGCTGTATAGGTAGTTGAGGAATAGGGAAAGGAACCCTCACCTCGCCCTCTGTCGGGCTGTATAGGTAGTTGAGGAATAGGGAAAGGAACCCTCACCTCGCCCTCTGTCGGGCTGTATAGGTAGTTGAGGAATAGGGAAAGGAACCCTCACCTCGCCCTCTGTCGGGCTGTATGGGTAGTTGAGGAATAGGGAAAGGAACCCTCACCTCGCCCTCTGTCGGGCTGTATAGGTAGTT
>NC_140166.1:71205469-71305094 GCF_963971535.1 Notolepis coatsorum | reverse complement strand
ACAACACACTGCAGCACCCACTCTCCACACTTTAGATCACACAAACACACTTACACTTTATATTTATTGATAAAGGATTTGCACTACAACTCGTACACCTACTGTGAATTGTACCTAAATTGCACCTCGTCCCATTTCTCCATTTCTGCCTTGCACTATATAGTATTGTATATTAGTACACTGCACAGTATTGTATATTGTATGGTAACTACGTCTATTCTGCATCGAACATTGTACATATGTCTAAACTGAACACTGTGACCTCTTTTTTTTTTACTTCTAATTTTACTATGTTTTTATTTCATACTTATCTTGTCTTGCACAGTCTCTGGAGCGCAACAGTAAGAAGCATTTTGTACAAAAGTATTCTGTACTTCTGTATGACAACTATTAAAGAAACTTGAAACTTGAAACTTGAACATCACACTACACAATGACTACCATACACTGGCACCAGGCACACATCACACTACACACTGACTACCATACACTGGCACCAGGCACACGTCACACTACACAATGACTACCATACACTGGCACCAGGCACACATCACACTACACACTGACTACCATACACTGGCACCAGGCACACATCACACTACACACTGACTACCATACACTGGCACCAGGCACACATCACACTGACTACCATACACTGGCACCAGGCACACATCACACTACACAATGACTACCATACACTGGCACCAGGCACACATCACACTACACACTGACTACCATACACTGGCACCAGGCACACATCACACTACACACTGACTACCATACACTGGCACCAGGCACACATCACACTGACTACCATACACTGGCACCAGGCACACGTCACACTACACAATGACTACCATACACTGGCACCAGGCACACATCACACTACACACTGACTACCATACACTGCCACCAGGCACACATCACACTACACAATGACTACCATACACTGGCACCAGGCACACATCACACTACACAATGACTACCATACACTGGCACCAGGCACACATCACACTACACAATGACTACCATACACTGGCACCAGGCACACATCACACTACACTATGACTACCATACACTGGCACCCGGTACACATCACACTACACAATGACTACCACACACTGGCACCAGGCACACATCACACTACACAATGACTACCATACACTGGCACCAGGCACATATCACACTACACAATGACTACCATACACTGGCACCAGGCACACATCACACTACACACTGACTACCATACACTGGCACCAGGCACACATCACACTACACAATGACTACCATACACTGGCACCAGGCACATATCACACTGACTACCATACACTGGCACCAGGCACACATCACACTACACAATGACTACCATACACTGGCACCAGGCACACATCACACTACACAATGACTACCATACACTGGCACCAGGCACATATCACACTGACTACCATACACTGGCACCAGGCACACATCACACTACACAATGACTACCATACACTGGCACCAAGCACACATCACACTACACAATGACTACCATACACTGGCACCAGGCACACATCACACTACACAATGACTACCATACACTGGCACCAGGCACACATCACACTACACAATGACTACCATACACTGGCACCCGGCACACATCACAATGGCTGCCATACACTGGCACCAGGCACACATCACACTATTGATTGATTGAATTGATTGATTGAAAAGTTTATTAACTGATTGCAGAATGGGTACAGTACAGTACAGCTCAATACATACAATTGTTAAGGGGATGCAGACCAGAGAAAGACTTTCGTCTTGTTTACATCAGGGTCCCCCATTTTCAATTCATCATAACATATATGACATACATGACATACAGATAGACAGTACTGCTACATCTATACATTTATGACATATCAGATTTGCAAATACAGTACTGTTTGTGATACAAAAAGTGTCCAGAAAAAGAGTGTATATACATTTGACGTAGAAACTGTACATTGGAGGAGGTTGGGCGGGTGGGGTTTGGGTGGGTGGGTGGGTGCTGTACATTGGAGGTGGAGGTGGGGGGGGGACACACACACACACACACACACACTGTACATTGGAATACTGACAAAGCCATACTTGGTCATTTACTGTACAACTGGGTTAGGACATTTGTAGGGGCCAGTTTCGAATTGCAGTCACCCGTAGGTGTTCTTTGAGAGTGTTTTTGAAAGTGGGTAGTGATTTACATTCCTTTACAGCTTTGGGTAGGGCGTTCCACATTGATGTGGCATAATTGCGAAACGTGTTTAGTCCCTTGTTTGAGCCGAATCTGGGTTTAACATGATTTGTGGAGCTCCCTCTGGTGTTGTGATCGTGGTATTCACTGACCTTTGGGAAGTATTTTGACATGTACATGGGTACCTTGGTCGCGTAGTGTATCTTGTAGACCAGGCCCATTGCAAGTTGCTGTACTCTGTCGTCTACTCTAAGCCATCCTAGGTTGTCAAAGTGGGCAGGGGTGAGGTGGGTTCTAGGAGTCAGGTCAAGCAGTAGTCTGACTAGCTTGTTTTGAGATGTTTGTAATTTGTTTTTTAGTGCATTTGAGGTGCTTTGGTACCATGAGGTGCAAGCATAGTCGTAGTACCCTTGAATGAGTGCTCCTGCCAGAGTCTTCAGGGTATTCTTGTTTACCAGAGACGAGATCCGGTACAAGAATCGAGTTCGTTGGTTGACTTTTTTTATTACATTGGATACCATTTTGTCACAGTGACTACCATACACTGGCACCAGGTACACATCACACTACACAATGACTACCATACCCTGGCACCAGGCACAGATCACACTACACAATGACTACCATACACTGACACCAGACACAGATCACACTACACAATGACTACCATACCCTGGCACCAGGCACACATCACACTACACAATGACTACCATACCCTGGCACCAGGCACACATCACACTACACAATGACTACCATACCCTGGCACCAGGCACACATCACACTACACAATGACTACCATACCCTGGCACCAGGCACACATCACACTACACAATGACTACCATACCCTGGCACCAGGCACACATCACACTACACAATGGCTGAACGGCTCAGGAGACAGGGATTGATATCAGCCAATTAAGGGGGGATGGATGATTAGGTGGCCTTGATGTCAGAGACCTGATTGGGAATTTGACCAGGAACGTCAGGGAGCCCCCTACTCTTTGTGATAGGCGTCCTGGGTTCTTTAACGACCGAATCCAGTCAGGACCTCGGTTTAGCGCCGCATCCGAAGGAGCATCAGGGAGCAGACTCACCTGCGTGGTGATGTCCCAGCAGAGCAGAGGAGCCGTTAGGGAGCTCAATATGAGCGTCAGGGAGCAGACTCACCTGCGTGGTGATGTCCCAGCCGTCTTCCAGACTCAGCAGAACAGAGGAGCCGCTGTCCAGGAGCTCCAGCAGGATCAGAGCGAGCTGCAGGATCTTGTGGAGCTGTGGAGGAACACACACACTGTGAGGCACGCGCACACACACACACTGTGAGAGGCACACACACACACACTGTGAGAGGCACACACACACACACTGTGAGAGGCACACACACACACACTGTGAGAGGCACGCGCACACACACACACTGTGAGAGGCACACACACACACACTGTGAGAGGCACGCGCACACACACACACTGTGAGAGGCACACACACACACACACTGTGAGGCACGCGCACACACACTGTGAGAGGCACACACACACACACACTGTGAGAGGCACACACACACACACTGTGAGAGGCACACACACACACACACTGTGAGGCACGCGCACACACACTGTGAGAGGCACGCGCACACACACACACTGTGAGAGGCACACACACACACACTGTGAGAGGCACGCGCACACACACACACTGTGAGAGGCACACACACACACACTGTGAGAGGCACGCGCACACACACACACTGTGAGAGGCACACACACACACACTGTGAGAGGCACGCGCACACACACACACTGTGAGAGGCACACACACACACACACTGTGAGGCACGCGCACACACACTGTGAGAGGCACACACACACACTGTGAGAGGCACACACACACACTGTGAGAGGCACACACACACTGTGAGAGGCACACACACACTGTGAGAGGCACGCGCACGCACACACTGTGAGGCACGCACACACACTGTGAGAGGCACACACACACTGTGAGGCACGCACACACACACACACTGTGAGAGGCGCACGCACACACACACACACTGTGAGAGGCACGCACACACACACACTGTGAGGCACGCACACACACACACACTGTGAGAGGCGCACGCACACACACACACACTGTGAGAGGCACGCACACACGCACACACACACTGTGAGAGGCACACACATACACTGTGAGAGGCACGCACACACACACACACACACACACACTGTGAGAGGCACGCGCACGCTAGGGCTGACCCCTATTAGTCGAATAGTCGACTAATCGATCGAAAAGGAGCCGTAGTCGACTGCCAACCTCTTAGTCGAATGCAATTTCTTTTTAAATCTTTTAAATTTTTATTTTTTAAATTGTTTTATCATTCTTTCCAAAAGAAAAGAGGCGTAGAAGCGTGGCTAATGCTAATGGCATGCATACCAGAGGCTAACTGCCTAAGAAAACAGGCAGAGAGGCACTGAAAGAGGATTTCACCCATCTAATGAACACACTAGACTAGACAAGCACCCCCACAGCCCAAATGGAATGATAAAAAAAAGAAAAAAAAATTATACTTATTTTTTTTTTCATTTTTCATAGTCGACTAATAGTCGACTATCGGCTAATCTCGGCCAATCAAAGTCGACTATCTAAATCCTTAGTCGGGGACAGCCCTAGCGCACGCACACACTGTAAAAAAGTGAGCCGCACACGGCGGGCGATTTTTGCCAGGCGACCGACAGAATTGTATCGCTTCCATTGTATCGCTCATGAGACGACCCACGCGGCAGGAGGTTTTGGAGCGACGATCTGCGATCAGCAACTTCTGTCGCCCGGCTAAATATCGCCTCGATCCTATTTTCTTTTTGGCAACGGCAGGCGACACAGCAAGGACAATGAGGAAATAACATGACTTCTACTGGTGTATCATTTGTAATATAAATTCATTTATCAATACATTTATTGATCAATAACCTACGTATTATTACCATGCTACTACTTATGTTAATTATTATTAACAGGAACAATTTAAATAAATAACTTTAGTTGGAGAAGGTGTAGTGGCCGCTTGTCATTAACTAATAAATGAACAATGCGCCACGATGCACCTACTAGATGTTTTTATACTCGGGTAACAAAAGAAGTTGTGGGTGTTGACAGAGTTGAATGTCCAGGCTGCAGCTGGTGTAGTTTGTAAGGTTTATTGTCCAAAGAAAATGATGGTTGAGAACAGAACAGTTTGCATCTTCCGTTAAAAAACTCTCTCTCTCAGCAGGTGCATAACATTACTTGTCCAATCTGTGCGTAGTGAACGTATTGTAGCGATCCGTCATGCAGTAATGTCAGGAAGAATGAGGAGAGGTTGTATTCGTATATGGTGGTTTAATTCCAGCTCAATATGGGTTTTACAGGTTAATACTTCCCTCGTAATGCACAACCTGCTAATACGCTCGCTTCACGACAACCTAACGTCTGGTCCGTCCCCCCATATCTCCCGGGGGGAAACGACACCCCCAACTAAACAGAGCGACACATTTATTATACCTGAACGGTCGGGTCTGGTGTGGGGGGCGCTAAGCGATTGTCGTTGAGCGACAGCCGATCGCATCGCCAGGCGACGTCGCTCGCCCGCCGTGTGCTTTTGACTTAAGAGGCACGCACACACACACTGTAAGAGGCACATGCGCGCACGCACGCACGCACGCACGCACGCACACACACACACACACAAGGGCTGTCCCCGACTAAGGATTTGGATAGTCGACTATGATTGGCCAAAATTTGCACTTAGTCCACTATTAGTCGACAAAAAAAAAGTATAATATTTATTAGCCACGCTTCTAGGCCTCTTTTCTTTTGGAAAGAATGATACAAAAATGTAAAATAATAATAATCTTATAAATATATAGATATATTTTTTTGTATTCGACTAAGAGGTTGGCCAGTCGACTATGGCTCCTTCGACCGATTAGTCGACTAATAGGGTCAGCCCTACCACACACACCCACAGACGTGCACTGACACATCGATATCCACACACACACCCACAGACGTGCACTGACACATCGATATCCACACACACCCACAGACGTGCACTGACACATCGATATCCACACACACACCCACAGACGTGCACTGACACATCGATATCCACACACACACCCACAGACGTGCACTGACACATCGATATCCACACACAATCAGTTAATTCCGTGCATTCATTGCTATTTGTGGTCCAGCGGCTACATAGTAAACAGGGCTGACTGAGGACTGTGGAGCTTCCCACAGATAATGCTGTTCTCTCTCTCTCTCTCTCTCTCTCTCTCTCTCTCTCTCTCTCTCTCTCTCTCTCTCTCTCTCTCTCTCTCTCTCTCTCTCTCCCTCTCTCTCTCTCCCTCTCTCTCTCTCTCTCTCTCTCTCTCTCTCTCTCTCTCTCTCTCTCTCTCCCTCTCCCTCTCTCTCCCTCTCCCTCTCTCTCTCTCCCTCTCTCTCTCCCTCTCTCTCTCTCCATCTCTCTCCCCTCCCTCTCTCCCTCCCTCTCTCCCTGCCTCCCTCTCTCCCTCTCTCTCTCTCCCTCTCTCTCTCTCCCTCCCCCTCCCTCTCTCTCTCCAGCTTCACGTCAGGACACACAGGGCTGCAGGAGGTCAATAAGATAACAGCTCTCTCACAGCGCATACGTCCGCTTCCCCTGGGAACGTGTGGAAGTCACATACAGGAAGAGCGGAGAGACGGCGGTTCACATGCTGTATCTGAGGATGTAAGGTGTCTGTGTGGAAGAGTGTGTGTGTGTGTGTGTGTGTGAGAGAGAGAGAGAGAGAGAGAGAGAGAGAGAGAGAGAGAGAGAGAGAGAGAGAGTGAGAGGGGGAGAGAGTCAGAGAGGGGGTCAGAGAGAGAGAGAGAAAAAGAGAGAGGGAGTCAAAGATAGAAAGAGTCAGAAAGAGAGGGTCAGAGAGAGAGAGGGAGGGAGAGAGAAAGAGAGAGGGAGTCAAAGATAGAAAGAGTCAGAAAGAGAGGGTCAGAGAGAGAGAGGGAGGGAGAGAGAGAGAAAGAGAGAGAGAGGGAGTCAAAGAGAGAAAGAGAGTCAGAAAGAGGGTCAGAGAGAGAGAGGGATGATGTATGTTTCCCATGTCAATAAAGCCCCTTTGAATTGAATTGAGGGAGAGGGAGAGAGAGAGAGATAGAGAGAGAGAGAGAGGCATAGAGAAACAGAGAGAGAGAGTCAAAGAGAGGGGGAGTCAAAGAGAGAAAGAGTCAGAAAGAGAGGGTCAGCGGGAGGAGAGAGAGAAAGAGTAAAAGAGAGAAAGAGTCAGAAAGAGAGGGTCAGCGGAGGGAGAGAGAGAAAGAGTAAAAGAGAGAAAGAGTCAGAAAGAGGGTCAGAGAGAGAAGTAATTTGTGCAATAGGAGCCCCAACTAAGTACTGAGTGAATATCAGTAAATAAAAACAAATAAAGGCTTGAAATATTTCACTTTGTGTGTAATGAATCTATAAGAGTTTCGCTTTCTGAAGTTAATCACTGAAATAAATAAACTTTTCCACAATATTCAAATTTATTGAGCTGCACCTGTATATCTAGGCAACAAGGAACGCTGCCAGATGCATCTGTATTTCCACTTCTCACGTGTGTCTAGAGAGGGACGTCTTACGTCAGATCTAAAACACTCCGACGTGAAAGTGTCGCTGATGCTCCGCTGGTCCCAGCGTGCACCTCTTCCAATAATCTAACGGCTGCGATTGGCCCACTTTGCCCTCGAGCCACGCATTTACGTAAACAGAGTTGTGTGTCACTATAAACACTCAACCCCCCCCGCAGATAAAGAACCATGTGGACCAGGGGCGTTTTTAGGGTTAGAAAACATTGGGGGCTTCAGCCCGGGGGGTGAAGCCATTAAACACAGCCATCAGATGCACCATTGCTTAATACACCAATCAGGTTTAAGCACTATACAAATGCAGCAGGTGAGTTCACCTGTCTTCAACCAAAATGGAAGGAGAGTGAAGTACTGTACACAGAGAACGTGAAAATATACAATACATTCACCAAACACTACACAAGACAACCAATGATGCAGACTGATGAAAATATACATTTTCTCCCATTTTCCCAAATCAGTCAACATGTCAACATGGAGAATCACAACAAAAAATTATCTTGCCAGATCCAGCTAGGCAAAGAGATAATGTCTAGTATTTTCTGTACTCTATTTTAATTTGTTCAAAAAAATTGTTTTACTGTAATTTTAACCTGTACTGGATACAGTATTTTATGTTTGTCTGATATTTGCTGAGCTTACAGTGTTATGCACATAATAGCATGAAAACTGGGACATGTTTTATTGTGATTCTCCATGTTGAAATGTTGACTGATTTGGTTATATGGAGATAAAATTAATATTTTCATCAGTCTGTATCATTGATTTGGGTATATGGAGAGATTTTTTTTTGTCATCAGTCTACAGCATTGGTCGTGTAGTGTTTGGTGAATTTATTGTATATTTTCACATTCTCTGCGTACTTCACTTACAGTACTCTAATCACTGAGAAGTAGAATTGCTAAATGTGTTTTAGGTTAAGCACAGCAGTGTGTGTAACTGGTTCAAACAGAATTAAGTCATATGAAACGTGTGTTTCATATGGTAACAAAATGTAGTTTTTATAAATTAGTGTATAGTTTTGACAAGTGTTTAACTTAGCAAAGGATCTGAGGTGTTCGTATAATTGTGTGTGTGGTTGTGCTAATTGTGTGTTTTGAAACACCGGGCCCCGTTTTCAAAATCATGCTTAAGCAATCGAAAAAAAAACGTATTGTGTGTTTCATTATATACATATGTTTCAGTCTTCTCATAAAAAAAAGATTCGATTTTTGGGTCTTTTCCTGCCTTTGGTCCGCTTTGCATTCACATCTCAAATGAACCGCAGCAGGGTTCACTTGCAAGAGTGAATGAGCTTTCACACCACCCCAAACCAACCGGACTATCCGAGGAAATTAACCAAGGTTCGATTAAAGCTTATTATAGTTTATCACAGTATCATGAGCATGTCTTTGTCAGTGGACACTGGACGTGGGTATGGATGGCTCCAGGTGCTGCTGCGTTAAAGTGCACATCTTCAATACCTATCTGTACTATTTAAAAGCACAGTGCAGGACACACTCAAAGGTTATCGCACCTCAGAGATGGCAGTGGACATGTATGACAGGAGAAAAACCATAATATGGTCTTTCTCGTGTCATACATGTCCACTGCCATCTCTGAGGTGCGATAACCTTTGAGTGTGTCCTGCACTGTGCTTTTAAATAGTACAGATAGGTTATGTAATGGCCATAGGTTATGTAATGGCCTTTGGATTGAGGAACATACTACCAGCCAAAGGAGGAAGCAGAAAAGGATGGACGAGTATGTAGTTGAGTCATCTTGTGGCACAAGCTCAGACCTCAGCTCAGGAGATCAGCTGAGACAGAGACTGTTCTATCCAGTCGTTGACAGAATGCTGCAAGAGCTTGAGAGCAGGTTCTCATGAGTTGGAGACCAACTTATGAGAGGCATACAGGCATGTTATCCAGCCTCAGACCAGTTTTTCTCAGTGGAATTGCTGCAACCCCTCGCCACACATTACAATATCCAACTACTGCCAGAGGAGATCACAGTTGCAAAGTGTTTCCTGGTCAGGACAGGCAGAGATGCAGTCCCTACTATCCAAAGTGTCTTTTCCCTCCTGGATGATAGTAATAATAATAATAATAATAATAATAATGCATTTGATTTATAAGGCGCCTTTCAGGACACTAAAAAAAAGTCCAGAAATCGGTGAATGAAAGAATTATAGGATCAAATGAAAACTACTTACTAAAAATTTGTTTAAAAGTACTAAAAACCAACAAAAAATACCAAACACTAACAAACATTCAGCACAGACAATGGGGGTGCTGACATAAAAAAAAAAAAAAAAAAGTAAAAAAAAAAAAACAAGTAAAACCTTTTTTTTTTTTTTTTTTTAGGTCCGGGGCTAGGAGAAAAACATCCGGGGCTAAAGCCCCGGAAGCCCAGGGCTAACGACGCCACTGATGTGGACGTCTAGTTCAGCCTTCCTGAGCTACAGTCACCTGTTGTCTTCCTTCATACTGGTCTAGTTCAGCCTTCCTGAGCTACAGTCACCTGTTGTCTTCCTTCATACTGGTCTAGTTCAGCCTTCCTGAGCTACAGCCACCTGTTGTCTTCCTTCATACTGGTCTAGTTAAGCCTTCTATGAGCTACAGTCACTTGTTGTCTTCCTTCATACTGGTCTAGTTCAGCCTTCTATGAGCTACAGTCACCTGTTGTCTTCCTTCATACTGGTCTAGTTCAGCCTTCTATGAGCTACAGTCACCTGCTGTCTTCCTTCATACTGGTCTAGTTCAGCCTTCCTGAGCTACAGTCACCTGTTGTCTTCCTTCATACTGGTCTAGTTCAGCCTTCCTGAGCTACAGTCACCTGTTGGCCTATTCCTTAATGACAGGTCATGAGTGCTGCTTTTGCTTCCGCGTTTTCCCTGATTGGCTGCGCCATGCCCCGCGGCAGGCGCGGCAACCGCAGAGCAGAGCGGCGGAGCGGCAGAGCGCGAGCGGAATTAGGTAACCGCCGCAGGAATCCGCCATGATTTTCATTCGGCGCTTCAGCTCACCTGGCATAGCAGCGGTCCGCGGTCCTGCGGTTCTCGTTGTTGACGAGTTCGAATCCCATGATTTTTTTTTTTTTAAACATGCTTTTTTTTTTAACATGTATTCTTTCGCCGGTTAAGGTTAGGCATGGTTAAGGTTAAGGTTAAGGTTAGGCATTGTTTCGGAGTTGGTTAAGGTTAGAACGGTTAAGTTTAGGCGCTGTTAAGGAGCTGGTTAAGGTTAGAGTTTGTCTTAGAGACAGCCTATTTCCGCACTGCCGCTCTCCCGCGGTCACATGGTCAAATTGTCACATTCTTGCACTCATGACCTGTCATAAAGCCACACGCCACCTGTTGTCTTCCTTCATACTGGTCTAGTTCAGCCTTCCTGAGCTACAGTCACCTGTTGTCTTCCTTCATACTGGTCTAGTTCAGCCTTCCTGAGCTACAGTCACCTGTTGTCTTCCTTCATACTGGTCTAGTTCAGCCTTCTATGAGCTACAGTCACCTGTTGTCTTCCTTCATACTGGTCTAGATCAGCCTTCCTGAGCTACAGTCACCTGTTGTCTTCCTTCATACTGGTCTAGTTCAGCCTTCCTGAGCTACAGTCACCTGTTGTCTTCCTTCATACTGGTCTAGTTCAGTGGTTCCCAAAGTCGGGGTCGCGACCCAAAGGTGGGCCGCGAGCAGCCACGGGAGGGCCGCGAGATGGATCAATTTATTTTTTTATTTTTTGTCAGGCCACTGAACTTAGAAGCAGGCCAGGACAGTGTTTCTAGTTGTATTCTAAAATTCTATTCTATTGTATTCTAAAATGTGACTATATGGTTTTATATTAACTTAATAAATAAACAAAAACGAAAAATCTACTTATTTCAACGAACATTTCAAACTAAATAACAGATTATGCACATAAAACGCTGAAAACAACCGAAGCAACAATAGTATTTTAATGAGGCTATTATTATTATCATTATTATTTTGCAACAAGTTAGCCCTCTCATAAATAGCACATATAAATGAATAACTAACTTGAACTAACTTAATAGGATTGAAGTGATATTTGGCTTAAAAAATCGGTCACCTGGCAAAAAAAAAAAAAAAAAAAGCCTGACGATGTGCATTGGGCCGCGGCTCTCTGACGCCTTATTTTCTGGGTCCCGGCCTGAAAAGTTTGGGAACCCCTGGTCTAGTTCAGCCTTCCTGAGCTACAGTCACCTGCTGTCTTCCTTCATACTGGTTTGTTAAAGGTGCTGTAAGTGGTATTCTTTTGTTTGTTAAAATAACATGTTAAGATAATAGCTCCACACTCGACAGCCATCACTGATACAGAGTGTGTCTGGTCAGTAACATGGGTCTGCCAGTCCCTCCGCTCTGCAGTAAACACAAAATACATTTCCTGGTAACCAGCAAAGGAAACTATAAAAGAAGGAAGGGTCATTACGTCACTGTGTGAACCCACACTGGTGCCAAGTGTGGGAACTTTATGTTCAGCCGACATTGAGTTGAGTGGTATCTCCGTCTCCTCGTTTATGTCATTTAAACAGGTTATTACCTCGGATGTCAGAATCATCTGCAATTTGTTGCATTGTTAACTAGCTAATGTTTCATATATTGGTTGATGAAAATACTCTCGGATAGCTGCTATATTTTTTGTATTATTTAAAACAGCATAATTTAACAAGAAGAATGAGCTACTGTAGCTAAGCAGTTGTGTCCGTATCGATGTTTTGGTTTGGGAATACCCGCACTAGCTAGGTATCTATGCCACGAAGTTCAGCAAGCCGGAAATAGAACCGCATCGTGCGAAAGTGGGCGGGACAGAACAAAGTGAAGCTGAATCCTATTGGTCCTCTCTAGTCTCTCACCTGCAGGATCCACTCGGACTCCTCCAAGGCTTTCAGGAAGGAGTCCTCTGTGTCTGAGGAGGTGGCGCTGGGAGCGCAGGCCCTCAGGAGCTTCTTAAAGGCGGCTTTCACCTGCCGCGTGTCTGCAAACTCCACAGGCACCAGCTCGCAGTTCAGAGAGGAGTCCAGCTTCAGGCCCTGTCGAGAGGGAAGGGAGGCATCCATAATGAACAACAGAGAAGAGAGATGAAAGATAAGTGTATCTTGTATTCCAAAGACGTTGGTTTAGTAATTTGTATGTTTTTATATATAAAGCCAGTCGGGGTAGCCTCCCCTGTTATTTATCTGTCTTGCTAACCAGAAAACAGGGCACACATGGGTTACGGTCTCAGGACACGATACTGTACTAGGAAAGACGGCATTCATGTTTTCTGCACCCTCTGCATGGAATATTCTGCCAGATGAACTTCAGGATCTAGTCACTCTTAATGGATTTAAACTCCAGGATCTAGTCACTCTTAATGGATTTAAACTCCAGGATCTAGTCACTCTTAATGGATTTAAACTCCAGGATCTAGTCACTCTTAATGGATCTAAACTCCAGGATCTAGTCACTCTTAATGGATTTAAACGCCAGGATCTAGTCACTCTTAATGGATTTAAACTCCAGGATCTAGTAACTCTTAATGGATTTAAACTCCAGGATCTAGTCACTCTTAATGGATCTAAACTCCAGGATCTAGTCACTCTTAATGGATTTAAACGCCAGGATCTAGTCACTCTTAATGGATCTAAACTCCAGGATCTAGTCACTCTTAATGGATTTAAACGCCAGGATCTAGTCACTCTTAATGGATCTAAAGGCATTTTGTAATTGTTTTAATTGAAATAGGATTACATGGCTTCCCTGCACTGTTACTGTAAAGCTGATGTGTTTTTAATGTCTGTGTGTGTATTGTATGAAACTGCTGTACTCCTGACATTCTTGGCAGAGATTTTAATCGCAATGGGTCTAGCCTGGTTATGGGTCTAGCCTGGTTGAATAAAGACTAATGAAATTAAGTACGAGTAAAGAGTTGTTGGGGGGGGGGGGGGGGGGGGGGGGGGGGGGGGGTCCACTCCCCTTAATGGTTTTTCTTTATTGAGACAGTAAAGCTTGGCAGACAGACTAGGAAGAGGCAGGAGATACGGTTCTGGTGGGATCTGATCCTAGGCCAGCAGGGATACATAATGTTCCACAGACAGGAATCCTGACTATATAAGACTGTGGGGGTTTGGAATAGGAAGACCCACAATACTAAAGGATGGCGGCAACAAAAAACATATTCAGAGAAAATTATAAAATATTAGTATAGTATTTAGTAATAGTATTTTGAGGTGAAATGGGAGTTTTAAAATGTTTTACAATTAAGAATGATCTCTACTAAAAAGGCTGGGAATCAATCACGCAGTGAGTGGTTGCTACGGTAACTAAGGACTCAAGTGCCAGACAGTGCTGTAGGCCTGTGGCACATGTGTAGAGACGCTGGTCTAAATGGGGGGGAAAAGGCATTTTTCAATCACAAAACTGTCTTTTTAGACCAAATGAACCATTCTGTAATTTACCAGTGACTTAAAAATATGAAAGAAAAGGCGGCTGGGTGGCGCAGCGGACATTGCGCTCGTCACCAACGCAAGAGACACCGGGTTCGACTCCGGCTGTCGGTGTTGCCTCCGGCTTGGGCCGGCCGTCATACTAACTCAATTGGCAGAGTTAGGGGGTGAAAGTCGATGGGTGGTAATCTGGACGTTGTGGACAGTGACTCCTACAGGTTGGTTGGGGGACGCCTGCACAGCAGAGACAGGAAATGGCGGGGGCAGTGTGAGCCTCCCACACGTTACACCTCGCCAATGAGAGTCCGCGCTGGCAGGTGAAAAGATGCGACAGGCTGCCTCCTCGTGTACCGGAGGGGACACGTGATGCAAGGCTTCTATCCTCCCTACGACCGACCTGTGGGGGGCATATGCGAGCAATGTTCAAGACAGGAGAGGGGAGAATTGGCACAGCGGGTAATTGGGATGGGAGAAAAACAGACAGTGCACCGTCTCTGGTAGAGTACAGAACATCTGTCATCCATTGTACACGGCCTCGTAGGCCTCGCCTTCATTCTCATCCTACATATCATGTACATGTCAAGGCTGTCTGTCTGATGCTGTGCAGGTAAGTAGGTCAGTATTGAGCTGTACGCCTCAGGTAGCAGCCGCTGCTTATGTAAGCGAATGAAGCATCAATATGTACAGCGTGGTCCGTCATGTTTTTATGCCACTCTTGTGCCGTCGACGGGGATATACTGTAATCCTGTGGGAGGCCACTCAGGATACAATGATTTAACCGCAGGATGAGGTACTACCGCCTGTTCTCCAGGGGTGTAATCTGTATGGCTGACCCCTATTAGTCGACTAATCGGTCGAAAGGAGCCGTAGTCGACTGCCAACCTCTTAGTCGAATACAAAAAATATATATATATATATATTAGATTTTTATTTTTATTTATTTTTTATCATTCTTTCCAAAAGAAAAGAAGCCTAGAAGCGTGGCTAACGCTAATGGCACGCATACCAGAGGCTAACTGCCTACGAAAACAGGCACAGAGGCACTGAAAGAGGATTTCACCCATCTAATGAACACACTAGACTAGACAAATATCAAGATGTATCCATCAGTGGACCAATCGCATGCTTTTGCAGAGGACAAGAAGCCTTCAGTCGACTCCTTCAGACATTAAGCACCCCCCACAGCCCAAATGGAATGATTAAAAAAAATATATATATTATACTTTTTTTTGTCTTTCTTTTTAAGTAGACTAATAGTCGACTAACGGCAGATGTTGGCCAATCATAGTCGACTATCCAAATCCTTAGTCGGGGACAGCACTAGTAATCTGTAATCTAGTGTAATCTCACACTCTCATGCAAGAGCTTCTGGGTTTCTCAGATTACCCCGGAGTTTGAGGGTGAAATAATCGCCAATTGTTTCAACATTCTTTGCATCCCAACGTGAGTTAGGGGCGTACCTTTCATTCAGGCTCTTACCTGTACGTGATCGCATGGCTCAGACACTCACACATTTTAACTAACTTATTTATTTATTTATTTATTTGTATGAATGCTTGCCAAAGAGTAAAGTCTGATTTTGTTGACAGCATCTTCTAGCCAGATGAAACAAATAACAATTGTAACCAGGAAGTGAGTGAAGCGTGTCGTTCCGACAACAGTCCAAATCTAATATTATCATCAGACACATGGTCACAATAATAAATATACGAGTTCCTCACACCACAGAAAACATGTGTTATTAACCACCCTGCTAAATCTGAAGGATTCAAAAACATTAGTGACTATTATAAAAACCCGGGTCAATAAAACAGCTCATCTGGCTGCTCAGACCAAAAGCCTGTGATGTCAGGTCGGCACGCTTGATTGACAGCTCCCTTTGAGCTCAAGTGCCATTTTATTTTTCCATGGAAATCACTAAAAACGAAAATCTAAAATCGAACTAAATCTTATCAAATGGACCCGACTTGGTTAAAAAGCTCGACTAACTAGACCAGACCACCCAAATGTATTTAACTATACCACGAGTATGGTTTAACTAATACCGCCCCAGAGTATGGTTTAACTACACCTCCCCAGAGTATGGTTTAACTAGACCTGCCCAGAGTATGGTTTAACTACACCTCCCCAGAGTATGGTTTAACTAGACCTCCCCAGAGTATGGTTTAACTACACCTCCCCAGAGTATGGTTTAACTAGACCTCCCCAGAGTATGGTTTAACTACACCTGCCCAGAGTATGGTTTAACTACACCTGCCCAGAGTATGGTTTAACTACACCTCCCCAGAGTATGGTTTAACTACACCTCCCCAGAGTATGGTTTAACTAGACCTGCCCAGAGTATGGTTTAACTAGACCTCCCCAGAGTATGGTTTAACTAGACCTCCCCAGAGTATGGTTTAACTAGACCTCCCTAGAGTATGGTTTAACTACACCTCCCCAGAGTATGGTTTAACTACACCTCCCCAGAGTATGGTTTAACTAGACCTGCCCAGAGTATGGTTTAACTACACCTGCCCAGAGTATGGTTTAACTAGACCTCCCCAGAGTATGGTTTAACTAGATCTCCCCAGAGTATGGTTTAACTAGACCTCCACAGAGTATGGTTTAACTACACCTCCCCAGAGTATGGTTTAACTACACCTCCCCAGAGTATGGTTTAACTACACCTCCCCAGAGTATGGTTTAACTACACCTCCCCAGAGTATGGTTTAACTACACCTCCCCAGAGTATGGTTTAACTAGACCTCCCCAGAGTATGGTTTAACTACACCTCCCCAGAGTATGGTTTAACTACACCTCCCCAGAGTATGGTTTAACTAGACCTCCCCAGAGTATGGTTTAACTACACCTCCCCAGAGTATGGTTTAACTAGACCTCCCCAGAGTATGGTTTAACTACACCTCCCCAGAGTATGGTTTAACTACACCTCCCCAGAGTATGGTTTAACTACACCTCCCCAGAGTATGGTTTAACTAGACCTCCCCAGAGTATGGTTTAACTAGACCTCCCCAGAGTATGGTTTAACTACACCTCCCCAGAGTATGGTTTAACTAGACCTCTCCTAAAGTATTAGGAGACAGGTTATGCTAAGGTGTGTCATTGAGCCATGATTTCACACCCGTCCAAAAAGTCCTGAACACAAGAAAACTGTTTAAAACGGTCTTTTACTCCACAATTCAGCACCACACATAGTTCAGTCTCGTATAATGTGTTAAGAAACAAATCTCTTTAACCCTGACTTTAAGAGCGAGAACATAAAGTAGTTTCTTAACTGCTGGTAACTTGCTGCTTTTTGAGTCCTTGTGTGGTCCGTTTTCGAATAATTCAATGAAACGGACCTTGAAAGAACACATTCTATGCGCCTGCAAAAACAGACGCCGCAAAATAAATCACCTCTTCTCGGCTGGACGTCTACTGAAGTTCTTCGACGCACACTCTACCCTCATTCCTACTGAATCCAGTGCACACACATAATAACGGTACAAGTGCCTCTCACCGGGCTGTCGTCATCAAACGCATCGCTGCTCGACTAAGGTTTAAAACCAGGGGTGTAAAGTACTTGAGTAATTGTACTTCATTACAATACTTAAGTACTGTTTTTGGGGATTTGTACTTTACTCGAGTATTATTAGGTTTGAATACTTGTACTTTTACTAAATTACATTTCAGAGAAAAAAAAACCATACTTTTTACTCCTTACATTTAAAATGCAGACATACAAAGTACAAAGTACAAATCTCGCAGGTCCAACTGTTTTAATTAGTATATTTGTTACTCTGGCCAAACTAACGTTAACGTTATTAATCCTGCGGCCGCACTTTATTTAAAAACAGCCAATCAAATCCCCAACAATGGAAAATGAACCCGCCCATACCCATGCTGATTGGTCCTTGTGCAAGACTAGAAAGCGGGGATCTTTGATTAAACACCTGCTATCAGAAGAATAGACTGTCAGAAAAAAAGTTGTAACTTTTACTTTTTAGTACTTAAGTAGATTTAAAAGTAGAAACTATTTTACTTTTACTCAAGTGTGTTTTTTAGCCAGATACTCTGACTTTTACTTGAGTACGATTTTGAGACGGTACCTATACTTTCACTTAAGTATAATTTCTGGGTACTTTTTACACCCCTGTTTAAAACCAATTAACTACAGCATAACATCTACAGAACTCATGCTGTGTGTTCGCAGTCAAAGATCTCCTAACGGCGGCATCTTACCCTGAGGTGGGACTTCTCTCCAAAGATGTAGAGAGCAGCCTGCTGCTTGAGGAGCTGGGCCTGCAGACCGGTGCTCCCTGCGGGGGGCGCCAGATCCTTCCCCGCCAGCCTGGCGCCCACATCTACCGGCGGCTGGTGCTGGCTGAAGCGGCTGCTGGAGCGCAGGCTGGCCCACACACCTGCAGTACACACACAGGTGAGGTGAGGAGCTAGAGAGAGACACCACACACCTGCAGTACACACGGGTGAGGAGCTAGAAAGAGACACCACACACCTGCACACACACGGGTAAGGTGAGCAGCTAGAGACACCACACACCTGCAGTACACACGGGTGAGCAGCTAGAGACACCACACACCTGTACACACACGGGTAAGGTGAGCAGCTAGAGACACCACACACCTGCACACACACGGGTAAGGTGAGGAGCTAGAGAGAGACACCACACACCTGTACACACACGGGTAAGGTGAGCAGCTAGAGACACCACACACCTGTCTCCAGCCACCAAAAACAACTGCCTCTTTGAACTGCTGCGGTCAGGCAAGCGATACCGGAGTCTCATGGCGAGCACAGAAAGACTCAGAAGAAGCTTCTATCCCCAGGCCATCAGGCTGCTAAACGAACAATAAACACTATGTAACAACCATCAAATGCACACAGCACACACACCCACACACTCACTTTAAACAAACAACTCACTGCAGCACCCACTCTACACACTTTAGATGACCTAAACACACTTTATATTTATTGGTAAAGGATTTGCACTACAACCCATACCTCAGTACACCTTACTGTAAATTGTACCTAAATTGTACCTCATCCCATCTCTGCTCTGCACTATATAGTATTGTATATTAGTATATTGCATAGTATATTGTATATTGTATGGTAACTCAGTTACTTCTATTCTGCATCGAACATTGTACATATGTCTATACTGAACACTGTGACTTCTATTTTTGCTTCTATTTTTACATGCTATACTATGTTATTTGATACTATCTTGTCTAGCACAGTCTCTGGAGCGTAACAGTAAGAAGCATTTTGTATAAAAGTATTCTGTACTTCTGTATGACAACTATTAAAGAAACTACACACGAACACAAGTCACACACGGGTAAGGTGAGCAGCTAGAGAGAGACACCACACACCTGCACACACACGGGTAAGGTGAGCAGCTAGAGACACCACACACCTGCACACACACGGGTAAGGTGAGCAGCTAGAGAGAGACACCACACACCTGCACACACACGGGTAAGGTGAGCAGCTAGAGACACCACACACCTGTACACACACGGGTAAGGTGAGCAGCTAGAGACACCACACACCTGCACACACACGGGTAAGGTGAGGAGCTAGAGAGAGACACCACACACCTGTACACACACGGGTAAGGTGAGCAGCTAGAGACACCACACACCTGTACACACACGGGTAAGGTGAGGAGCTAGAGAGAGACACCACACACCTGCACACACACGGGTAAGGTGAGGAGCTAGAGAGAGACACCACACACCTGCACACACACGGGTAAGGTGAGGAGCTAGAGACACCACACACCTGTACACACACGGGTAAGGTGAGCAGCTAGAGACACCACACACCTGCACACACACGGGTAAGGTGAGGAGCTAGAGACACCACACACCTGTACACACACGGGTAAGGTGAGCAGCTAGAGAGAGACACCACACACCTGCACACACACGGGTAAGGGGTAAGGTGAGCAGCTAGAGACACCACACACCTGTACACACACGGGTAAGGTGAGGAGCTAGAGACACCACACACCTGTACACACACGGGTAAGGTGAGCAGCTAGAGAGAGACACCACACACCTGCACACACACGGGTAAGGTGAGGAGCTAGAGAGAGACACCACACACCTGCACACACACGGGTAAGGTGAGGAGCTAGAGAGAGACACCACACACCTGTACACACACGGGTAAGGTGAGCAGCTAGAGAGAGACACCACACACCTGCACACACACGGGTAAGGTGAGGAGCTAGAGAGAGACACCACACACCTGCACACACACGGGTAAGGTGAGGAGCCAGTGACAAAATGACATCCAACCAGAGTGCACATGTAACAGTAAAGTGCAATAGTGATATACAATGTACTGGTGATTACACTGGGTATGAAATATATAAATTAGTACAACTGGGTGTAGTGCTAATCAGATGTATGCACAGAGTTGTAGCATTAATATGTACAGTGATATAAAGATAGTATGTCATACTAGCCAGCAGTGTAACTAGTAAGAGTAGGTAAGGGATATGCACAGATATAGATATAGTATCGTATAAGTATAGCATAAAAGGATTATATGCAGGTATGTACAGACAGATGTGGATGGATATATATATATATATATATACACACACACACATATACAGTAAGAATACATATTTATATACATATATTTATAAATATATATTTACAAGCACACACTCATCTCAACAAAACATTAAACTCCAATTCAAACAGGGGGATAGTATGTAAACATCAGCATCTATTTACTATTATACTCCAACTAAAAGGACATCTGAGGTTTTCTAAGAAGCTTCTCTGGTGTTTCATGTGCTGCGGAGTCATTTCAGTCCAAACCAAAAAGCACATGCCGTATTGTTTTGGCTGTTGAAATATTAAAAGCAGAAGACGCTGGAATTCGCTCACAATGCAAGTCGACTATTTCGTTGTTAAAATAACATCGGTGACCTCCAAAACCGTTACATAAACCGCCTTCAATATGATTCTTCAGAGACGTTTGTTTTCAACCCCCTGACACACGATATGAACTTCTGCCTCCAATAAAACCACCGTGCCAGCGAGCGCACTGCTCTCCGCACCGCGTTCCGTCTCGTTCACTATTCATTTATTCTCATCATAATCGAAGTCGACACTTACATTATTATGTGCTTTCAAATGCGGAAAATCCACTGACATTGCCATCATCATGGTTACTGCAACATTACATAATGCCAAATTCATAATGCCAAGTTAGCGATGTATTAAAGCATACTGGCTGGCATACTCAATAGTATGCAAAGTAATGCAGCCATCAGGCTCTTCAACAACCAAGGGCTCGGACGGCCGGCTCTGCTGCCAGTAGAGCTAACGGCGTCGGAACTCGAGAACAACTAGAGCGATGACTCCTATTCACCCTATTCTCACCACGTGCACTCATATCCATCCACCTATTCACCCGTATATCATTGGCATACTCCTTTACACTCATACCAGTCATATTAGTCTTATTCTCTGTTTTATATATATACGCATATTGTTTATACTGTCCATAGTGTTAATTCTGTTCATACCGCTATAGTGTCTTCAGTACTCATATTTATTTATTTGCTTATAATTTATTTATATACAGTCAGTCTCTGTCTTACTATAATACTACACTGTTAATATGTCCACACAGCTCATAGTTTTCATATTGTTCATACTGTACATACTGCACCACTCACTTTACTGCTGTTACCACTTTTGGTGCCGCCACTGCTGCTACTGTTGTTGCTACCTACTTACCTTGTACTATCTTGTATTTTGTACTTTTTATATTGTATCTTATAGTATATTATCGGACTGTGAAGCTCTGTATCCCCCCCCCCCCCCCCCCCCCATGCTGCTTTGACACCTGAATGTCCCCAAGGGGATTAATAAAGGATCATCTTATCTCTTATCTTAATAATAACCATTTGAAAATGATTATTTTTCCAACCAGTCACAAATAAGCAATTCGGTACACAGTCTCGACATGTGACATTTACCCTACATTAGTCACCCTGACACAAACAAACAACTGCAGACCCGAGTGAAACTACGGGTCATAGAGAGTGAATCAGGCCTGATCCGATCTGCTCCGTGACAGACCATCCTCTCTCTCTCCCCAGTCGACTGGCTGACCCCATCCACCTCAGCCAGCACATTAACCAGGGGAAGAGCCACATGACAGAAGCCACCTTGAGCTGTGAAAACCACATGCCTCTGGAACACACACACACACACACACCACACACAGACACACACACACAGCGCAAAACCACTTCCTGTTAGCGGGATGAGAGGTGGATTCTAAGGAGGAAGGAGTGGAGGGGGTTTTCATGCAGGCAGGGTGGGAAATATACTCTTTGCTCTACCTGCCACAGTGGGGGCAGGCAAATCCAAACAAATAACACCAGTCGCAATCATTTTTACCAGCCACATTTCTAAAATAGATCTTCCATAGACGTTTAACAAGACCTGCCAAGTGGCGGGTGGAATTGACAAATTTACCAGCCACGAGCTAGGGGCAATATATCCCTATTGTCTATATTAGTTATTGTATTGTGGACTTTTATTTATATATATATTTTTTTTATTTTTTTTTATAAATATTGTGAATCATGATACTGTTGTCTATTAAAAGGTGCTATAGATCAGGGGTTCCCAAAGTGGGGGTCACCAGATGATAAAAAAAAAAAAAAGAAAAAAAATTATGCAGTCAGGCCACTGAACTTAGACGCAGGCCAGGCCAGTGTTTCTAGTTGCAGCAGCGCAATAGTTAGATAACCTAGGTGGGGAACAACCAGGAGATCACTGCAACTCACACAAGTTGGAGAACTATCTCTCTCTCTCTTGCTCTCACACACACACACGTGATTGGTGGAGGCGGGACCCTTACAAAAAACTGTTGTTGCTAATCATTGACACATGCTAGCCTGTAATAATCCCCACCAGAAAAATCTACTTTGCATTTGATATATTGCAAATATATGCCATCACACACACTGGCATTTAAAGGGTTAGAATTATAAAATGTATATGTGGTGTTATGATCAGGGCTGAAGTTGAATAAAAGATTGTATTTTTTTCAATCTGACATTACAAAAAAACAGAAAATCCATCAAAATCAGTGTTGTTGCTAATCATACATATGCTAGCCTGTTTTTAACAATAATTTGTGATGCCATCACAAACACTGGCATTTAAAGGGTACAAATTAAAAAAGTCCTGCACCAGAATGCAGGAAATTAAGTCTTTGTAACAAAAAAAAATCCTGGTGGAGTGGCCTGACTGGAGCTATATTTTGCACTATATTTCCTGGCCTGAATGATTTCCCCAGTCCGGCCCTGGTTAAAAGCCTCCAATGCTTATTAGTGTGTGTGCGTTTGAACGTTTGCATGTTTCAACCATACATTTCCATTTATAAAAAAAATATATACATTATAATTTCTTTTACCTCCTATAATAGTGGGGGTCACGGCTCTCTGACACCGTTATTTGGGGGTCGCGGCCTGAAAAGTTTGGGAACCCCTGCTATAGATAACATTCAGCCACTAGATTTCACACTAGAGCACCAGCATGTAAATTGATCCAATCAGGTGCATTCCACATGGGGAAATGGGAAGTAGCGAGGGGATACATGCAGGCAACAAGTAAACAACAACATTAATTTTGGACCCGCCAACATTCTTTTTATGATAAATTAATTAATCAATATTTTTTGGGGGGGGAAGCAATACTTTTATTCCGCACCTTTCTAAAGGCTGTATGTATTATTATTATTACTATTACTCTACATACTTTTTTATTTATTTATAGCACCTTTAATGCACAAAAGCAAATACTATTTCAGTATTTCAGTTTGATATTGTATTTACACTTCCCATTATTCTGCAGTCCAACACCGCCAACACACCGACTAGAGATCATTCAACATGTGATTTCCCTCGCCTAAGCTAGTGGTATCGATATTGAAAAGCGTTTGACTGGTGGTTGGTGGTTTACTTCCCACCCTGGATGTGAAGACGGGGTTAGAGACGACAGCACGCGTCTAGGTTAGAGACAGAGTTAATGAGGTTAGAGACGTCAGCACGCGTCTAGGTTAGAGACAGAGTTAATGAGGTTAGAGACGTCAGCACGCGTCTAGGTTAGAGACAGAGTTAATGAGGTTAGAGACGACAGCACGTGTCTAGGTTAGAGACAGAGTTAATTAATGAGGTGTTATGAGGCAGTGCCTAGAAGCGGGGTAGAAGCTGAAAGGAGGCAAGTGTGACTATTACCTTGATTCTGGAGTCTCCCCTTAGTGGCAGGCTTTTGGTTTGAGTGAGTGAATAGCTTATCCCTATACCCAAGCACTGGGGGGTGAGGGCGCAGGGTGGAGGGCGCGGGCAGAGGGAGAGAAGGGAGCACACAAGAGATCAACATCAACCTCAAAATGGACGTCACAAGCTGACTCAAACCACGCTGACCGTAAGAGGGGGGTTTGTGTCCGTCTATCTCTACTCCTGTTTAGGAGCATGTGTTTTGTCGGACGGGACCGATGACAGAGCGTTCACATCGCGGGTCCAGCGGGTCCAGGAGCCGGCAGATACGTCGGTGTCCGTTCAGCCAATCAGCCAAAAGAGAATGGGTTCCTGTTGTTTGTTGAATGGAAGCTACCGTGATGGTTCCCTATAGAGGTGGCAGCAGTGCTGTTGTCTATAGCGCCCCGCAGAAGCTACCCGTGATGGTTCACTATAGAGGTGGCAGCGGTGCTGTTGTCTATACCGCCCTGGAGAAGCTAACCGTGATCCTTCACTATAGAGAGACGGCAGCGGTGCTGTTGTCTATAGCGCCCCGCAGAAGCTAACCGTGACGTTCACTATAGAGGTGGCAGCGGTGCTGTTGTCTATAGCGCCCCGCAGAAGCTAACCGTGATCGTTCACTATAGAGACGGCAGCAGTGCTGTTGTCTATAGCGCCCCGCAGAAGCTAACCGTGACGTTCACTATAGAGAGACGGCAGCGGTGCTGTTGTCTATAGCGCCCCGCAGAAGCTAACCGCGATCGTTCACTATAGAGGTGGCAGCAGTGCTGTTGTCTATACCACCCTGCAGAAGCGAACCGCGATCATTCACTATAGAGAAACGACAGCGGTGCTGTTGTCTATAGCGCCCCGCAGAAGCTAACCGTGACGTTCACTATAGAGGTGGCAGCGGTGCTGTTGTCTATAGCGCCCCGCAGAAGCTAACCGTGATCGTTCACTATAGAGACGGCAGCAGTGCTGTTGTCTATAGCGCCCCACAGAAGCTAACCGTGACGTTCACTATAGAGAGACGGCAGCGGTGCTGTTGTCTATAGCGCCCCACAGAAGCTAACCGCAGTGACCACGCAAACAGTGAAACTGAGAAAAATGGCTTTAAAGTCCTTTGACTATCCAGGGATTTTGCAGTTACTGCAATTATTTTCTCTAAAACAGATTGAGATTGAACTCTGAACCTTGGTCACAAGATGAAACCGATATTGAGAAGTTCACTTTCACTTATAACTCAATAGTTGGCTTCTGCAGGGCAATATAAAATAAGCACAATTACAGGCCACTTTGTCGATGTTCAACCTTAATCCCATCGGTCTGTTGTGAGGAGGACATGTGATGTCTGACCAAGGTGCTCCGTCTCTCAAGATACAACAGAGGTGGAGAGCAGACCTCTAGTGAATTAGACCCTATTTCGTCAACTGTAGAATAGAGCCAAACTATAGAACAGCTGAATAAATAGTTGAGGACACAGTTGAGGACTGCAGTTCACTGGCGGTCTCCACCAGGGGGGCGTGCGGCAGAGCTCTCAAGACACAGAATGTATGTTTTATGTCCTCCTCACAAAAGAATGATAAGATTATGGTTATAGATTGGTGAAATGCTTCTTTAAGTTCCAATATTGACCTATCTCAAACCCAGCCCTCTTTTCCTGATTGGAGGACCGAGAAAAGAGGCGTGGGCCTAGAGATTTGGGATAGTGACGCTCTCTCCGTCCACTTCATGTCCGCTTTGCGATGGACCAGTCTACTCTCCCTGAAGGACCCCAGAACGGTCACAGCCTGACCCGTCCACCCGGAGAGCGGAGACAGTTTCAGACTGGGACTGTTCTCACCGTCAACACCAACAGTGATAGCATGAAAGAGGTTAACTTTTCAAATTGAACTTTCTCAGACCCCTCCCTCTTTTCTTGTAACATGTGTAACACCAGCGTTTCACTGGTGGCTGGTGGTTTATTTCCCACCCTGGATGTTATTAAGAGGTGATTGGAGGATTAAGAAAAGAGGGTGGGTTTGAGATAGTTCAATTTGACAAGAACAGAAGGATGATTGTAAACAGCATGCAATGAATATGACTGATGCCCAACGGTTATCATTAATGGCGTTCCAAGAAAAAAGGATGCTCCCTTGTTACTAGGAGGAAAAAGGCGGATGATGACGACATAACCGCAATAAAATTGTACACTACATATCCAGTAAATGCAGTCTAAAAACCCCACTTGGCCGTTTCGCAATGTCAATTTGCACAATCGTCCTCAAAATGCTGAATCATTCAGAATTTCAGAAATCCAAAACAGCCAAAATAACCGGCAATGTACTGTATGTGTACATTCACACGACATCCTCCGGCGCTAAGACGAGACACGCTGACCAGCAAGATGTGTCCTTTAGTCCTGCGTTTCCTGTGGACATCCTGGGTACCACACGACGACGACGTGCCGGCCCGCGGTTATGATACGTTAGCACCGCCGGCAGCGCCGTCGTCTTGTTCACTTGGTTCATGTGGATTTGCCAGCTTCAGGAAGGGTTCTCATAATGATAATAAGGGTTCTTTGTAGGGATGTCCGATATTATCGGCCTACCAATATTATCGGCCGATATTGGCATTAAAATGTGATATCGGAAAATATCGGTATCGGTTTTACATTTTTATTTAATTTTATTATTATTTTTTTTTACATTTCTATAACCTTTATTTACCCAGGCAAGCAAGTAAGAACAAATTCAGATTTTATTTATTGTCAAAAGTATGCATAATGTTATGTTAATTCCACAACAAGACATAATTTATGTAATGTTAATTACCTGAAATTATTCAGTTTTTTTGGGGGGGAAACCCTGCATATATCGGTATCGGTTGATATCGGTATCGGAAATTAAGAGTTGGACAATATCGGTATATCGGTAAAAAAAAGCCAATATCGAGCATCCCTAGTTATTTGTGATTTAAAAGTCAAAATTCAAAGATATACCGGTAAATAAAATATAAATATATTTATTTTATAACTATATCATAGCTATGCCTTATATTCAAAGTACTCTAATAAGCGTCCCTCCCTTTGCACGATGTGTTGATTTCTGAATTACTTTTCTAATTTGGCGTTGTCACTTCATTCTGACAGCCATCAGACTTTACAACGCATCACTGTGCCTCACTGCATCACAGGGTGACAGTTACCATCTTCCTGGACTTTTACTTTTAAAACAACATTGTTCAATATTACACTTACTGTAGATTTCTGTATATTTTTACTGTATATTTTATATTAGAATGTATATACATAACATAGGAAATGTAAATCCCGGACCGTATTTTATTATTATAATTTTATTCTTAGGCTTATTTTATTCAGTATTCCTAGGCTTATTTCTTTTTAAATTCTTATTCGTGACTAATTGTTTTGTCTACCTAAATGTTCGCTGTGAGCGATTTGTAGTGCCAAATTTCCCTCTGAATGATTAAATTATTTCTATTCTATTCTACTCTACTCTAAACACAAACTCTTCTCGCTGGGCTGACAGAAGAAGCGACGTGCTGGTACTGTAGAAACCCCCTCATCAGAGCATGGATTTTGATGGATTTGGACGTTGTGTATTTACAGTAGAGCTTTCGACAGCTCGCGTACACGGAGCAAAAGAGGCAACAACTACTGTAGTGTGGAATCATCTGGCGCGCGGTACAGTTGAAATCCACTGTGAGTTGAGATAAGATAGTGGTGGTAGCTTGGACCTCAGGGGGGTTCTCAGTGGATCCTTCTTTTAATTTTTCTCAAAAATCTTTATTTTTTTTCATTTTCAAAACTTTTTTAGAATGCAATCTTGCTGCAATAAATAAAAAATTTATCACAAAAAAAGGATTCCAGGAAATGACGTGTGACGAGCACCGACCGCGTGTCTCTGTGGAGCGGGAAGCAGAGGATCACTCACCACCTCTGGCGAAGCTGTTGGAGAAGGGGATGTCTAAATGCACAGGCGCCATCTTTGGTATCCTGGACGTCCTCCTTTCACTGGCTGAAGACAAACACATTTACAATCACGTTACCTTGTTTTAATCCACAGGTTATATATATACACATCACACATGCAAATAGTAACAGAGGTTCCACATGCTTTTTGAAGACGCGATCTCATGGGTACAGAAAACATTCTCTCTTTGCCACTAACCACGAGTCTACAGACACGTCCAAGCTGTCCTCGAGTCACTAACCACGAGTCTACGGACACGTCCAAGGCTGCTAAATATCATGAACGTGGCTGATACTTGAAGCCTTGTTCTGTATGCAGTCAAGAAGGCTTGTTCTGTGGGCAGGTCGAATGGACAACTCATCTCAAGGATAAGCACTTTTATCTGGACTTCATTAAAGATCCCTTCCAGATGTAAATGGCTGCATCTATATCACTCTTTTATCCAAAGAGCTTTACAATTTGTTCCTCACATTTGTACCCGTTCACTCACATATTCCACACACCGACGGCGGAGGCGACCGTGCAAGGTGCCAACCTGCTCATCGGGAGCAATGCTCAAGGACACTTCGACATGCTTCCCGAGGAGGAGCGGGAATGAAACCCGGGAACCTCCGGATTACCAGATGACTGCTCCACCTCCCGAGCCACTGTCGCCGCCCCCACCAGATGTATTTTAAAACCCTTACATTGTTTTATATTGAATAACAATATGTTTTTTTCCCTCCACCAAATAGTTCAACAAACTACTGAAAATGGCTTGCTGTTCAGAAAACAGCGTCTCTACACCTTTACCCTCATTGAGATGCAATAAGGATCTATGCAATATGCCAACAAGCACCAATTGATATTTATTTATTTATTTATTTTTTGGAATTTCAAGCCAGTAGTTTATATTATTTCAAGACAAGTCAATACCTACTCATGCTTTCTATGTAGCTGAAGATAAAAGTGTCAAGTTACCACATACTATTGGACCATGGGAGGTTCAACCTATCAGTGACATGACACATGCAACTCAGACTTCAGGGAAGTACAGAGAAGCTCTCCGTCTCCAGGGTGAAGACTGTGAAAAGGCGCTCTGGTGACAAGCTCTACACACAGATAACAATCTGTATAGTCAAAGGCATGCGTCTTGTTTTTGTGTTTTTTTTTTAATCCAATGATTTAATGAGTTGAGGCCCCGTATAGGCCTATCTGGGTCTCTGGCCTCTACTCATGACCTTTATACACTTTCTGTCATGGTCAATGTTTTTACTGTTTTGCTGAAATGGTATGAAATAAAGAAATAAAAATAAAATGCCTCCAAGAGCACCTAAAGAAAACACGCTTTTGAGTGGAGGGGACTTTTAAATATCCATTACAATCATGTTTTAATTCAGACATAAATAGCTTATTGTGGAATTTTTCCACAATTTCCAATTTGATCATTTGTACATTACACAGGATAGGCATGGTCCTACATCAGCAGGACATGGCCCTACATCAGCAGTACTACTACTAAACGAATCAAGGTGAATGGACAGAGCTAAACAGTGGTTAAAGGAAGTGTCAGAAAACTTAGCAATGGAGAAGCTAACATACATACAGAAGGGAAAAACAGAACAATTTGAAAGGACATGGACATCATTTATACATTTCCTGGAAAATGTGAGAATCTAAAGGAAAGAGATAGGAAACAAGAAATGTAAGGGATAGGAAAGGGAAAAAGATCAAAAATAAATAAATAAAGAGAAAAAAAACGGATGAGGGTAGAGAAGCCGAAGAAGTTTTTTTTTTATTTTTCTTTATTTTTTTCTTTATTTAATATATATATATATATATATATATATATATATATATATATATATATATATATATATATATATATATATATATATATATATATATATATATATATATTTTTTTTTTTTTTTTTTTAGGTTGGTATTTCCGTGGTTTCTTATAATTTATTTAACAATAATTGTTTCTATTATTGTAATATGTCTGCGGGAATGTCAAGTTGAATTATAATTAGGGAAGGGAGGGGATTGAAGGATGTCTTTTTATTTTTGTCATGTGTTATTGTCTGTATATAATGTATGTTTGTATAAAAGAAAAAAAATGCAATAAAAAACATTGTTTTAAAAAAAAGGTGAATGAACAGAGCTGTATCATCTCCATGTACAGGGGAAAGTAACGCTCGATTGCCACCGGATGGTCAATTAACCCGTATGGCTCAGACTGGGGGCAGCTTTCTCATCAACTCTGTCTGAACTCGGTCCGAGGAGGATATGGAGATGAAGGGAATCCTTTTTCCACATTAGGGCTCTGCTTCATCCGATCTCTGTAGGCTTAGGTCTCCTTAGACCTCTGGGATGGATGTCCTTCGGGATGACCCGGAGCACTCCTGACCCAGTTCCCATAAACTCAGCTCCTACAACGCCTAAATGAGGAAACTATTATAATCGTGCTGATAAAGCGCGTTTGTGTGTGTGTGTGTGTGTGTAAGAGAGAGAGCAAGCGAGTGACAGTGAGAGGAAGAAAGAAAGAGAGAGAGAACGAGAAAGAAAGAGAATCGCTTGATTATAGCTACTGTATATTGGCAGAGGGGTGTTTGTGTGTGTGTCATCGTCACACACACACACCCCTCTGCCAATACACACACACACGTGTGACCCTGAGGTGTCCTGCTGTTATGCTTATATAACCCAACATTGTATGAAAGTTCGTTCCCAACACACACACACGCACACGCACACACACACACACACACACACACACACACACACACACACACACACACACACACACACACACACACACACACACACACACACACACAGAGGAAGACTCGCAAAGATAAGAGGCTGAAAAACAACCAAAGGAGGTAACAAAGAGGCCGACCTGGAGCCAAGCGGCCAGACCGGTGGATTAATGTTAAAATTGCAAGAGGCTGCAATATTTAATCAGAAGGGAAGGTGTTGCAGACATCCTCCTGAGCATTAATCCCAGCTCAAACACTAGAACAGGGTTTACGTCTCTGATTGAGGTCATGTTTAGACGGAGAGAGTTTGAACAGAAACCGCAAAAGTCGTCTTGCGGTCTCACTTTTAATTTTGAGTTTAGACTAGTGTTTTGGGAGGGAATTCTTCGTGCAGACGAGGCTGTAAAAGTGTGAGTAAATGTCGGCGTTATTGATGTAATATGCATGCCAGGTCTATAGGGGGTGCTGCAGTCGTGCCGGTGGCTAGAACCCTTTCGTCATATTTTTATACGGTTTGACTGTTCAGACGATAGCGCGAAGGTGTATCGTTTCAAGGATTTCCACCCAGGAAGGTGGTTTCACTTTTTTTGCGGATTCTCCCCTCAAAAACGGCGTTGCCGTATGAACAAAAGGCACATCCGATAAAATATTTTGCCGGATTCACCCGCGAGCGTTTCCGTCTAAACTGCGCCTGAGATTGACGACGACACTTCCAGTGTTGGGAACCTGAGGGTTTTGAATTGAACACTGAATTCACAACGATACATGTATAATTTCCACTGGGTAGAGACTAGAGAGTGATGTGTATCACTCTCTGCCGAGTAATTGAAGGACGTGTTTCGGAAGGCTCTCTACGTTCCACAACGTTGACGGCGTCTACGACCTACATTTTTCTACCCTGCTTCCCCCTTTTTCATCTCAACTACCCTTCCGTTAGTCAGGTTTGCTCTGGGGGTTATGCATTTCCCCCTTTGCTAAATTAATCTCCGATTTGCGATTGTTTGTAGCTTGTTAGCTTGTCGGTTAGCTTGCCGAGGCTTATCCCGGCTAGCATCGTCCACTGGTTTGTAGCTCATAAGCTAATCTCCGGTGGCGACATTCAGTAGCCTACAGTAGTCTATCATTTCAGTTTGGCCTGGACTGGTCTTTTTTTATTCTGGATTACTTTTTATCTGTGTTTGCCAAACAAAAACTAAGCCTACTAGCTCCATACAAGTTACCATGGCGATGACAGCCGCTCTCCCACTGCCCTGTGTGGGCTGTATTAACAGAGGATATCCCAGCTGGAGGGGAGAATTTCCAACCTTTACCAGATAAAGGAAGACGAGCAATTGCTGGATTCTATGATTGAAACCACTAGCATCCACAGGTCCGCTGCTAATTACGCTAACGATGCTAGCGCTAAAACATTAGTCACCGGGAGCTAGACGAGGCGCCAACGTGGATCTGGGATGGCAAGGCCACCCACCCACTCTACATCCTCAGTTATGTTCCAGGATCAGTGGCCTGTTTTTTAGGGGGCGAAGCCAAAGACTCTGAGCTGTTCGACCCCCTTACAGGTCCATGCTAACGCCTGGTCAAGGGTGCCGGTATGGAGAAGCAAGCTCTATTCCACCCCGCCTCTCGAAGAGGAGATCCTGCAGCTCTCAAACAGGTTCCAGGCCATAGACCTGGGAGATCTGTCCCTGCAGGGGGGCCCGACGACCCTTCCTCCCGACCCTCCAGCTGCCCCCCATCGACCTCAAGCCGGAGCTTCCTCGCTGCAGCCCCCGCTGCCTGCCACCCCAGCCCTCAACCACTGCTTGCACAGCGTGTGGGGGAGACGGGGGGCCCTTACAGTGTGTGGGGGAGACGGGGGGCCCTTACAGTGTGTGGGGGAGACGGGGGGCCCTTACAGTGTGTGGGGGAGACGGGGGGCCCTTACAGTGTGTGGGGGAGACGGGGGGCCCTTACAGTGTGTGGGGGAGACGGGGGGCCCTTACAGTGTGTGGGGGAGACGGGGGGCCCTTACAGTGTGTGGGGGAGACGGGGGGCCCTTACAGTGTGTGGGGGAGACGGGGGGCCCTTACAGTGTGTGGGGGAGACGGGGGGCCCTTACAGTGTGTGGGGGAGACGGGGGGGGGCCCTTACAGTGTGTGGGGGAGACGGGGGGCCCTTACAGTGTGTGGGGGAGACGGGGGGCCCTTACAGTGTGTGGGGGAGACGGGGGGGCCCTTGCACAGCGTGTGGGGGAGACGGGGGGCCCTTACAGTGTGTGGGGGAGGCGGGGGGGCCCTTGCACAGCGTGTGGGGGAGACGGGGGGGGCCCTTGCACAGCGTGTGGGGGAGACCGGGGGGCCCTTACAGCGTGTGGGGGAGGCGAGGGGGCCCTTGCACAGCGTGTGGGGGAGACGGGAGGCCCTTGCACAGCGTGTGGGGGAGACGGGAGGCCCTTGCACAGTGTGTGTTGGAGACGGGGGGGGGGCCCTTGCACAGCGTGTGGGGGAGACCGGGGGGCCCTTACAGCGTGTGGGGGAGGCGAGGGGGCCCTTGCACAGCGTGTGGGGGAGACGGGAGGCCCTTGCACAGCGTGTGGGGGAGACGGGAGGCCCTTGCACAGCGTGTGGGGGAGACGGGAGGCCCTTGCACAGCGTGTGGGGGAGACGGGAGGCCCTTGCACAGTGTGTGGGGGAGGCGGGGGGCAATTGCACAGCGTGTGGGGGAGACCGGGGGGGCCCTTACAGCGTGTGGGGGAGGCGGGGGGCCCTTGCACAGCGTGTGGGGGAGGCGGGGGGCCCTTGCACAGCGTGTGGGGGAGACCGGGGGGGCATCCGTCTTGTGCTGTTATTGTGATAATTGGTATACAGTAGTTAGTTTTTTTTTTATCCACTTTTTCTCCCATTTTCTATATTTTCTCCCATCCCAATTTCGTATCATCCAATTCAACCCTCCCCTGTCTCGAACGCTGTTTCTTGCCTCCCACAAGCCGGCTGCAATGTGGACTAAGTCATACATAGCACAAGTCCCCTCCGGTACTTGAGGTAACAGCAGTCGCATCTTTTCACCTGCGCAGCTCGATCTCTCAGTGGCGAGGAGTAACGTGTGGGAGGCTCACGCTGCCCCCGACACTTCCTGATTCTACTGAGCAGGCGCACCAACCGACCTGTAGGAGTCGCTGTCCACAACGCCCGATCCCCACCCATCAGTTTCCCACCCCCTAATACGGCCAATGTGTATTAGTATGAACGACCAGCTAAACTGAAAGCAATGTGGAGCGCTGGGCTCGAACAGTCGAGCCCAGCGTTTCTGCATTCGTGGCGAGCGCCTTGCCCACTACGCCACGTAGCCACCCCTGGTATACAGTAGTTAGTTGACTGTCTGCGGTGGTGTTGCACGGTTTCCTTTTCCACGCTGACTAGGCTAAACTCACCACACAGCTGGAAAACGACTCGAGGAGTCTTCATGAAAAATAAATACCTCCCAAATACCATTTCGTCATCAAAGGGTCGTGTTTTGAGATGTTCCATGGAATGTTTAATAAAAACAAATGGGCCTCCGGGGATCAAAAACAAACCAGAAGAGCCGTGGCGCTGCGGGGGAACAGAGGGATGAGAGATCAGCTAATACTACGTCCTGTTGCAGTACCTGGAGACAGGCCTACGAGAGAGAGACAGGTACCTGGAGACAGGTCTACGAGAGAGAGACAGGTACCTGGAGACAGGCCTACGAGAGAGAGAGAGACAGGTACCTGGAGACAGGCCTAGGAGAGAGAGACAGGTACCTGGAGACAGGCCTACGAGAGAGAGAGACAGGTACCTGGAGACAGGCCCACTAGAGAGCGGTTGGACAGGGTGCTGTTTCCGTTGGTCTTGTAGTAGACGGGGATGGAGCTGAGGATCGCCTGCAGGTACTTCTCCTGCTCCAGGCTACTGGAGGACTCTGAGGATGAGGCAGGAGCTGGAGGGAGAGAGAGGGGGGGGGGGGAGAGAGGGGGGGGGGGAGAGAGGGGGAGAGAGAGGGGGAGAGAGAGGGGGAGAGAGGGGGGGAGAGAGAGGGGGAGAGGGAGGGAGGGGGGGGAGGGGGAGAGAGGGGGGGGGGAGAGGGGGAGATGGGGGGGGAGAGGGGGGGGAGAGGGGGGAGAGAGAGGGGGAGAGAGAGGGGACGTAGAATAAACATTTACAGATTTTTTTTAAATGGTCCATTTGCATGTTCTTGGTATCTGATTCTAGGGACATCTATGGATCTCAGGGAATGTATTCTCAGTGTCAGAAATAGTGTGTCTGTTACTAGGCTGAGTAAATTGTAATGAACCAAAGGAGAATATCAATTATATTTAAAAAATATTTTTTATCTTTGACTGTGAATAACACCATGCTAAAATTTACCAGACCTGAAAAATCTAAGCAAATGAATAAAGGGAAGATGATTAAACAGGTTTTGTAGATACAGTACTGAATTCTGCCATCTTTTTTATAATGTAAATTTCTCCACCATTTTTCATCATATTGCAACACCGTTTTTGCTAGACGTTCACAGAAAGGTAGAGAAACTAACTGCGTTCTGTTTTATGGCAATAACGTTCAGGTTTGTGGGAGATAATCCCAAAAAATAAGAGAAATAAAAAAGTTAATCCAGAAGTCAGATGATTGACAGGGGCTGGCGTGAGCTGGGTAGGGTAGTTATTCGAAAGCCCCAAGTCTCTTCCTTCAAAAGACTACACTCACTTTTGGCTGCTCCACTTCCTCCCGTCAATATGCGCCGGTTTCCGACTCAATGCCCTGAGATTTCTATAATCTTATATTTCACTAATAACAGTTAAAATCATTGGTAAACAAACGTAATGCTGAAAATATACACTTTTACTATATATTTCGGTAACCCTGTGAGGCCCAAATTAAAAAGACATTAGCAACTTCAGAGGGTGGGACATATAAACACATTTACTATCAAATAGCATTGTGAGGCTGAACAACAGGACCAATTGACTATACATGTGCTTAAAATGTTAATTTACAGATTTTCTTTTTAAATGGCTAAACAGGATTTTGTAATTTTGCAACCGTGGGTCTCACAGGGTACTTTTATTCACTGACATATTTAACCTGTCCTTAGAACAGGCTGTCATCCCCACCTGCCTGAAGAAGTCCACTATTATCCCTGTACCCAAAAAATCCAAGCCTGCTTGCCTCAACGACTACCGCCCTGTAGCTCTCACCTCCATAGCCATGAAGTGCTTTGAGAAGCTAGTAAAGGGCTACATCTGCTCCTCCCTCCCCATTAACATGGACCCCCTGCAATTTGCATACCGCCCCAACAGGTCCACGGAGGACGCCATAGCCCATGTGCTGCACACAGCAGCATCACACCTGGACAAGAGGCAGGGGAACTATGTGAGAATGCTATTCATCGACTACAGCTCGGCATTCAATACCATAGTCCCCTCCATACTCATAGCCAAGCTCAGGGACCTGGGCTTGAACTATGACCTCTGCCAGTGGGTCTTGGACTTCCTGACGGGCAGACCCCAGGTGGTGAGAGCAGGCAACTGCACCTCCTCATCCATCACCCTCAACATAGGGGCCCCCCAGGGCTGTGTTCTGAGTCCCCTCCTCTACTCCCTGTACACACACGACTGTGTGGCTCAGCGGAGTAGCAATACAATCATCAAATTTGTTGACGACACAGTGGTGGTGGGCTTGATCTCTGCCAACGACGAGAGGGCCTACCTGGAAGAGGTCAAGGTCCTGGCGGGATGGTGCCAGGAAAACAGCCTCTCCCTGAACGTCAGCAAAACAAAGGAGATGATTGTGGACTTCAGGAGGTCGGGGGTCAAGGACTACAGCCCCCTCAGCATCGACGGGGCACCGGTTGAGAGAGTCAACAGCTTTAAGTACCTCGGAGCCTACATATCCGAGGACTTGACATGGACCACACACATTGACAGTGTTGTGAAGAAGGCACGACAACGCCTCTACTTCCTCAGGCGCCTAAGGAAGTTCCAAGTCAGTCAGAAGATCCTTAAGAACTTCTACTCATGTACAATAGAGAGCATCCTGACTGGCAACATCACCTCCTGGTTTGGGAATAGCACTGCACAAGACCGAAGCAGACTACAAAGAGTGACACGTTCAGCCGAACGCACAATTGGAGGGGGGCTCCCCACCCTCCAGAACATTTACAACAAGCGTTGCAGGGGCAAGGCTAAGAGAATCATTAAATAATAATAATAATAATAATGGATTAGATTTGTACCGCGCTCCACATTCGCGAGAATCTCGGAGCGCTTACAGGAGACAAATACAAAAGTTAAATGAATAAAACAATTTAAAATGAATAAAAACAATTAAAAAGACTAACAACCAGTAAAATGGAAGAACCTAAGAGTAAAATAAAATAAAAATAATAGTAAAATGAATAGAAGTAAAAAAAAAAAAAAAAAAAAAAAAAAAGTAAAAGAAAATTCAGGCAAAAGCCTTGTTAAAAAGAAATGTTTTTAGGCCCCTTTTAAAAACCTCGACGGATTGTGGTGCTCTCAGGTGGATGGGGAGAGCATTCCACAGTCTGGGTGCGGCGGAGCAGAAGGCGCGATCACCCATGGAGTGCAGCTTAGTCCTGGGGGCTTTGAGGAGGTAGGCTGTGCCGGAGCGGAGGGAACGTGAGGAGGACTGGGGGGTGAGGAGTTCCTTGAGATAGGCAGGGGCACCACCGTGTAGACACTGGTGAGTGAGGAGGGACACCTTGAACTCAATTCTGTGTTCCACGGGGAGCCAGTGAAGGGATCTGAGGGTGGGGGTGATGTGATCATATTTGCGCACCCTCATCAGGATCCTAGCAGCGACATTCTGAATGGTTTGCAGTTTTTTAATGCTTTTGCTAGGAATCCCGATGAGGAGTGCATTGCAATAGTCCAGCCTGGAGGAAACAAAAGCGTGGACGAGTTTCTCCGAGTCTGCCAGGGTGAGTGAGGGGCGGAGTTTGGTGATGTTACGGAGGTGAAAGAAAGAGGTCTTGCAGAGGTGTTTGATGTGTGTATCATATGTGAGGTGGGGGTCCATTTTCACGCCCAAGTTGGTGACAAGGGTGGAAAGGGGAATGTCCTGACCGGAGAAGGAGATGGTGGTGATGGTGGTTGACCGGACCTGGTGTGGGGTACCGATCAGCATGGCTTGTGTTTTGGAGCTGTTGACCTGGAGAAACCTGTGGTTCATCCACGCCTTAGTCTCCTCCAGGCAAGTGGTCAGTGTGGGGGGTGATGAAGGTGATGATGGTGTGATCCGGATATATAACTGGGTGTCGTCAGCGTAGCAGTGGAAAGACACACCGTGCCGGCCGATGATGCGGCCGAGGGGGAGCATGTACAGGGTGAACAGCAGGGGGCCGAGGACGGATCCCTGGGGGACACCGCAGGTGACAGGGTGGTTGGAGGATGTTGCGCCTCCGAGGGAGACACACTCAGTCCGACCAGCCAAGAGGGACTGGAATAAGCCAAGGGCTAGGTCGCGGAGTCCGACATTGGAGTGGAGACAGTCCAGTAGAATGGGATGATCCACCGTGTCGAAGGCTGCCGATAGGTCGAGAAGGACCAGAATGGATGGGGTTCCCGCATCCGCCGCCATCAGTAGATCGTTGGTTACCCTGACCAGGGCTGTCTCTGTACTGTGCGCGGAGCGGAAACCAGACTGGAACTTCTCGAAGATGTTGTTGTCTCCGAGGTGTGCTAGGAGCTGCTTCGCAACTACCTTCTCCAGCACCTTGTAAAGGAACGGGAGGTTGGAGATGGGCCGGTAGTTGACGAGGGCCTCTGGGTCCAGGGTGGGTTTCTTCAGGAGGGGGGTGATGATGGCAGTTTTGAGGGCAGGCGGAACGTGGCCAGCCTGCAAGCAGAGGTTGATGGTGCTGGTCATGAGGGGGCCAATAGTGCGGATGTTGGCTTTCACCAGGGCTGTGGGGAGGGGATCCAGAGCACACGTGGATGACTTCATCCTCCCGATGATGGCCTCGACCTCCCGCTGCGTGGTGTCGCTGAAACAGCGGAGGAGCTGGGAGGCTTCAGGCTGTAAGACAGCAGGTGGAGCAGGTGAGGAAGAGGAGCCGGGGAGGAGAGAGCGGATGCCCTCAACCTTGGATGTGAAAAATGACATAAAGTCATTACATCGCTTCTCAGTGGTCTCTCTGTGTTAAATTAAAGACTCCAGTCACCCGAACAACTGCCTCTTTGAACTGCTGCGGTCAGGCAAGCGATACCGGAGTCTCAAGGCGAGCACAGAAAGACTCAGAAGAAGCTTCTATCCCCAGGCCATCAGGCTGCTAAACGAACAATGAACACTACACAACAACAACCATCAAACGCACATAGCACACACATCCACACGCACACACTCACTTTAAACAAACACACTGTAGCACCCACTCCCCACACTTTATATTTATTGATGAAGGATTGCACTACAACTCGTACACCTTACTGTAAATTGTACCTAAATTGTACCTCATCCCATTTCTGCTTTGCACTATATAGTACTGTACATTAGTACACTGCATAGTATTGTATATTATATGGTAACTCAGTTACGTCTATTCTGCATCGAACATTGTACATATGTCTATACTGAACACTGTGACCTAATTTTCTACTTCTAAATTACATGCTATACTATGTTATTTGATACTATCTTGTCTAGCACAGTCTCTGGAGCGTAACAGTAAGAAGCATTTTGTATGAAAGTATTCTGTATGACAACTATTAAAGAAACTTGAAACTTGAAACTTGTATCAAAGTTACATTTAATTTAAAACAAACTTAAAATCATGGTTGAGAGATGGTCAAGTGTGCGACCATTTTAACTGAGGGGTTGTATTGTAATGTATTTTAATGTATTTATTTGTATGTATTTTAGTGTATTGTAACCTATACTGATTCCTACTGTGTTTTAATTATTGTACTATGTTTTAATTATTGTAGTGCTCATGTCACCTGCCCCAGAGACTACAGTTGAAAATTAGCCAACTTGGCTAAACTGGCATATTTACAGTCAAATGTTCCTTAATATGCACAGTCTCTGTATTTTAAACCAATACATACAAATACATAATAGTAGAAGACAGTAAAAAGATATTATTTCAGATATTGATTGGTGTGTGTTTAGCCTGGTGTCCCACCTGTTGAAGAGGGGTTCTGAGACTTGAACAGCCCCGCCATGCTCTTGCCGTGGAAGCCTCCGGAGCGCAGCAGCACGCCCTTGGTGCGCGGGTGTTTCCAACACACCACCGGCAGCCGGTTGTGCCGGTAGCAGCGGGCCACCTTGTGTAGACTGCTGTCCTGTACGGCCTGGGGAACCACCAGCAGGCCTGGGTAACTGAGAGAGGGAGAGGGAGAGCGAGAGGGAGAGAGGGAGAGGGAGAGAGAGGGAGAGGGAGAGAGAGAGGGAGAGGGAGAGGGAGAGGGAGAGAGAGAGGGAGAGAGAGAGTAGAGGGAGAGGGAGAGGGAGAGGGAGAGGAAGAGAGGGAGGGAGAGGGAGAGAGAGGGAGAGAGGGAGAGGGAGAGAGAGGGAGAGTAGAGGGAGAGGGAGAGAGAGAGGGAGAGCGAGGGAGGGAGGGAGAGAGAGAGAGAGGGAGAGGGAGAGAGAGGGAGAGAGAGAGGGAGGGAGAGGGAGAGGAAGGGAGAGGGAGAGAGAGAGGGAGGGAGAGAGAGAGAGGGACAGAGAGGGAGAGAGAGAGAGGGAGGGAGGGACAGAGACAGAGAGGGAGAGGGAGAGCGAGAGAGGGAGAGGGAGAGAGGGAGGGACAGAGACAGAGAGGGAGAGAGAGGGACAGAGACAGAGAGGGAGAGGGAGAGAGAGAGAGAGAGAGAGAGAGAGAGGGAGGGACAGAGACAGAGAGGGAGACGGACAGACAGAGACAGAGAGAGAGGGAGAGAGGGAGGGAGGGAGGGATAGGGAGAGGAAGAGAGAGGGAGAGAGAGAGAGGGAGGGAGAGAGAGAGGGACAGAGACAGAGAGGGAGAGGGAGAGGGAGACGGACAGACAGAGACAGAGAGAGAGGGAGAGAGGGAGGGAGGGAGAGGGAGAGGAAGAGAGAGAGATAGGGAGGGAGAGAGAGAGAGGGACAGAGAGGGAGAGAGAGAGAGAGAGAGAGAGAGAGAGGGAGGGAGGGACAGAGACAGAGAGGGAGAGGGAGACGAACAGACAGAGACAGAGAGAGAGCGAGAGAGGGAGAGGAAGAGAGAGGGAGAGAGAGGGAGGGAGGGACAGAGACAGAGAGGGAGAGGGAGACGAACAGAGAGAGAGAGGGAGAGAGAGACGAACAGAGAGAGAGAGGGAGAGAGAGACGAACAGACAGACACAGAGACAGAGACAGAGAGAGAGGGAGGGAGGGATGGAGAGGGAGTGAGAGACGAACAGAGAGAGAGAGGGAGAGAGAGACGAACAGACACACAGACAGAGAGAGAGAGAGGGAGGGAGAGGGAGTGAGAGACGAACAGAGAGAGACACAGAGACAGAGAGAGAGGGAGGGAGAGGGAGTGAGAGACGAACAGAGAGAGACACAGAGACAGAGAGAGAGGGAGGGAGAGGGAGTGAGAGACGAACAGAGAGAGACACAGAGACAGAGAGAGAGGGAGGGAGAGGGAGTGAGAGACGAACAGAGAGAGACACAGAGACAGAGAGAGAGGGAGAGAGGGAGGGAGAGACGAACAGAGAGAGACACAGAGACAGAGAGAGAGGGAGAGAGGGAGGGAGAGACGAACAGAGAGAGACACAGAGACAGAGAGAGAGGGAGAGAGGGAGGGAGAGACGAACAGAGAGAGACACAGAGACAGAGAGAGAGGGAGGGAGAGGGAGTGAGAGACGAACAGAGAGAGAGCGATGATTCTTATCCTCAACACTCAGAAAGCAATACAAGTGTTTGGAATGAGGTGAACCGACAAAAACGTTATCTTATTACAGTAGATAAAACAGATGATGTATATCTATTTTGATTGCAGTTGGTAACAAAGTTTTCCATTGGGGGACATAATTACTAGTTACTAATAATCAACCTGTGGTCACAGTGTGTTAAAGAGACACTATGCAATCATGTACAACTGGCCAGTTTGTGATGCACAACAAAGAATCAGCTTTTTTTATTTGACTGGTATCACCCCACCCCTACTCAACACTACATAAAGAGTATTACTGGTATCATCCCACCCCTACTCAACACCACATAGGGAGTATCACTGGTATCACCCCACCCCTACTCAACACCACATAAAGAGTGTTACTGGTATCATCCCACCCCTACTCAACACCACATAAAGAGTGTTACTGGTATCATCCCACCCCTACTCAACACCACATAAAGAGTGTTACTGGTATCATCCCACCCCTACTCAACACCACATAAAGAGTGTTACTGGTATCATCCCACCCCTACTCAACACCACATAAAGAGTGTTACTGGTATCATCCCACCCCTACTCAACACCACATAAAGAGTGTTACTGGTATCATCCCACCCCTACTCAACACCACATAAAGAGTGTTACTGGTATCATCCCACCCCTACTCAACACCACATAAAGAGTGTTACTGGTATCATCCCACCCCTACTCAACACCACATAAAGAGTGTTACTGGTATCATCCCACCCCTACTCAACACTACATAAAGAGTGTTACTGGTATCATCCCACCCCTACTCAACACCACATAAAGAGTATTACTGGTATCATCCCACCCCTACTCAACACTACATAAAGAGTATTACTGGTATCATCCCACCCCTACTCAACACTACATAAAGAGTGTTACTGGTATCACCCCACCCCTACTCAACACCACATAAAGAGTGTTACTGGTATCATCCCACCCCTACTCAACACCACATAAAGAGTGTTACTGGTATCATCCCACCCCTACTCAACACCACATAAAGAGTGTTACTGGTATCATCCCACCCTTACTCAACACCACATAAAGAGTGTTACTGGTATCATCCCACCCCTACTCAACACCACATAAAGAGTATTACTGGTATCATCCCACCCCTACTCAACACCACATAAAGAGTATTACTGGTATCATCCCACCCCTACTCAACACTACATAAAGAGTGTTACTGGTATCACCCCACCCCTACTCAACACCACATAAAGAGTGTTACTGGTATCATCCCACCCCTACTCAACACCACATAAAGAGTGTTACTGGTATCATCCCACCCTTACTCAACACCACATAAAGAGTGTTACTGGTATCATCCCACCCCTACTCAACACCACATAAAGTGTTACTGGTATCATCCCACCCCTACTCAACACTACATAAAGAGTAAATAAAGAGGCTCTATGTTTGCTGTTGAGGGTTTTGGCTAACGGGAAAAATCCCTGTCCACACAACAACGCAGAACAACGCTCATGTGAAATGACCTGGCCGGGAGGCTGCAAGGACCTCTCCGTGGTCCTGATTGCAAAGAAAATGCTCCGCTTTAGATATCTGTCTACGTGTGGATTAGGGGTGGGGTAAAAAATCGATACGTAGTAGTATCGCGATACTTTGCGTGGCGATACTGTATCGATACAGGGACGCCAAGTATCGATATTTAAATATTTATATGGGGCGGCCAGGTGGTGCAGTGGGCAAGGCACTCACCACCAATGCTGGAGATGCTGGGTTCGCGTGTTCGATCCCAGCTCTCCACATTGTTTTCAGTTTGGCTGGTCGTCCGTACTAATACAATTGGCAGTATTAGAGGGTGGGAAAGCTGATGGGTGGGTCCTGGGCGTTGTAAACAGAAAAATACTCCTACAGTTCGGTCGGGGCGCCTGCTCAGCGAAGGAAGGATCTGGAGGGAGGTAGTGTGACCTTCCACACGTTACACTCTCCCAGTGAGAATCTGAGCTGCCAGGCTGGCTGCCGGCTGGCTGCGCATGTGTCGGAGGATAGCATGTGATAGTCTCCGGCCTCCCGGACCAACAGTAGGGGGGGTGCGCAACAACCAGGAAGGGAGTTGGGAATTGGCATAATGACTAACAGTGGGATGGGAGAAAAAAATCGGAAAAAGAGGGGGGAAAAAGATAGTAAAAAAAAAATATATTATATATTTATATAATTTTTTTTTTAATTATTATTATTTTTTTATAAGGAAGTTGCATTGTTCATTTAAATACCTGTAATATTAGAGTAGTCCACACACACACATGTGCATTCAGTTAAGTTGGAATATGACTGTAATACAAACAAGTTCAAGTTTGTCAGGTACATGCAACACAGATTACAGTGTTTACATCTGTCTGCTTGAGAAAATACCATGTTCTGCAATAAAAATTATTGAAGTGAGATGAACAGACTGAAAACTTAATATTATTAGATAAAACATGTTGACAAAGTTTTACTTTGCAGTTGAAAAAAGGCAATAAATCGCAATATATTGCAATATTAATATATCGCAATACTCAGCATATCGCAATATATTTAGTATCGCAATACTATCGTATCGTGACTCAAGTATCGTGATAGTATCGTATCGTGAGGCCTCTGGTGATTCCCACCCCTAGTGTGGATGGGGGGGCATTAGTCATGATGATAGCGTTTGCCATAAGCTCCGCTTTCACATGTCCACACTGTGTATTTTTTTTTTTTATCCACTTTTTCTCCCATTTTCTATATTTTCTCCCATCCCAATTTCGTATCATCCAATTCAACCCTCCCCTGTCACGGACGCTGTTTCTTGCCTCCCACAAGCCGGCTGCAATGTGGACTAAGTCATACATAGCACAAGTCCCCTCCGGTACTTGAGGTAACAGCAGTCGCATCTTTTCACCTGCGCAGCTCGATCTCTCAGTAGCGAGGAGTAACGCGTGGGAGGCTCACGCTGCCCCCAACACTTCCTGATTCTATTGTGCAGGCGCACCAACCGACCTGTAGGAGTCGCTGTCCACAACGCCCGATCCCCACCCATCAGTTTCCCACCCCCTAATACGGCCAATGTGTATTAGTACGGACGACCAGCTAAACTGAAAGCAAATGTGGAGCGCTGGGCTCGAACTGACGAGCCCAGCGTCTCCAGCATTTCGTGGCGAGCGCCTTGCCCACTACGCCGCGTAGCCGCCCTCCACACTGTGTATTTTATAGAGAATAGAGTTTCAAAAAATATTCACCCCTGGCAGGAGTTTTCAAAAAGGTCTGGTTTCAGTGATCTAAAACGCAGATTGCGTGTGAATGGGACGCCAAACCGCATTGGAAAGAGCTACGGTTTCAAGCTGCTACGGTGTACGTGTGGGCCTTACTGTAAGAGCAAGAAGCGAAAACGATGACGCAAAATATGTTTCAGGTAACAGCTCTGGCAAGAGAATGACTGTATCTCGCATGAGTCAAACCCCAGAGCCTACAACAGCTCCCAGTCAGCCACAGAACCCCCACGCCTTTAGGTACTTTAGGTTTACAAAGCCTTACGACTGAAGGTTTCCCGCTCAGGAACGTTTAGTTAGATAGATAGCCAAGTACCATGGAAATGCACAGCGAGGCGCATTGACCATATTCACACGGTGGCCATTTTGCTCTTATGTCATGGTCAGGTTGGGAACAGGGTGGAAAGGGATCCCGACCTGAGCATGACATAAGCGCAAAATGGCTGCTGTGCAAATATGGCCAATTGTGGCACAGATCAACATTGTTCTGGTTAGGTTGGTTGGTAGATTGAGACGGATCAACATTGTTCTGGTTAGGTTGGTTGGTTGAGACATGATGCTAAATATCTTAAGCAATTGAACCTCTTACCATGCCATGCCTGTGTGCGGGATGCACGCACGTCGCGGCCCTTTACGAGCATCTACCGGCTCGGGGCTGCATTTTTCGCAGATCATGTAATATACCATTCAAAACTTGAATTTGTCGCCTTTCGAACACCACCTCACTCGACCAATTCCGTGCCTCGGTTCTCGAGTTCCATGACGATATGTAAGGCGAGCGTCTTTTTACAGGCCGTGAGTCAAATGACCACGTCGGACTGTATATGCTTGAGAACTGACCAAATTTAGACCTGTACTACATAAGACTTCAGGCTATGGAACCGCAGTGTTTTCCAGCTCATACCTCTATGCTGGAATAATGGAATCTGGAAACCACTAAAGAGATATGTGAGTACACAAGTTCAAGTTCAACTCAAGTTCAACTCAAGAGGGTGTGTGAATGCGTGCGGGTGTGTGTGAGGGTGTGTGCGTGCGCGCGCGTGTGTGTGAGGGTGTGTGTAAATGGTAAATGGCTGCATTTATATAACAGCTTTTATCCAAAGCGCTTTACATTTAGATTTACATTTAGTCATTTAGCTGACGCTTTTATCCAAAGCGACTTACAAGTTCTGTACAACAAGTCATCAGGAAGGGTACAAATCTATCAGATGAGTAACAATGTTCATCAAAGTGTTGAGTGCTACAGTGTAGGTTAATATATTAGGACAAGTGCATGACAATAAGGTTAGTTACTGTAGGGTTAGATACATTTATTTTTTTTACAATTTGTTCCTCACATTTTTACCCGAGAGGAGCTGGAATCAAACCGGGAATCTCCGGATTACCAGACTACTTGCTCTACCTCCTGAGCCACTGTCGCCCACCGTGTGTGTGTGTGTGTGTGTGTGTGTGTGTGTGTGTGTGTGTGTGTGTGTGTGTGTGTGTGTGTGTGTGTGTGTGTGCGTGTGTGCGTGTGTGTGTGTGTAAGGTGGTGCACCTGCGGCAGAGGGAGTACAGTCTGTTTACGGCTGTGATTCTGAACTGCTCTCCCGTCTTGGAGCGAGAGGAGCTGACCGTGATGGTGCCCAGGCCCAGCCGCTGGTAGTCACGGAAACAGGCCCGCTCCACCAGCTGCTCCATGGTGTTCTTCTCTGAGGCTCGCAAAGTGCTGCTGGGCGGAGGCTCGCCATCGTCCGATACTGGAACACACACACACACACACACACACACACACACACACACACACACACACACACACACACACACACACACACACACACACACACACACACACACACACACACACACACACACACACACACACACACACACACACACACACACACACACACACACACACACACACACACACACACACACACACACACACACACACACACACACACACACCTGTTAACATGGCAGCGGTGATACACATACGTCTGTCTCAAGACTTAGTCCTGCATGTATCAACAAATGTGAATTTATGTGTGCCATTATTACTACCAACTGTAATAATTGTGGAATATTACTATAATGAGCTGTATGTGTATGAACCAAGCAACACACTGTAATGTACCTGTACTTTATACGTGACAATAAAATACTACTACTACTACTACTACTATTGCTCTCAATGTCATCATCCATGTTATTGCTCTCACTGTCATCATCCATGTTATTGCTCTCACTATCATCATCCATGTTATTGCTCTCACTGTCATCATCCACCCTCCCAAAATCCAACCCTAACGTCCTCGTCGTGGGAGGGGGAAGCAGGTTAAGCTGACCAATAGGGCAATGGTAAAACTCATGGGCCAGCTCTTCAAGCATACGAGCTGAAGAGACTATGAAGACGCATGCTGAAAACCACATGGAGAGGGTGCGTCAGAACCTTCTATCCCCTAGGCGGTCTACCAACATCGCAACCTGGAATATCAGGACCATGTACACAGCGGGGAAAACGTCAGTCATCGCAGAAGAGATGAAAAGATACAAGCTCTCTATCCTCGGCTTGTGTGAAACCAGATGGCTCCAGACAGGAGAAGTCAAACTGACCAGTGGTGAATCCATAATCTTCTCTGGACACCCGGATGAGAAAGCACCACACACGGAGGGAGTGGCACTCATGCTCTCCAAAGAAGCGCAGAGGGCCCTCATCAGTTGGGAGCCCATCAATTCCAGAATCATCACCGCAAGATTTAAAACCACCCATAAAAGAATTAACCTACATGTCATCCAATGTTATGCACCCACCAACACCACAGATGAGGAAATAAAAGACAACTTCTACAACCAGCTACAACAGATACTCCAGGCCAGGAGAGAAAAAGACATCTTTCTCCTCATGGGCGACATGAATGCAAAGGTTGGGAACAACAACAATGGATACAAGCTGATTATGGGAAAGCATGGAATCAGCAGCATGAATGAAAATGGTGAAAGATTAGCAAACGCCTGTGCGGACTACAACCTGGTCATAGGAGGGATAGTTTACCCCCACAAACATGTTCACAAAGCCACATGGATATCACCTGACCACACCACAGAAAACCAAATAGATCATATATGTATAAACAGGAAGTTCAGACGTTCCCTCCTGGATGTACGAGTGAAGAGGGGGGCAGATGCGGGGTCAGATCATCACCTACTGGCTGCAAAACTCCAACTCAAGCTGAAGCGCTGTAACAGCCCCACTGACAACAGAGCAAAGTACAACATCCAGCTTTTCCAGGACATAGGAACAACGGAACTATACCAAATCACCCTACAGAACAGGTTCCAAGCCCTGCAAGAACAAGCTCAAAAACCAGTGGAAGAGCACCTGAACAACCTGAAAACCGTATGGAAGGAGACATGCCTAGAAGTGGTAGGGAGAAAGAAAACAAGCAACAAACCCTGGATATCCACTGAAACACTGAAAAGAATAGAGGAGAGGGGGGCAAAAAAAGACACAATAAACAAATGCAAAACTCGAGCAAAAAAGGGAGCAGCTCACAGAGACTACGAAGTAGCAAACAAGGAGGTGAAGAAAAGCATCAAACGCGACAAACAGAAATACATAGAAGACTTGGCGCAAGAAGCAGAGGAAGCAGCGGGAAAGAATAACCTCAAGGAACTCTACCTGACCACCAAGAAACTAACCGGGAGGTTTAGACAGACAAACACACACATCCGTGACAAACAAGGACGACTGCTCACCACCAAGGAAGAACAACACCAAAGGTGGACTGAGCACTTTAGGGAGCTCCTCAACAGAGAGCCCCCTGTCCAAGAGGTGGAGATTCCACCAGCTGCACACATGCTGGAGATCAACTGTGCCCCCCCAACAAGATATGAGGTGAAAAAGGCTATCAATGCATTGCGACGTGACAAGGCAGCAGGGCCAGATGACATTCCAGCAGAAGCTTTAAAGGCAGACGTTGAAACCTCAGCCACCATGCTACACCAGCTGATCAAAAGGATCTGGGAGAAAGAAGGAAATGTACCAACAGACTGGAAGGACGGGCTCATTGCTATTATACCCAAGAAAGGAGACCTTAAGAACTGCAACAACTATCGTGGGATTATGTTGCTCTCAACACCAGGCAAAGTTTTCAACCGCATTATCTTGGACAGACTGCGAAAAGGGGTCGATGATGAACTGAGAGAAAACCAAGCCGGTTTCAGGAACGGTAGATCGTGCACTGACCAAATTGCCACCCTCAGGATCATCATCGAGCAATCCATAGAATGGCACGCACCTGTCTATGTCAATTTCATAGATTTTGAAAAGGCATTCAATAGTGTAGACCGCGAGCTGCTTTGGAAACTCATGGCACACTATGGAATCCCTAAAAAATACATCAGCATAATCAAGAACATGTATCAGGACATGAAATGCCAAGTGTTACATAACGGATGTGCACAAGAACACTTCAAAGTGCTCACCGGCGTGAAACAGGGCTGCCTACTTTCCCCCTTCCTCTTCCTCCTATGCATCGACTGGATCATGAGGCAAACCACAACCAATAAAAAGACTGGCATCCAGTGGAGTCTAACGGAGCACCTCGAAGACCTGGACTTTGCGGATGACATCGCACTACTCTCACACAACCATCAACAGATGCAAGACAAAACCCAGCTGCTAGAAACAACTGCAGCTGGACTTGGGCTCAAAATAAATGGACAAAAAACTCAAGTAATCAGAGTCAATAATAAAAGCACAAACCCCATAACCATCGGGGGCCAGACACTGGAAGAGGTTGACAAATTCACATACTTGGGTAGTGTTATAGCTGTTGATGGCGGGACTGAGGAAGACGTAAGAGCAAGAATAGGAAAAGCAAGAGCAACATTCAACATGTTAAACAAGATATGGAAAACCCGAAACATCAAACTCAACACCAAGCTCAAAATCTTCAACTCCAATGTCAAATCCATTCTGCTATATGGCTCTGAAACCTGGAAAACCACCACTAACATCAACAATAAACTGCAGACCTTCATCAACCATTGTCTGAGACGTATCCTCAGGATCTTCTGGCCAAACACAATCACCAACATCAAGCTGTGGGAATGCACCAAGCAAGAATCAGTGGAGGTCCAGCTGACCAGGAGAAAATGGAGCTGGATTGGGCACACACTTCGAAGACACAAAACCGCAATAACCAAACAGGCATTAACCTGGAACCCACAAGGCAAGCGAGGCAGACCCAAAAACACCTGGAGAAGAGACACTGAGCAGGAACTCAAGACAAGGGGACTGACGTGGAAACAGCTGGAGAGGATGGCGCAAGACAGACGGGGGTGGAAACTTTTCATCAATGGCCTATGTTCCGAAAGGAATAAAAAGGCCTAAGTAAGTAAAGTAAGTAAGTCATCATCCATGTTATTGCTCTCACTGTCATCATCCATGTTATTGCTCTCACTATCATCATCCATGTTATTGCTCTCACTATCATCATCCATGTTATTGCTCTCACTGTCATCATCCATGTTATTGCTCTCACTGTCATCATCCATGTTATTGCTCTCACTGTCATCATCCATGTTATTGCTCTGACTATCATCAGCCATGTTATTGCTCTCACTGTCATCAGCCATGTTATTGCTCTCACTATCATCATCCATGTTATTGCTCTGGTTATGCCTCCTCACTTGAGATGTCGTCGTCCTCGTTCCAGGTCATCCTGGTCTTCTTCAGGGTGCTCTGACTTCCACGGCCCATGGTTATCTTCCCTGCTTTCCTGGCTCCCTTAACAATGGTCTTGGACAGAGTCCTGTGCAGAGGGGTACAAGGCAGATGGAGACGTTATTTCATCAACTCAGTGGTTCCCAAAGTGTGGGGCGCGGAGGTACCGCAGGTGGGGCGCGAAAAAAGAAGAATATGAATTTAGCCTACCAAAACTGATAAACGCCAACGAAGACAAAAATGAATTGAATGTCATGTGTTATTCCTTATACAGAGCACATTCAGAAGCCTAAATACGTTTAGCCACAAACAGTGTTATTGTCCATTGTAAAAGCATTGTAAGTTTGTGTTTCAGGCTAGCTAGCTATTGTCCGATCAAATGAATGGGAATGTAAGAGAGAGTGTCTTTATGAGACATAAAGTTATGCTAGCCTGCATGAGAGAGTTTGATTGATTGATTGAAAACTTTATTAACAGATTGCAGAATGGGTACAATACAGTACGGCTCAATACAAACAACTGCTAAGAGGATGCAGACCAGAAAAATACTTTCGTCTTGTTTACATACGGGTCCTCCATTTGTGAGTGATGTTATGCTAGCCTGCATGATGGAGTGAGACGTAACGTTATGCTAGCCTGCATAAGAGGAATTTACGAGAGGAATGCAACAAAATTGGAGACGTTTCTGGTAACAGCTAAAAGACAAGCGGCGGAGCCCACAAGTACTCCAGCTACAAGTTTTGAGAGTGGCAATCACAAAACAACTAGCCTGCTTTGAGAAGATTTGCAAGGGAAAGCAAGCACACACAAGTAACTGAATGTAGGCTAGAATGGGAATATGAAAAGTGATTTATTTGCAACCTGCAGTAGTTAACACTTTCTCCGCCAATAACGTCATACAACGGGTTTCAAGTTCATGCGAATTCTGCCAGATCACGTCGTACGACGTTATTCTGATCATATTTCATATTTTCGCCATGGTATTCATATTTCACTCACGGAGCCTTGGATGATGCTGTGGAACTCAGCACAACTTTGCAACGCTTCAATACTGCCACCTGGTGGATGATTGATGATGATCGGCGAGTTGCCAAACCGGATATGCCCGTTGGAGCTTGGTGCGTCTGCCAAATCTCGTATATCGTCGCGGGACTCAAGACACACACCGTGGATATGGATCGTTGCCATAACTCAATAATCCACATGATTTGGGCGTGTATTAGTATTATACAAACCGGAAATGGATCGCCTCGATCCCCATCACATAACTGGGATCTGTTTGCTCCAGTATCATCGCCCAACGGTAAGAGTAGGCTGCCGTGAGTTTCAGCATTTTTGTTTATTATTATCGATGCAAACTGCTCTGATCTATATATCACCCATACTACATAAATCATTTAACGACGATCACGGAATTATAAACGACCCCCCCCCCCCCCCCCTCCGTTCACCCGCGCATGATCAGTCATAACGTTTAGGACCATGTACAGTTGAACATTTTAATATAGCGTGTATCGGCAACAAATGGCATTTGATAATGTATATATGCATTTATGCCTATATCTCACGTTCTAGGATTTACTGCAGAAAACGATAAAAACATATTTATATTCTAGACGGTATTTTTATATGAATGTGTGAATGAAAAAGTAAAACGTTCTTACATCCTGAACGATAGATCATCGATGTTGAATGGGCCATAGTAATGTCAATTTAGCAATACAATTTAAAAAGTTATAGCCCTGCAAAGAAGGTAAACATCTCCATAGGCTTACAGTGCTGGCAGTGATCAAACATTGATGGATATAAGCGTGGCAGAGAAAGGCCTAATTTGTATTCATATTTTATTTAAGTTACTATTATTTAAATGTAATGAAATATACTACTCAGGGAAGTACTGCAGGGACATTTTTATCTCAAGGAAGTAGTACAACTACATTTTTAATTAGGCCTAATTATTTCACAGTAGCACAAGATCATTTGCCAAGCTTTTGTTAATTTTCAAATCAAACGAATTGTGTCTTTGTGTCTTGTTATGTTAATCTCATCTTGTTAGTAGTAGAGGAAATGGCATGTGTGTAGCCTAACATTCATTCTAGCCTACATCTAGGTGGGGACCAGGTTAGGTGGGGCAACTACCCAAGTGAGGCCTGTTCGAAAAGGTTTGGGAAACCACTGACCTAACTGCTACTACTGGTACAATTCCTGCATCACATTAGAGGAAGAATTCAGACCGTGATGCGATTTATACCAACGCACAGTGAGGCTTATCAAAATCCTCCATAGCAACTTGATAAGTGTGTTGACAATATATATATATAGATATTTTTATCCACTTTTTCTATTTTTCACCCATCCCAATTCCGCTGTGCCAATTCTCCCCTCCCCTGTCTTGAACGTTGCTTGCATATTCCCCCCACTGGCTGGTTGTAGGGAGGATAGAAGCCTTGCATCACATGTCCCATCTGATACATGTGGAGGCAGCTTGTCACATCTTTTCACCTGCCAGCGTGGACTCTCATTGGCAAGGTGTAACGTGTGGGAGGCTCACACTACCCCCGCCATTTCCTGTCTCTGCTGTGCAGGCGTCCCCAACCGACCTGTAGGAGTCGCTGTCCACAACGTCCAGATTACCACCCATCGACTTCCAACCGCTAACTCTGCCAATTGAGTTAGTATGACGGCTGGCCCAAGCTGGAGGCAACGCTGACAGCCAGAGTTGAACCCGGTGTCTCTTGCGTTGGTGACGAGCGCAATGTCCGCTGCGCCACCCAGCCGCCATCAATAATTGTTTTTTTGTGTATGACTGTAAACTAGGGGTGTACCGATTCGACCTCACAACGATTCGATTCGATTACGATTCTTCAGGCAACGATTCAATGCATCATGAAATCTCTTAATTTGACCACGATTCGATTCGATTCGATTACTTTTCTATCAGTTAATTCCCCAAAATATTTTGAATACACAAATGTGGCTGGGGGAACTGATTCACTCAGCATGAATGGACTATAGGTCAATAAAAACAATACACCAAAACAAAACAAAACATAACAAATTAAAAAATTTAAAAATTCTAATAGATTCTAACATTTTCAAATCGATGCAGTTGAATCGTCACATTAGAAACGATGCATTTCGATGCATCGTTACACCCCTACTGTAAACTGAAAACAAACAACAACTACAACACACCAACCTGAAGCCTGTATTTCTCTCTTTTTGCTTGGGAACGATGAGCTGCGGGGTCGTCTGTCCCGCGGCGAACGCGAAGGTGCTGAAGATGGACTGCGGGTAACGGATCCTCTGCAGGTGCTTCCTGAACACCTCCACCATCTCCGAGCTCACCTCCTCGTCAAACGCCACCTTCAGCAGCTGATGGGGACGTCGGATAACGTCTCAGTTAGGATCAATAATACGCGTGCCGTGCATCACACTCATCCGATTACACGGAAACTACAGAGCGGTAGTGTGTATGGATGTAAACATTAGCTAACAAAACTAGAGCTAATGTTAGCTACTTGCTAGGTTGCAGCTAAAGTTACAGTAACTACTGTTAACCCTTGAATGAATGAATGAATGAATGAATTCATTCATTCATTCATTCATTCACACACACACACACACACACGATACATTACATGTAAATATCCTCATGTGATACAACAACGTCGCAATTGTGTGCATGTGCCAGGTCTCCCAAGAAGCTATTTAAAGCTTTTGGAGGGAGCCTGAACACAAATATAAACAGAATATAAACAACAAAACAATAAAACAAAAAACAAAACAAAACATACAATGTGGGTAGGTTTACACACCTACCTACTAACTGACATATAACATAGATACATAATACAGACAATTTATATTCCTAAGTTATCATTTTAATTAGAAATATGATTTAAGCAGTTCCTCTTTCAGTGATTTTTTAAATGATTTAAAGGTTTTAGTCATTTTCAGATTCTCGTCAAGCTTGTTACAGATCTGTGGGCCCCTGCATGCTATGCTTAGGCTGGCACAATTTAGCCTTCTCCTCTTGCCAAATATAAGATGCCTATTTCTTGTGTTGTGGATGTGCAGTGGTCGGCAGACTGGGACAAGCTCAGACAGTCTGTGATTCATGTTGTTGACAACTTGATACATAATTGATGCGTTTTGATGAATGTTAAATTCAGCGAGCCTCAGGAGACCAAAGCGATGGAACAGAGGTTGTGAGGGCGCTCTATACCCGGACCATGACAGCACTCGTAGTACCCTCTTTTGTAAGTTTTCTAGTTTCTTGAGATGGCTGGGGTATGTGTTGCACCATATGACATTACAGTAATTAAGGGATTCATACAAGGTTTTGTATAGAGTGAGAAGGGCAGGCAAGGGAAGAAAATTACGTATTTTGCAGAATAAGCCAACATATTTGGACAGTTTTGTTTGTAGATATTTTATGTGGCATTTGAAATTGAGTGACTCATCGATGACGACCCCCAGGAATTTTGTGGACACCACTCTTGACCGCTCCTTTCCATTTATTTTTATGCACATGTGATGTGTGCGCATCCAATTTGAGTGGAAGACAATAAAGTTTGTTTTGCTGAGATTAAGTGATAATTTGTTGCATTTAAACCAGGTGTCCACTTTTTGTAGTTCTGTGTCGAGTAGATCTTGTAGCTCGAGTGGATTTTCACTGCCGTACTACCAAACGGTTAACCCTTTCACTGCCACACAACAGCCGGTTAACCCTTTCACTGCCGCCACACTACAGAAGGTTAACCCTTTACTATCACACTGCCGACGGTAACCGGGTTAACCTTCTGTAGTGTGGCAGTGAAAGGGTTAATCAAAGAACATCTTAGCTGTCATATTTTGTGGGATAGACTGACAATTTATTGATAGCTTCACACATGGGGGGCAGCCATTTAATACAGACCCCCCCCCCCCTCTCATCCAGTCTCAATGCTGGTTGACTGGGTGGTCGTTTCTCCACTCTTCCCGTGGTCCCGTTGCAAACATTCCCCAGCGTATCAGATGACATTACGGAACCGCCGGTGTCCCATTTCAAGGTTGGATCCCCTACGTCTCACATCCGAAGGAAGTTCTGATACCGCAGTCAAGCTAGTTTGTGACACGCACGCACGCGTCACACACACACACACACACACACACACGCACACAACGTACCCAGGCCTACAGTGCTGTACCATTACTATGTGAGAGTACTGCGCGGAGTTGACGTGTTCTCCATGTGTGCGCGTGGGTTTCCTCCGGGTACTCCCCCCCCCCCCCCCACGCACCATAAAAGAAGACGTGCGCGTTAGGTACGGTATATATTGCCGCCGTTGCCCTTGACCGAGGCGCTGACAACATAACTGGAGCGGGTCCCCCGGGCACCACACTGTGTGGCTGCTCGCTGCTCCCAAATAGTCAGGACGAGTCAAATGCAGAGGACAAATCTCCCAGAGGGGATTAATAAAAGTGTATATATATATATATATATATATATATACAGTATATAAAAAAAAATGCACACATGCGCACACACACACACACACTCTCTCTCTCTCCGGCCAAGAAGTGACCTACATCGTACAAATGCGACCACTTTTATTGTCCCTGTTACTAAAAAGATAGGAATGAGCTATAAAAACTTTATTGCGCTACATGAATTGTGAAAAACTAAAAACATATGCTTGGCTCAAAATTCCACTTTGTCCACTTATCCCTGGCTGACATCAAACTCAACATTAGATTACACCGGCGTGTCTAACTTCCAGGAAATACACTAATATACCATGGCAGCTATGCATATGTATTTTTGATTAAATGTTACAACTTATATAATAGTCCCGGAATGAAGGCCAAGCCATGTGGTCCAGAGCAAGTAAGGACAAGCCTGTCGTCCTGGACACAACGTATCTGACAAACTGAGCGACAAGACCATCACCACCTGCACTATTACTACCTGCACTATTACTACCTACACTATTACTACCTGCACTATTACTACCTGTACTATTACTACCTGTACTATTACTACCTGCACTATTACTACCTGCACTATTACTACCTGCACTATTACTACCTGCACTATTACTACCTACACTATTACTACCTGCACTATTACTACCTGCACTATTACTACCTGCACTATTACTACCTGCACTATTACTACCTGCACTATTACTACCTGTACTATTACTACCTGTACTATTACTACCTGTACTATTACTACCTACACTATTACTACCTGCACTATTACTACCTACACTATTACTACCTGCACTATTACTACCTGCACTGTAGTGTTTACCTGTTGTCTGTGTACTGTAGTGTTTACCTGTTGTCTGTGTACTGTAGTGTTTACCTGTTGTCTGTATACTGTAGTGTTTACCTGTTGTCTGTGTACTGTAGTGTTTACCTGTTGTCTGTGTACTGTAGTGTTTACTGTAGTGTTTACCTGTTGTCTGTGTACTGTAGTGTTTACCTGCTGTCTGTGTACTGTAGTGTTTACCTGTTGTCTGTGTACTGTAGTGTGTACTGTAGTGTTTACCTGTTGTCTGTGTACTGTAGTGTTTACTGTAGTGTTTACCTGTTGTCTGTGTACTGTAGTCTTTACTGTAGTGTGTACTGTAGTGTTTACTGTAGTGTTTACCTGTTGTCTGTGTACTGTAGTGTTTACTGTAGTGTTTACCTGTTGTCTGTGTACTGTAGTGTTTACCTGTTGTCTGTGTACTGTAGTGTTTACTGTAGTGTTTACCTGTTGTCTGTGTACTGTAGTGTTTACCTGTTGTCTGTGTACTGTAGTGTTTACCTGTTGTCTGTGTACTGTAGTGTTTACCTGTTGTCTGTGTACTGTAGTGTTTACTGTAGTGTTTACCTGTTGTCTGTGTACTGTAGTGTTTACCTGTTGTCTGTGTACTGTAGTGTTTACTGTAGTGTTTACCTGTTGTCTGTGTACTGTAGTGTTTACCTGTTGTCTGTGTACTGTAGTGTTTACTGTAGTGTTTACCTGTTGTCTGTGTACTGTAGTGTTTACCTGTTGTCTGTGTACTGTAGTCTTTACTGTAGTGTTTACTGTAGTGTTTACCTGTTGTCTGTGTACTGTAGTGTTTACCTGTTGTCTGTATACTGTAGTGTTTACTGTAGTGTTTACCTGTTGTCTGTGTACTGTAGTGTGTACCCTGGAAGTAGGGCTGAACGATTAATCGATTTTAAATCGAAATCGCGATTTGGAATGATGCAATTATCAAATCGCAAAAAAAGAAAAAAGAAATAATTTTTTTTTTATTTCTTTTATTTAACCAGGAAGTCGCATTGAGATACAAGATCGGTTTGGGAGAGGGAGGTAAGGGGTTTTAGATTGTGTGTTGTGAAGTTTAGACTTCAGAGAGGGAGAGTAAAGTACAGAAAAAAAGGTACAGTTGGGTACCGGTATCGATTCCCAGGTAAAAACTAGAAACATTTTCAGGCTCTGTGTCCCGAAAAGGCCCACAGCGTAGGCCAGATGCAAGCCGCATTTTACAATAAACCTCTGTGGGGCTGCTTAAAAAAAATTATAATCGCTAATTTTATCGCAATATCTGTCAGAAAAATCGCAATTAGATTATTTCCCAAAATCGTGCAGCCCTACCTGGAAGGTAGCGGAGCGGAGCTGCAGGCCCTCTTGCACGTTCTGCTGCAGCCGGTTCTGGATGCTGATCTTCTTCTCCTTGGTCAGCGTGGACACAGGGAAGGCCCGCATCACCGCCTGCTCCCCCACTGCAGGGAGACAACCAGCCAGCCTTACAGTAGGTTCAGATGCAACGGCAGGAGAAAGATTGTCTTGCTGTACTCGTGTCAAGTGTGTACAGTTGTCGGGACACTAGCAAAACTGGGGTGAAGACATTAACGTTTATTTATTAATTTTTTACCCAGGGACAGTGCACATTAATCGACATCTTCAGTTTCCACATCAATGTATAAATGTGCCAGAATTAGCTAATGAGCTAATTAGCTAATGAGTCCCTGCCTACCATGCATGTCTTTATGGTGTGGGAGGAAACCAGAGTACCTGGAGGAAACCCACGCGAACACAGGGAGAACATGCAAACTCCACACAGGAAGGCCCCCTGCTGGGGTTCGAACCCAGGACCTTCTTGCTGTGAGGCAGCAGTGCTAACCACTGTGAACCCAGGACCTTCTTGCTGTGAGGCAGCAGTGCTAACCACTGTGAACCCAGGGCCTTCTTGCTGTGAGGCAGCAGTGCTAACCACTGTGAACCCAGGACCTTCTTGCTGTGAGGCAGCAGTGCTAACCACTGTGAACCCAGGACCTTCTTGTTGTGAGGCAGCAGTGCTAACCACTGTGAACCCAGGACCTTCTTGCTGTGAGGCAGCAGTGCTAAACACTGTGAACCCAGGACCTTCTTGCTGTGAGGCAGCAGTGCTAACCACTGTGAACCCAGGACCTTCTTGCTGTGAGGCAGCAGTGCTAACCACTGTGAACCCAGGACCTTCTTGCTGTGAGGCAGCAGTGCTAACCACTGTGAACCCAGGACCTTCTTGCTGTGAGGCAGCAGTGCTAACCACTGTGAACCCAGGACCTTCTTGCTGTGAGGCAGCAGTGCTAACCACTGAGCCGCCATGCTAGCGTGTGTGGTCACAGCAGTGGCATCATTTTGCCAGACGTATTTCCATTCATAGCGGTATATTTCATTATGCGTTATGAAGATAATACCCACGTTTGCACCCACATGATAGACACCCACGTTTGCCTGGGGGTGATGAAAGACATTACCTAGCGGGTCGTGGGGGGTTCCTTTGAAGATGATGCGGTAGGTAGTGAGGAAGAGGGCTCCCTCCGCCGGCAGGATGTGTGGCCCTCCCAGCAGGCCCCCCGTGGCTTCTTCCCTGCCGTCGGGGTCCAGGACCACCCGCAGCCCCTCGGACACCAGCTCCTCCCCGGGCAACAGTGACGGACGCAGGATCTTAGGCTGGTAGGGGCAGAGGACACGCGTGGCGTGAACACAAGACTCATACAGACCTATACACATGGTAGGTTAGGGGTTCATACAGACCTATACACATGGTAGGTTAGGGGTTCATACAGATCTATACACATGGTAGGTTAGGGGTTCATACAGAACTATACACATGGTAGGTTAGGGGTTCATACAGAACTATACACATGGTAGGTTAGGGGTTCATACAGACCGATACACATGGTAGGTTAGGGGTTCATACAGACCTATACACATGGTAGGTTAGGGGTTCATACAGAACTATACACATGGTAGGTTAGGGGTTCATACAGAACTATACACATGGTAGGTTAGGGGTTCATACAGACCGATACACATGGTAGGTTAGGGGTTCATACAGACCGATACACATGGTAGGTTAGGGGTTCATACAGAACTATACACATGGTAGGTTAGGGGTTCATACAGACCGATACACATGGTAGGTTAGGGGTTCATACAGACCTATACACATGGTAGGTTAGGGGTCCATAGAGAACTATACACATGGTAGGTTAGGGGTTCATACAGACCTATACACATGGTAGGTTAGGGGTCCATACAGAACTATACACATGGTAGGTTAGGGGTTCATACAGAACTATACACATGGTAGGTTAGGGGTTCATACAGACCTATACACATGGTAGGTTAGGGGTTCATACAGACCGATACACATGGTAGGTTAGGGGTTCATACAGACCTATACACATGGTAGGTTAGGGGTTCATACAGACCTATACACATGGTAGGTTAGGGGTTCATACAGACCGATACACATGGTAGGTTAGGGGTCCATACAGACCTATACACATGGTAGGTTAGGGGTTCATACAGACCGATACACATGGTAGGTTAGGGGTCCATACAGACCTATACACATGGTAGGTTAGGGGCTCATACAGACCGATACACATGGTAGGTTAGGGGTCCATACAGACCTATACACATGGTAGGTTAGGGGCTCATACAGACCTATACACATGGTAGGTTAGGGTTACCTCAGATGAATAACCACATCAACTCTGTTTTAGGTTTCCAGAGGAACAATGTTGTCAAACTTTATTATCTAAAGGTGGTTCTGAAGTTCGTTTATAGTGAAAGACGGGTTTGAGTTTCTTATGATGCATCGGAAAGAGTTACGTGGTTCTTCAGTGCAAGGGTTCTAGATACCTCGGAGCAGAGTGTCTGACAAACACACGCCAGCAAATCACACTGAAGAAAGCCAGCACTGGGTCGCCGCAGCTATGTGTAAGTTCTCTCCTACAGTAAGTTAAAGTGTACAAGTCGACACTAGAGGCTTAGTAACTACTAGTTAGTTTGCAACTAAATCAGCTACTAAGTTTGGTCGCACCACGATTACTTGGGGCGTAACCTAACTAGTTTGGATGTAAAGTCATAACTAAGGCAAGTGGCCAATCAACGATCAAAGATATGGAGTTCCATGATCGTCATGGTTACCGTGCGCATGTGTGAGCCACTTGGCTACGAAGCACATCGTAGTGTGCTAGATCAATATTGAAATATCACATCAATAAATTAGGTCTCTACCGGATTACTGTGTTGCGATTAATGAGGAAATGACGCTGTGTAGCAGAAAAACGGCTTTACTTAATTAGTGAGTATAATTATGTCACATGTTGTTGTGATTTACACCTACCCTAGGACACGTGTAGGGCATGTGTTATGGGGCGACAGTGGCTCAGGAGGTAGAGCGGTCGTCTGGTAACCGGAAGGTTTCCGGTTAGAATCCGGCTCCTCCTGGCAGCGTGTCCTTGAGCAAGATGCTTAACCCCTAACTGCTTGCATGATAAGCAGGTGTGTGCACCTTGCATGGTCGTCTCCAGCCGTCAGTGTGTGAATGTGATTTGGATAAAAGCGCTATATTAATGCGGCCCATATAAACGCAGTCCAATTATGTAAAATGCTTGATTGTGCGCTCGGTTGCCCATAGCAGCGGTCCGTTATTTTTCGATAACTGACCGCTGCCAGGGGCAACCGAGCAATAATGACCGCTGTTCGCAGCTGGAGCAATCAAGCCCATGCACTGACACACACTGCATCAGTGCAATCAGACACACCTGCCGGCTGCCGGCGATAATAATAATAATAACTTTATTTGGGCTGACAGCGGAGCCACAGAACAGAACTGCGTCTGCATTTGATCTCATCTTATCGATGGTGTAAAATGAATTAGGTATATTGTTAGTAAGTTAGCCATGTAATAAGCGGGATAATGTATAGCTATACTCGGTCATTGTCGCAAAATGATTGACCGACACGGAGTTTAGAATACAGAGGCGCCCCGCCGAGGTGTTCTAAACGTAGTGAAGGTCAATTATTTTGCGACAATGACCTCGTAGCTATACATTAGTTGTTACTTTAAGAGTTACGTTGTAACCTCATCTCTGCGGTGCAAACACACACATTTTAGTAGTGCGTTAATCACAACTTAGTAGGACTTTACGTCCTAACTAGGCTAAGTTTGAACTTACACACAAGCGGGTGGCACAGGCCGCAGGGGGACTTACTGGCATCATCACACACCACAGTGCAGGACAGGATTAGCCCTTTGTGGACACCGAGGAACATCGTGTGCGGATCACCGCGCGCTAAAGGACATCGACAGAGCGGCGAGTCGCACGCAAATTTAGCATCACGGAGCTTTTATCAAACCCCACCCACCGGCTTCCACCGATGCCTTGCCAGGGAGAGCGGGCTCGTGTTCCCCGCAGAGGCTGATTGCTCAAGTTCACGGGTTGGTTCTTAGGCACAGAGTCTTTAATTCCTGTTTTTTCTTTTTTACTAACCGTAATTTACTCTCCCTTTCCCCTCATCTGAGGTGTTGCTCAACTTGCTCAACACACACACACACACACACACACACACACACACACACACACACACACGTTCCTCTTTCATAAGAAAGATGATAAGAACTTCTGTCTTTTTGTGCTGCGTCAGCTTTTTCTGCTTGAGAAATGACACTTCTACAGAATCTAGAAATGTGGTTGAGCGGAGGGTGGGAACGAACCGGACCCGAGGAACCAGAGCGAAGCGGCACCGCCCCGTGTGAACGAGACCGGTTCTGCAGACGAGGGGGTTGTTGAAGCCGGGCCAAGAGATAAGGATGAGTTCTCTGTGTTCTGCCGGCGCTGGACGGGCAGTGGGACAAAGGCCCTAATAATAGACTGGCTAAGCACATCGCTCCAGTTGTCAGTCACTACATGTGCGTCTCTGCACACATGGCAGGCAGGCAGGCAGGCAGGCAGGCAGGCAGGCAGGCAGGCAGGGAGCTGATGCAAGAGCTGCTGCAGCAGAGCCAACAGCAGCCCTCGTGCCAGAGGCCCTCTGTCACCGTATCCTGGTTAGAAGTGACCGGGCCTGGCGGACGGGACGCCACGACCTCTGACCCCCGAACTGCAGCTCTCAGAGCTGTAGCCAGCAGGTTTCAAACTACACAACACGACCCTCTGACCCCAGAGGGCAGCTCTCAGAGCAGTAGCCAGCAGGTTTCAAACTACACAACACGACCTCTGACCCCAGAGGGCAGATCTCAGAGCTGTAGCCAGCAGGTTTCAAACTACACAACACGACCCTCTGACCCCAGAGGGCAGATCTCAGAGCTGTAGCCAGCAGGTTTCAAACTACACAACACGACCCTCTGACCCCAGAGGGCAGCTCTCAGAGCTGTAGCCAGCAGGTTTCAAACTACCATAGTACTACCACTACAAAATAAATAGTAAATGCATAAATGATAACAACACAACAACTACTACTACCAATACATTATTATTGTTATTATTAAAATGTCATTACACACCGCACAGCACTCAGCAGGTCACATGCTACTGGCAGCCAGCAGACACTACAGCATGTGAACCAAGGGTCAGAGTGAGTCAGAGGCAAACACGCACACACGCACGCGCACACACACACACACACACACACACACACACACACACACACACACACACACACACACACACACACACACACACACACACACACACACACACACACACACACACACACACACACACACACACACACACACACACACACACACACACACACACACACACACACACACACCTCCTGTGGTTGCGTTGGAATAGTGTGTGTAGTTGTAATGGTGTTGTAATGGTGTGTGTAGTTGTAATGGTGTGTAGTTGTAATGGTGTGAGTAGTTGTAATGGTGTGTAGTTGTAATGGTGTGTTGTTGTAATGGTGTGTGTCGTTGTAATGGTGTGTTGTTGTAATGGTGTGTGTAGTTATAATGGTGTGTGTTGTTGTAATGGTGTGTAGTTACAAGGTACTCCCAGATGGGGTGCAAAGGTTTTTTTCAATACATGAAAGAAAATATGATTTGAGAGATATTTGTAAATTTACTGTTCAAAAATCTAAGAAAGGGATTAAAAGGAGGTGTATTTCTATTATTGGGGTTAACTTGTGGAACAATGCTGATAAGAATGTTAAGAATGAGTAATTCGATTTTGGTTTTTAAGAAAAAGGTTTGTAAAGATATTTTTGAAAACTACAAGGGTGAATAACACTGTTTTGTTTTGTTTTCTTTCTTTTAGAATACTGTTTTGGAATCTACATTTTTGTATTTTTTTTTGTAAAGCAAATTTTGAAAACTACAATGGTGAATACTACGGTTTTGCTTGCTTTTTTTTCTCTTTAAAATACTGTTTGAGTCAAACATTTTGTATTTTTTTGGTAAGAATATAGGACAGGCACATAAGCACTATGCTTCAGTCTGTACCTTTTCAGTCACTGTAAAAATCAAATATTGATAAATGATGGTGTATATTGTATTGTGTGAGATGATGACTGGAAAAATAAACTACTACTACTAGTTGTAATGGTGTGTGTAGTTATAATGGTGTGTTGTCAGGGTTCCCACGCTCGCCTTGAAAAATATTTCCATGCTACCTCCTGATTTTCCAGGTACCATATTAAGTGATGATCTATAGGCCCCAGAAGCTTTCCGCCCCCATCTGCGCCACCCTCCCCTCACACACACAACCGCCTAGGACACCTGACTACTTACTTGATTTAAAAGATGTGCCAGTCAAGTCTACATTGTAAATGCTTAGAGATTATGTCTTATTGATAATATCCATGCATGAAATAATGCAACAAGCTGTAGATGAACAACAATTTATTGAACTGGAACTTTGAGACACATGAGCACTGGGATTGATATTATGTTCTCTCTTCCACTCCTCTCCTATTGATTGATTGATTGATTGATTGAAAAGTTTATTAACAGATTGCAGAATGGGTACAGTACAGTACAGCTCAATACATACAATTGTTAAGAGGATGCAGACCTGAGAAAGACTTTCGTCTTGTTTCCATCAGGGTCCCCCATTTTCAATTCATCATAAGTTTTTCATTTTCTATCTCATCCTGTCCTCTTCTCTCCACACCTCCCCTCTCGTGTCCGCTCCCGTCTTCTCTTCCTACTCTTCTCCCTTTTCCTCTGTCCTCCTCTACTCTCTTCTTCTCCTCTTTCATCTTCTCCCCTCTTCTCTTCCTCCTCCCTCTTTCCTTCCGTGCCCTCCTGGCTCCTCCCCCTCCTCTCTACAGTCTGAAGATCTGAAACAGAATGTTATTTTGAGTTAAAATTGGTCATTTCCATAAGCTAAAATGGTGTTATATTTGTCTTTAGGAGGGTGATCAATAAATATTACAATCTTTCATACATCCATAAAGGCTATTGCACCTCATTGCTTTAACTTATTGACAGACTCTTGCAGCTCTTTCAGGGCTTTGTCTGCTGCCACCTCTTCCTTTTTATCAGCAACCCCTTTCCGATAGGCATTTGATTTTGACAGCAGTGTAAAATCGTGCTTCTTCTCTGCCACGACTGCCATTTCATGTGCTTCTTTCTCCATTGTTTCAGCGCTTGTCATTACTTTTTGCGGCTTTGTTTTCACTTTCTGGATTTCCTGGCAGAGCTCCTTTCTTTTCTTCCCTTTGGTGGTTTGCTCTCTCAACTTCTTCTGGTCTTCCAGATACAACCCATCATCTACACTCACAGCACACACATCCATCCACACACACACACACTCACTCTAAATAAACACTCACCGTAACACCCACTCTACTCACTTTAAAACACTTTATATTTATTAACAAAGAGATTTGCACTACAAGTTGCAACTCATACCTCATTGCACCTTACCCTAAGTTGTACCTGATCGCATTGCTGCATTGTACCTCACTATTACTATTTTTTTTACTCTGTATTGTATATATGTATATTGATTGACTGAACACTTTTTGTTTACGTACTCTTGACTTTGTCTATTTTATACTTTGTATCTATTTTATCTAGCACACTCTCAGGAGCTCATACAGGAGCTCATAATGGTGTGTGTAGTTATAATGGTGTGTTGTTGTAATGGTGTGTAGATGTAATGGTGTGTTGTTGTAATGGTGTGTAGATGTAATGGTGTGTTGTTGTAATGGTGTGTGTAGATGTAATGATGTGTAGATGTAATGGTGTGTTGTTGTAATGGTGTGTGTAGTTGTAATGGTGTGTATAGTTGTAATGGTGTGTGTAGTTGTAATGGTGTGTGTGGCTGAGTGTGGGAGCATTTATCCAGTGCTACCAGGCACGTAAGTACAGCGAGATCCAAGAGACCAAGTCACGACATGGAGCAGTGATGACAACCTGATGTCTGAACCACATTGCAACATCGGACTCCATGTAACGACCAGCCAGACACAACCCAGGAGGACCAAGGACCAGCCAGACACAACCCAGGAGGACCAGCCAGACCAGGCCACGTGAGCGGATCGGCGCGGCCGAGAAATCCGCTCTTCGGTCTTTAAAGCTTGGTCCGCTCCGCTAATCGCTCATGTTGACCCCGCCCCCAAGTCGCTCTCCGCTCGCTCCCCGCTCACCTTGAATCGAGCGCTCCCCGCTCCCCGCGTCAGATCGCTCGGCAGATTTTTTTTTCTTTTTTTTGGAGCATGGTGTAAATTAGCTCAAACTACAACAGTCTACACCCCCTGGGCCCCTTAACAATTGTTTGTATTGAGCCGCATTGTATTTGTACCCATTCTGCAATGTTAAATAACGTTGTTTATCCATTCACTAGCTCTATTAAGCGATGATAAGCTAGCCGAGCCACAATGCTATGGTCGCTGCCATTAACGTTAGCATGTAAGCTAACGACAACAACAATGGCGTCGATACTTTTTCTAACAGGAGTGAGTGACAAAGCCTGAACAGGATATCACAGGTTCACCCTTCTCATTGGTTGAAAATGGCCTTCATGTTTGTACATCGCCATCTGTTGCTTTGGCATTGTACTGCATGTATATATTACATCAGTGTTAAACAACTGTGAGCGGCCTGGAGTGGATTGGAGCGGAGGAGAACTCTCGCTCCGGACGTCGCGCCGACACATTTTAAAACCCACTCCTCGCTCACGTCAAAACCGCCCGCTCCGCTCCCCGCGCCGCTCACGCTCCGATCCGCTCACATGCACTGAGCCAGACACAACCCAGGAGGACCAAGGACCAGCCAGACACAACCCAGGAGGACCAAGGACCAGCCAGACACAACCCAGAGGACCAAGGACCAGCCAGACACAACCCAGGAGGACCAAGGACCAGCCAGACACAACCCAGGAGGACCAAGGACCAGCCAGACACAACCCAGGAGGACCAAGGACCAGCCAGACACAACCCAGGAGGACAATACTTGGAAATAGACACATCCATGTGTAAATAAATACCTTATCATGACAATAGTCTTGCCTGGACGTGCTGCTTTACACCTGCTATTGTAGTGCACAGATTTAGGTTATTAGTAAGAAACATAACACACATAGGGCGGGATCCACAAAGAATGGATTGCACGGTGCTAATTGCACCCTTACTTACAATTCATTATGAATTGAAAATGGGGGACCGTGATGTAAACAAGACGAAAGTCTTTCTCTGGTCTGCATCCCCTTAACAATTGTGTGTATTGAGGCATACGGTATTGTACCCATTCTGCAATTTGTTAATACAATTTTCAATCAATCAATCACCGCGCAGGTACGGCAGTACGGCTCAATACACACAATTGTTAAGGGGATGCAGACCAGAGAAAGACTTTCGTCTTGTTTACATCAGGGTTCCCCCATTTTCAATTCATAATGAATTGTAAGTAAGGGTAATTGAATGATGAACCCAATGAATTGTAAGTAAGACCGTGCAATCCATTCTTAGTGGATCCCGCCCTATTAGTGTATAAATAGTTCTGTAATCAATAGCTGCTAATTCAACACATTTGTGAGCAAGGTTATATATAAACATGAAGCCCTGGCCCGGCGCCCTGCGGGACTCACCTTCTGGATGGGTGGCAGCCGCCTGCTCTCCCTGTGCACGGCCTCCAGAGCCTCCATCTGCATGGCCACGATGCCTGGGGGTCAGAGGTCAGGGGTCATTACTGGGCCACAAACACACACACACATGCATACACATTAACACACACGTATGCACGCACATATAGACACACACAAACACACGCATACATACATACATATACATTAATACACACACACACGCATGCATACATACATACATACATACATACATAAAAACACACACACACACACACACACATACATACATATTAACACACACACAGACACACACGCATGGATACACATTAACACACACGAATGCACGCACATATACACACACACACACATACATATACAGTACATTAACACACACACACACACACATGCACATGGCCGCCTAGTTATAGTTGAAAGTGGGGGTGCAAGTTTTTTTTATTTTTTTTTTGCATTTTTTTACATTTTTTTTTTTTTTTTTTTTTTTTGCACGGGGTGGTTTGGAGTTCCACGGCAGATTTTTTTACATTTAATGAACACCTGTATGTGCAATTTCCTGCAATATAGAGCCTTCAATCTTGACCAAAATAAAGCTGCTCTTTTCACTATAAAACTCAGTTTATATTGCAGTATGATAGCTATAATAATAATAACTTCACTGCGAGGGCTCTTTTAGCTAACGCTAGCTAGGCACGTATGATAGCCAATTACTATTATAATAATAATAATAATAATAATAATAATAATAACTTTCCCATCCTCCCAAAGCCCCTCCAGCCCCGTTCACATCCGCAGCACCAACAACAACAACAACTAATTGACGCTATCAATAGTCCCAGTGAGCGCGGCGGCTGAATGAATGAAAACTTTATTTAACAGATTGCAGAATGGGTACAATACAGTACGGCTCAATACACACAATTGTTAAGGGGATGCAGACCAGAGAAAGACGTTTGTCTTGTTTACATCAGGGTCCCCTTTCGTGACTGTGCTGCACCGAGTGAATCCACAGTCACTTGCTCCTCAATGGGAAACCAACCTAGATTTACCATGAAGGACTGGTTCTGGCCGAACCGTTCGTTATACAAGTATCACAGAGACATTACAAAGGTGCTCACAGTTGCACGAGGGGTTCGCACAGAGATACGGGATGGTTTGAAAGCTCGGCGTTGCTAATAAATATTTTTTTTATTTTTTTTATAAACTGCTCAAAGCGGCATTATTTCCGCCGTTGGGTGATCACAGCGCCTGCGCACCATCCTGTATCTCTGGATTCACTCGGTGCAGCAGCGCCGAGGCTCACCATACGAGAAATATTCAGTTTCAATCTGTTTGCGCATTTAGTATACAGTCACAGTGTTCGACTTACGTGATGATTTGCTCCATTTTGATGTAAACGCCGAAGAATAATCCTCACGAGTCACAATGTTATCCAATATCCAGCCTGAATTTTTCAAACGCTTTCGAAAAAGCCGCCTCCCCCAACATGTCGTATACGTCATGCCGACGAACCGTGGCCCGTGGGCACTGGATCAAACCATTAAAGTGGGGGGGTCACACAATCTTTGGAAACTTAAAAACTTGCTATTAAGTGTCATTGCGTATTATTAATTTGATTGAAATTACGTAGTTATGGTTCGATACGATTTATATATTGGGGGGGATATTTATATCATATGATATGATCAAAAAGTGAGGGAGCAAAGAGACAAGCTTGCTCCCCCAAGTTCAATAGTCCTGGAGCCCGTGCATCGTCTGCTCCGTTAAGTGGGCGCCTATGCACATGCATGCATACATAATTGTATACATACATATACATTAAAACACACACACACATGCATGCATACATAATTGTATACATACATACATATACATTAAAACACACACACACACACATACACGAACACATTAACAAATGCATGGACACACCTACTTAGAACCACAGCCTATATTTACAGATTTAAGGCCCACACACGATGTCATAGGTTAATCTGCTCAGAGACCTCTGTCCCTGCAGGTCTGGGCTCAGGAGACACACGTCCAGTGTCCCTTCAGCCTGGGAAGAGGTGACCAGAGCTCCCTGATGTACCGTGTACCTGATCCCGCTGACAGCATTAGGCCAGTTGAGAGTGACAGGCATGTTGAGTTCAGGGTGACCAGGGGGAGTCAAGGTGATGCGTAGACATACTTACACTTAACTCATTGACTGGCAAAAACAAGTATATTCGTTTTTGGCGCCCCATGCGGTGAACGCCAAAAACGAGTATATTCGTTTTATGTTTTTTTTTTTTTTATTATGATACTAGACAGCCCCCCGGATCTTGTGTATGGATTTGGTAACACTGTGATAATGATCTAATCACGATAGGTGGCAGTCCCGCCTACCTTTTGAGTAATTTTTTTTAGCTAGGATGGCGGCGCTTGATCGAGCAGCAGCTTTTTGTCTCGCCAGGAACGGCAAATCAACTATTATTTGCATACTCGTGTTCAGTCTATTCGCCCAGTCTATTCGTGCTGACCCTTTGTACACAAGACAAGAGCTACTGGACATTGGTTCACGTGTCGGATTACTGGATATTTCCATCTTTTTTTCGATGGACCGAACGACATCGTCAGACCTCCGCGCACACCGGGTCTGTTTACATCGCCTCCCCGGACAAGGCGGCCTCATAGGCGGCCGAGGGATCGAAAGCAGAGGCGGGGCCGCAGAGCTGGCGCGCGACTGAGGCTAGCTCTGGCTCCTCATAGCGCCGCTCTTCCCAGCCTCCTTCTTGCAAATGTACGGTCGCTGGCGCACAAAATGGATGAGGTACGTTTATAGATTACAAATACATGGGGGGGGGTCTTGTCAAACTCCAAATCTCACCGCCGAGCTAAGCCAGGCGCGTGATTCACAAAAGACGCGATATCTCTCTTCCAAGAAGATTAGCAGGGATTTTTGGGAAATGGCCACTCTTTAGCCTGGGATTGAGCAGGAACGGATGTATGTAGAAATAAACAGTTTGTTCCCTGTTGGGAGTATAAATATTGCCTTTCAAATGAGCCATAGTATGTCTCCATAGCTATAATATAGAATATACGATGGGTCTACAAACATGGTACCATGCTGTGCAGAGTGGCTGAACTCAGGACCCAGTACCTGGTACCATGCTGTGCAGAGTGGCTGAACTCAGGACCCAGTACCTGGTACCATGCTGTGCAGAGTGGCTGAACTCAGGACCCAGTACCTGGTACCATGCTGTGCAGAGTGGCTGAACTCAGGACCCAGTACCTGGTACCATGCTGTGCAGAGTGGCTGAACTCAGGACCCAGTACCTGGTACCATGCTGTGCAGAGTGGCTGAACTCAGGACCCAGTACCTGGTACCATGCTGTGCAGAGAGACCCTCACCTGGTACCATGCTGTGCAGAGAGACCCTCACCTGGTACCATGCTGTGCAGAGAGACCCTCACCTGGTACCATGCTGTGCAGAGACACCCTCACCTGGTACCATGCTGTGCAGAGACACCCTCACCTGGTACCATGCTGTGCAGAGACACCCTCACCTGGTACCATGCTGTGCAGAGACACCCTCACTTGGTACCATGCTGTGCAGAGACACCCTCACCTGGTACCATGCTGTGCAGAGACACCCAGTACCTGGTACCATGCTGTGCAGAGAGACCCAGTACCTGGTACCATGCTGTGCAGAGAGACCCAGTAACTGGTACCATGCTGTGCAGAGAGACCCTCACCTGGTACCATGCTGTGCAGAGAGACCCTCACCTGGTATCATGCTGTGCAGGCTCTTGATGTGGTCCTGCGTCACGCCGCTCTCCGTGCACACCTTGTCGATGAAGCGGGCGATGAAGCGGACCACGGAGTTGGCCACGTCGTTGGTTTCGGAGTCCTCGAAGCCGCTCTCCGTGTCGAAGCTCTCGGCCACGCTGCCCGCGATGCTGCCAAACACACGAGGGAATAAGAGAGAAAGTGATGAAAACATTCAAAAACACTGCTGAACAAGGCTAGGAAAAGCCTACCGGTAGTTAAGCCAGAGCCGGATGCATGCCATCATGGCATCTGTTTCTGTATAAGGGCCATTATTGGTGATCTCCCACTCCCCTCATGGCTGGATCGGAGAACTGGAACCTTCATCACATTCGCTCGGGTGATTCTGGCTTTCACTTCAGGTTCACAGAGTTTGCACTGAATTAGGGAAATCTGCTTTTAGCTTCTGTGCCTCAGGCTCTGACCCTTTTGTGCAATGCACTTTAAAACTCAATTCATTAGTATCTATCGGTCAAGTTTAAATCTTTTAATAGCCAACCACTTCACCACAGTCTGCAGTTGTTTTTAATTATTTTAAACTTGATGATTGACTTTCTGTTTCTCTATTTTTATTTTTTTATTTATTAAGTGTTGTATTCCTCTACATCATTGTGAATCAGAGCTTGTATTTATTAAGTGTTGTATTCCTCTACATCATTGCGAATCAGAGCTTGTATTTATTAAGTGTTGTATTTCTCAACATCATTGTGAATGAGAGCTGCTCTCAACGATCCTTTGAGGCTAAATAAAGATTGAATGATGCCAGTGGGACACATGTTTGTTAATTATGATTAAGGTAAACAACCATGTGAGTAGCGTATATGTGGTACACTCAGTGGTAGGCTATCTGATGCATGCATGTGTTGTTACAACACATGCATGATGTTGTGGTGGTAACATTCTGGGACTAGGCTGCTACCAGTGGCAAAGGTTAAGGCCCCACCAATCCACCACACTACTACTAAACAGCCCACAACAACACGTCTTTAAGTGTCATGCAGATTACACACACACACATGCAAGATGGGCGACCCACAGGAACACACACACATTGAGTCGCCGATGAAATGTCTCTCTGCACTTGACCCATCCCGTTGCCCCCCCCCCCCCGAAGGGCAGCCGGGAGCAGACATGGGCTGCGGTGTGGGCCGCGCCCGGGGGCCAATCCGAGTGCTCCTGTCAGTCTTCTGTCAGGACGCGACAGCGTTAGCGATCTGTTTTGCATGTTTTTCCATTGGGTTTATCTTATCGGGAGGGGAAACCCTTGCGAGCACCGGGGGGAGAACATGCAAACTCCACACAGAAGGCCATGCAGGGGAGATACCCAGGCCCTTCTAGCTGTGAGTGTTAACCACTACGCCACGGTGCTGCCTGCTATACTAAGTAACGAAAGCGAAAGTGAAGCAAAATCGATGATGAATCGATACACGTTTTATGAAATGCACGCGCTCGTATTACAGAGTTCTGCGACCTGCTGGTGGCAACATTAGCAGCTTGCATCTGCAGCACTAACTAAAACTAGAGGTGAGTAAAATAAATCATTTTGCCGTGCTTCTACACGGCAGGGCCTGTGGGAGCTAGCTAGCTAGCGTCTACCAGTACTCCTAGGCTAAGCTAAAGCTAACGTTACCCCCGGCCCGTATCTTTGCTGCAATGAGAAAATAGCGGTAAACAACACACAAGTTGACCAAGTAAAGATGTCAGAAATGCAACTACAAGTTAACGTGACAACTTTATTTCACCTCAACCAGTTGGCCTTTGGTTCATATCGTCCACTATGATACAGAATTATGCTGCTTTCCTGAGTGTGCAGCTCACATGTTCTTTTTTTTTGGTCTTTTTCCCCCTCCATTTTCCTCAGATTTTCTCCCATCCCAATGTTAGTCATATGCCAATTCCCAGTCCCTTCCTGGTTGCTGCGCTTTACCCCCCACAGTCAGATCATTTTGGGAGAGTGGAGGCTACCACGTGCTTCCTCCGACACACGTCCAGCCAATCACCGCTTCTTTTCACCTGGCAGCGCGGATTCTCATTGAGAGGGCGTAGCGTGTGGGAGGACCACACTATCCCCCTCACGTCCAATCCGCGCTTAGCAGGCGCCCCGACCGAACTGTAGGAGTCGCTGTTTACAACGACCCGGACCCACCCCGCCAGCTTCTCCCACCCTCTGATACAGCCAATTGTATCAGTGCAGACGGCCAGCCAAGCTGGTGACAACCCCGGAGCTGTGAGCTGGATTCGAACAGGCGAACCAAGCTCACAGCTCCGGGGCTGGTGACGAACGCAATCTCCGCTCGACCACCTAACCGCCTGCTCACATGTTCTGATGCCTGCTGCTCAGTGTGAGGCTCAGGCTACAGCGCTCGCTCGCTCGCTCACTCACTCACTCACTCACTCACACTCACTCACTCACTCACTCACTCACTCACTCACTCACTCACTCACTCACTCACTCACTCACTCACTCACTCACTCACTCACTCACTCACTCACTCACTCACTCACTCACTCACTCACTCACTCACTCACTCACTCACTCACTCACTCACTCACTCACTCACTCACTCACTCACTCACTCACTCACTCACTCACTCACTCACTCACTCACTCACTCACTCACTCACTCACTCGTGTGTTTCAACAGGGGGGTCAGCCAGCCAGTCAGTTAGTCAGTTAGGGACATTCTCAATTTAGGCCGGCCCTCTGGGACTGGCAAAAAACAACAACAACAACAACAACAACGAGTGACTGTGATTACGGCGCCGGCGGTGTGATGTCATTGCCGATGCCAGGATCAATCTCTCAAGCTTTCTTGGCAGCGCAGAAAAACTCAAATGAGACAAGTGATGTAATCATTTCTCACCGGAGGAATCTGTGGTAATAACCAATAAAACAAGAGAAACTAGCTGTGAGATAAAGCAGTCTGTGGTCATAACCAATAAAACAAGAGAAACTAGCTGTGAGATAAAGAAGTCTGTGGTCATAACCAATAAAAAAGGCGAAAATAACGGAGGTAAACAACACCGTGGCCAGAGCGTTTCCCTCCTCTTTGCAGGAATAAGCAAAACAAGGGCTGAAATATGAATTACGGCGTTCTTCGGTCTATTTGGGAATGAAGCATGGCACAGGGTCTAGCCGTGGGAGTGATGCAAACTTCTAAGTGTTTAATATTTCCAGTAGGAGTTCCATGGAGAGTTGGCTGGCGCTGCTGCACGGCAATAAATGCGGACGCTCTAGACATTTCCACACTCTACACATTTACACTCCACACGCTCCACACACTCTACACACACTCTACACACTCTATACACTCTACACTACGCGCTCGCTCTATACGCTCTACACGCTCTACACATTTACACACTCTACACGCTCTACACACTCTACACACTTACACACTCTACACCAGGGGTCAGCAATTAAGTTTGGCCGAGGGCCACATTTTTTCCAAGCCATTGTATGGGGGGCCGGAAACAAAAACAATGGCTAATTTAATATATTGATAGTGAAAACATTTTAACTCTGTGACAGACCACCTTATAACTAAGACATACATTTGTGGCAGAGGCAGAGAATGGACAAAATAAACAAGCTGCATAGGTGGCATAATAAACTGTAAACGACATACATATTTGCACTGAACATTATACCTTTGTCTTTTTGCCATTTTATTATAAAACCAGAGACAAGCGCCTCTCTCTTATCCGTCTTACGTTAAGTGCAACCAATGCGTCTATCTGACGGCCCTTTCTGTGGAGCGCACTGGACTATTGAGAAACAATAGGAATTTTCTATTGGTTCTCCCAGTCCATGTGACCATTTCTAGCATTTCCATTGGCTATAGTGACATACATAGATATTTCAAGTTTCAAGTTTCTTTAATAGTTGTCATACAGAAGTACAGAATACTTTTATACAAAATGCTTCTTACTGTTACGCTCCAGAGACTGTGCTATACAAGATAAGTATCAAATAACATAGTATAGCATGTAAATTAGAAGTAGAAAATGAGGTCACAGTGTTCAGTATAGACATATGTACAATGTTCGATGCAGAATAGACGTAACTGAGTTACCATATAATATACAATACTATGCAGTGTACTAATATACAATACTATATAGTGCAAAGCAGAAATGGGATGAGGTACAATTTACAGTAAGGTGTACGAGTTGTAGTGCAATCCTTTATCAATAAATATAAAGTGTGGGGAGTGGGTGCTACAGTGTGTTTGTTTAAAGTGAGTGTGTGCTATAAAGTGTGGGGAGTGGGTGCTACAGTGTGTTTGTTTAAAGTGAGTGTGTGCGTGTGGATGTGTGTGCTATGTGCGTTTGATGGTTGTTGTGTAGTGTTCATTGTTCGTTGAGCAGCCTGATGGCCTGGGGATAGAAGCTTCTTCTGAGTCTTTCTGTGCTCGCCTTGAGACTCCGGTATCGCTTGCCTGACCGCAGCAGTTCAAAGAGGCAGTTGTTTGGGTGACTGGAGTCCTTAATGATTCTCTTAGCCTTGCCCCTGCACCGCTTGTTGTAAATGTTCTGGAGGGTGGGGAGCCCCCCTCCAATTGTGCGTTCGGCTGAACGCGTCACTCTTTGTAGTCTGCTTCGGTCTTGTGCAGTGCTATTCCCAAACCAGGAGGTGATGTTGCCAGTCAGGATGCTCTCTATTGTACATGAGTAGAAGTTCTTAAGGATCTTCTGACTGACTTGGAACTTCCTTAGGCGCCTGAGGAAGTAGAGGCGTTGTCGTGCCTTCTTCACAACACTGTCAATGTGTGTGGTCCATGTCAAGTCCTCGGATATGTAGGCTCCGAGGTACTTAAAGCTGTTCACTCTCTCAACCGGTGCCCCGTCGATGCTGAGGGGGCTGTAGTCCTTGACCCCCGACCTCCTGAAGTCCACAATCATCTCCTTTGTTTTGCTGACGTTCAGGGAGAGGCTGTTTTCCTGGCACCATCCCGCTAGGACCTTGACCTCATGCAGGTAGGCCCTCTCGTCGTTTGCAGAGATCAGGGCCACCACCACTGTGTCGTCAGCAAATTTGATGATTGTGTTGCTACTCCGCTGAGCCACACAGTCGTGTGTGTACAGGGAGTAGAGGAGGGGACTCAGAACACATATATATGATATGATATATGATAAATGGATAGATACAGCGGATTAGATGCAGTCCAGAGAAAACAACCAATCTAAATATTTCAAGATTCTATGCTTTACATGCCCGCAATCTCGGATAGATGCACTACATTTTTAGATGACAATCGATTCCGATACAATAAAGCAAGTCTTTATCACAAACGGATCCAAAGATATTTAATGTTTTACAAAACATGTCTAGTGTTTAGGGCTGCAAGATTTTGGGAAATAATCTAATTGCGATTTTTCTGATAGATATTGCGATTGCGATTAAATTTGCGATTAAAATTATTTATTTTTTAAGCAGCCCCACAGAGGTTTATTGTAAAATGCGGCTTGCATCTGGCCTACACTGTGGGTCTGTTCGGGACACCGAGCCTGAAAATGTTTCTTTTTACCTGGGAATCGCTACCGGTACCCAACGGTACCTTTTTTTCTGTACTTTACTCTCCCTCTCTGAAGTCTAAACTTCACAACACACAATCTAAAACCCCTTACCTCCCTCTCCCAAACCGATCTTGTATCTCAATGGGACTTCCTGGTTAAACAAATAAAAGAAAAAGTAAAAAAAAATAATTATAATAAAAGAAATTGCGTTTTTTCTTCTTCTTTTTTTTCGATTTGATAATCGCGATTTCGATAAAAAATCGATTAATCGTGCAGCCCTACTAGTGTTGCACCCGGCTTTAGAGGGTTAAAAGTAAAATAATATTTTTTATTTAGTTAATAAATGTCTCGTACAGTATATACCTAATGTAGCGCATCTTCTTGAAGCGGATTCAGCTTTTTTTGCTCTGATTTGACTTCAGTTTAATTGCATTGTTACTGTTCACATGTGTGGTGCCGTCACAGTCATATATAAGTAAAGATAAAGTTTGAATGACTTACTGAACTGGTGTTTTAATTTCACACCACACTGCTTGTTTGTTATTTCAGCACCAGGCGCTGTCCACCGACTTTTTTCATGTTCAGCAAGCGCTACATTGCACCTCGCTGCCTACCTGTTATTCACTCTCAACATGGATACAACAAAGTATAATAAGCATTCTTTAGGTGGTGGTAGTTTCTCTCTGTTACCCCAGGCCTCTCTCTCTGTTACCCCAGGCCTCTCTCTCTGTTACCCCAGGCCCCCCTTTCTCTGTTACCCCAGGCCCCTCTCTCTGTTACCCCAGGCCCCTCTCTCTGTTACCCCAGGCCCCTCTCTCTGTTACCCCAGGCCCCTCTCTCTGTTACCCCAGGCCCCTCTCTCTGTTACCCCAGGCCCCTCTCACTGTTACCCCAGGCCCCTCTCTCTGTTACCCCAGGCCCCTCTCTCTCTGTTACCCCAGGCCCCTCTCTCTGTTACCCCAGGCCCCTCTCACTGTTACCCCAGGCCCCTCTCTCTGTTACCCCAGGCCCCTCTCTCTGTTACCCCAGGCCCCTCTCTCTGTTACCCCAGGCCCCTCTCACTGTTACCCCAGGCCCCTCTCTCTGTTACCCCAGGCCCCTCTCACTGTTACCCCAGGCCCCTCTCACTGTTACCCCAGGCCCCTCTCTCTGTTACCCCAGGCCCCAGGAAACCCCTTTCCCTTCCACTGTTTGGTTTGGTCGGCGTGGAGACACTCAACAGAACCCGGGGAATTTATTTACTGTTAAAAGACACAGTGGTTATTTTGGACGGGGGGGTTGAACTTCTGCTAATTATTTTTGGGGCAGGTCGATTTGTTCTTCTCATGGGATGCCGTTCACAAATTGTTCTTGTAATTAGTCTGCATTCCTCCCAGCGAACACACCGCCCACAGTTTCAAGGTCCGCTTCACATCAGCGCTGGGTATTGGCAGGAATCCGGCGATATGATACATGTGTCACGATACAGAGATTACTATTCAACATATTGCCTTATACTGCGATAGTAATACACACTGCGATACGTTGCGGAAAAAAAAAGGCAAAACTTGAGGACAGATTTGTATGTAGAAAATACCTCGGTACACATAGAAATTGCATTCGGCAATATGGGAAATACAAATTCTTGCCAACAACGAAAGATCGTTGACAAATGTAGAAGATTAACAAAGTAAATAATCGCTGACACTGGGCATCGCCCGGGGCACCGTTTACATCTTTACCACCAGGCTACGTCTTCGCTCCGCTCCGTTACGTCTCCACTCCGCGAGGCAGGACAGTCGTTCCATTTTCCAACAGTCTATTTTTCCCGGGTGACTGAGAGAATGAGTCTTACCCCTAGTTCACACATCTTGTGGACAGCTGACACACACACACACACACACAAACACAGTCACACAGACAAACAGTCACACACAAACAGTCACACACACACACACACACACAGTCACACACACACACAGTCACACAGTCACACACACACACACACACACACACACACACACACACACACACACACACACACACACACACACACACACACACACACACACACACACACACACACACACACACACACACACACACACACACACACACACACACACACACACACACACACACACACACACACACACACACACACCACCCACGGAGAAGAAAGCAGAGCAACCTCGCGGTGAGCTGGACGAGAGCAAAGTCAATGTTCTCCGCTCAACCACCTCCTATAGTGGGGAACATAAACCCCCCACTTCACTGGAGTGTGTGATACGACATGGTCACAGCCAGCTGGATGCAAGGCGGCCGGATGCGGTGGAAAGGAGGCTAAACCACAGGGTATCCTGTGCTGCACCGCTACAGAAGCCACGTTCGCCCACGCCGTAATCATCACCTTCTCCTTAAGAAAACACAGATACTCCCACGGAGTCCCACTCGGAGGAACCGCAGCAACTTGAGGTTTTCTCCAGATTGTCGTCACCGTTCCAAGTTTGAAATATTTAGCCGCACAGAAATAACACTCGGGATACTTACTCGTCTGAACCAATCTCACAGCTTGATCTTACTCGTCTGAACCAATCACAGCTTGATCTTACTCGTCTGAACCAATCACAGCTTGATCTTACTCGTCTGAACCAATCTCACAGCTTGATCTTACTCGTCTGAACCAATCTCACAGCTTGATCTTACTCGTCTGAACCAATCACAGCTTGATCTTACTCGTCTGAACCGATCACAGCTTGATCTTACTCGTCTGAACCAATCTCACAGCTTGATCTTACTCATCTGAACCAATCTCACAGCTTGATCTTACTCGTCTGAACCGATCACAGCTTGATCTTACTCGTCTGAACCAATCTCACAGCTTGATCTTACTCGTCTGAACCAATCTCACAGCTTGATCTTACTCGTCTGAACCAATCTCACAGCTTGATCTTACTCGTCTGAACCAATCTCACAGCTTGATCTTACTCGTCTGAACCAATCACAGCCCTTTTTTGAATTAAAAGGTTATCCAATGGGAGTTTTCAACCACTACTTGGTGAATATGGCGCTTATAGAGCTCAGTAGGAGAAAAGTGGTCTCTGGTCATCATCAGCACCACCAGGAAGCACACCATGAGCACATGGTGATGTCCCTGCACTATTTGTTTTGTTGGGAGGGGGGGGGGGAACAAGTAAAAAAAGAACGGTCCCCAGGCCAATCCCAGAGAGGGAGGGGAAACCCTGTGTGGAAGCATGAATCGAAATCAAACAAGCCCGTCAATCAGAAGATGGTCGACTCCTTAAAACTTGAGGCAAGAAATCAATCCAGATTATTGAACAACAATAGAAATCGTGTGTCTATTTGAGTGGAAATGTGAATATAAACAAAAGTGAGTTGTTTACAAGAAAAAACTCAGTTGGGTACCTTTAAAAAGGCAGTGGACATTTCTACAGAAGCCGTGTTTACAGGACAGGTACTGTAGCGCGTCTGAAAGGCTTGCAAGCTCCAAAACACGAGGTGGTTTCCCCGTGTGAGCAGGGGGATAAGACTCTCAACGCACCCAATATGAAACCCAGTGTCCGCTGCCGTCAGCCAGCTGAGTTCGCCAGAAATGTCTTGGTGAGCATTCCCAGACCAAATAAATACTGTAGCTATAAACATAAAACGGTGTTTATTAGCCTACATTTGATTCCTGCTATAAAAGGGAGCAAGACGCCTCAGACTCCCCGGTCCTCTGCTCTGCCCTTCCGATTATCACCATCTGACAGGTGCACATCCAAGCCGTTTAACCGTCAGGGGCGTCTCCCTTTAGCAACTAGAGCTGTCCCCGAAGCCTGTTTTTGGGCTTCGAACTTCGTCAGGGTTTTTCTAACAGACGTTCGAACCTTTTTAAAAAAAAATAAAAAATGAATTTCAATTATATATATTTTTTAATACATATCCTCAAACTACATTCTCAATTTGAATAAAGTGATTAATCTGATTAAATTAGTCTTATTTTTTATTAAATCAACTTTCTTTAATGAATATAACTCATCAGTTTTAATACTATAATATTAGTGTAGCCTAATCTTTATCTGCAACTGTGAAGAAAAACCCATTGGTTTAAACAGAATGAATAGACACATACAAAATATATATATTATTATATTATAATATATATATAATTGTAAAATTTGAATGTTGTTTAGAATTCGAATGCCAACGTAACGTAGGGCTCAGCCCTATTAGGAACACAGTGATCATTCGTCACATGCAGTTCCACTTCTACAGCTGTGACTGGTCTCTTAAAATCGCTATCATTTTCTTAATTTCACTTTAAAAGGTAGGATCTGTAATGTTGACCTCTAGTTAAGTTAAGTTATTTCTTTTTTTTTTACCCAGGGTCAGTGCACATTAATGAACATCTTCAGTTTCCACATCAATGTAAATGTGCCAGAATTAGCTAATGAGCTAGTTTTCATCTGTAGTCCCTGCCTACCATGCATGTCTTTAAGTGTATATAACATGCATGTCTTTAAAGTGTATATAACATGCATGTCTTTAAGTGTATATAACATGCATGTCTTTAAGTGTATATAACATGCATGTCTTTAAGTGTATATAACATGCATGTCTTTAAAGTGTATATAACATGCATGTCTTTGCGGTCATCTAGGCAGAAGATCACAACACGGCACTGCACTTTGTTTACAGTTTTAGTGTTTTGTCTGATGCGCTGACTGGAAGTCCGTGGGGGATAGTGGGAGGTTTCTGTTGGGTCACACCTCTGTTGGGTCCACCTCTGTTGGGTCACACCTCAGGCTCTGTTGGGTCACCCCTCTGTTGGGTCACACCTCAGGCTCTGTTGGGTCACACCTCAGGCTCTGTTGGGTCACACCTCTGTTGGGTCACACCTCAGGCTCTGTTGGGTCACACCTCTGTTGGGTCACACCTCAGACTCTGTTGGGTCACTGTTGGGTCACACCTCTGTTGGGTCACACCTCTGTTGGGTCACACCTCTGTTGGGTCACACCTCTGTTGGGTCACACCTGAGGCTCTGTTGGGTCACACCTCAGGCTCTGTTGGGTCAACCTCTGTTGGGTCACACCTCTGTTGGGTCACACCTCTGTTGGGTCACACCTCAGACTCTGTTGGGTCAACCTCTGTTGGGTCACACCTCTGTTGGGTCACACCTCTGTTGGGTCACACCTCAGGCTCTGTTGGGTCACACCTCAGACTCTGTTGGGTCACACATCAGACTCTGTTTGGTCACACCTCTGTTGGGTCACACCTCTGTTGGGTCACACCTCTGTTGGGTCACACCTCTGTTGGGTCACACCTCAGGCTCTGTTGGGTCAACCTCTGTTGGGTCACACCTCTGTTGGGTCACACCTCAGGCTCTGTTGGGTCACACCTCTGTTGGGTCACACCTCTGTTGGGTCACACCTCAGGCTCTGTTGGGTCAACCTCTGTTGGGTCACACCTCTGTTGGGTCACACCTCAGGCTCTGTTGGGTCACACCTCTGTTGGGTCACACCTCTGTTGGGTCACACCTCTGTTGGGTCACACCTCAGGCTCTGTTGGGTCACACCTCTGTTGGGTCACACCTCTGTTGGGTCACACCTCTGTTGGGTAACACCTCTGTTGGGTCACACCTCTGTTGGGTCACACCTCTGTTGGGTCACACCTCTGCCGGGTCACACCTCTGCCGGGTCACACCTCTGTTGGGTCACACCTCTGTTGGGTCACACCTCTGTTGGGTCACACCTCAGGCTCTGTTGGGTCACACCTCTGTTGGGTCACACCTCTGTTGGGTCACACCTCAGGCTCTGTTGGGTCACACCTCAGGCTCTGTTGGGTCACACCTCTGTTGGGTCACACCTCTGCCGGGTCACACCTCTGTTGGGTCACACCTCTGTTGGGTCACACCTCTGTTGGGTCACACCTCAGGCTCTGTTGGGTCACACCTCAGGCTCTGTTGGGTCACACCTGAGGCTCTGTTGGGTCACACCTGAGGCTCGCTGAACTCCAACCCACACGTCAGACCAAGACATGAAGGTAAAACAAAGAGCAATACCAAGCGGGGCTCTTTCAGCTAGAGGTCGCTGTTTGATAGCATTGCGGATTCTAACTTTAAAAGAAAGTAAACATTTTTAAATCTCTGCGAAATCAAACACGCAAACTGCAAATGTCAAGCAAAGATGGTAGACTCCTTAAAACTTCACCAAAACCGAAAGTGAAACTGAACACGGACGGCGTATAAACATTGCGAGAGCAAATAAAAGCGGTGAAAATGGACTTTGCAGAGGTCATATGAGGTAAAAAGGTGCTTCAGCTTGTGTCTATTTGGGTGGGAATGTGAGTATAAATAAGTGAGTTGAAACAGGCGGTCAGGTGGCGTAGCGGAGATTGCGTTCGTCACCAACGCCGGAGACGCTGGATTCGCCTGTTCGAATCCAGCTCACAGCTCCGGCGTTGTCACCAGCTTGGCTGGCCGTTCACACTAATACAATTGGCAGTATTAGAGGGTGGGAGAAGCTGGCGGGGTGGGTACGGGTCGTTGTAAACAGCGACTCCTACAGTTCGGTCGGGGCGCCTGCTCAGCGCAGATAGGATCTAAGGGGGGTAGTGTGATCCTTCCACACGCTACGCCCTCTCAGTGAGAGTCCGCGCTGCCAGGTGAAAAGAAGCGGTTGATTGGCTAGACGTGTGTCGGAGGAAGCACGTGATAGCCTCCACTCTCCCAGACCGACTGTGGGGGGTAAGTGCGCAGCGACCAGGAAGGGGATTGGGAATTGGCATAACGACTAACATTGGGATGGGAGAAAAATCTGAGGAAAAAGGAGGGGGAAAAAGATCAATACAAAAAAAAAGTGAGTTGAAACTCTAAAGAAGCTGTGATACAGGACAGGTAGCGCATCTGAAACGCTCGCCAGGTGGTTTCTATGCGAGTGGGAGAGGAGACTTTTAATGCACCCAATTGACCTACCTCAAACCCGCCCTCTTTTCGCCATCCTCCAATCACAACTGTCGCTTCCCTCGGACAAACGAAGACACAAGGTAGGTCGATATGAAACCCAGTTGTGTCAGAACGCAGCCAGCTGAGGTTGCCAAAAATGTCTTGGTGAGCATTCCCAAATAAATACTGCAGCTATAAACATAAAACCTTGTTGTGCTAGGCTCAGTCTTGTTGTAAGACAAGGGGGGGGGGGGGGGTACATCATGCTTAGATATCCAGCAACAGCAGTTACAAATTGCTGATGGACGCACACACACACACACAACTCTGACGCCAGCGAAAGCGTGGACCTCTGTTTTTGGGATTCAAACTTCGTTGTTTTTATAAAAAAGTATTTAATTTACATTTAACATATTATTATAATTTTTCTTTTTTTTATAAATATCCCCAAACTAAATTTAAAAAAATTAAATGAGTAGTTTTTTATATTTCTTTTATTAAATCAACTTTCTTTAATGAATATATTTTAATACTATAATATTAGTGTAGCCTAATCTTTATCTGCAACTGTGAAGAAAAACCCCATTGGTTTAAATAGAATGAATAGACACATAAAAAATATATATATAAATTTTTTATTTTTTTTTGAATGTTGATTTACAATTTGAATGCCAACGTAACGAACGAAGGTCCAAACTAGTGCTGTCAGGCGATTAAAAAAAGTAATCTAATTAATTACAGGATTTGTAATTAATTAATCTAATTAATCGCATTTTAATCGCATAACCATTTTAGGCCTAATATTCTATATTCTATAATCATATTTCAAATGGCATGTGTCCGGATGGCAGAAGTCAGTACTGTATCTACAAAACCTTCTGTTTAATCATCTTCCCTTTATTCATTTGCTTAGATTTTCAGGTCTGGTAAATTTTAGCATTGTGTTATTCACAGTCCATAGAATCAGATACCAAGAACATGCAAATGGACCATATTAAAAGAAAGTCTGTAAATGTGTATTCTACGTTCTTATGGAATGAATGAGATAAAATAAAAAATAAAAATAAAAAATGTATTGTTAATTTTGAGTTAATTTTCATAACGCAATAATTTGCTTTGTAATTAATTCATCTAATTAACGCGATAAACTGACAGCCCTAGTCCGAACGTCAGAATGTCTGGGCTCAGCCCTACCTGTTGGTGACGATGCTGTTGCTGCCGCTCTCCCAGTCGGCCACCGGGGCGCTGCGCAGCAGCTTGTTCCTGCTGGTGTCCAGGGGGACCAGCAGGTAGACCATGAGGCTGGCGTAGTGGATGGCCTGGCTGAACACCGTGCTCTCCTCGTTCTTCACCAGCTCCTGCTGCTTCTCCTTGCTCAGGCCGGGCCACACCCGCAGCTGCTCCGCCGCCAGGTCCATGGCCGTCCGCTCCGGCTCGCCGCCTCCTCCTCCTCCCGCTGCTGCCGGGGGCACGGGGGCCTGGTCCTGGGACACGGACAGAAAGAGGACGTCGTGTATAATGGCTGCTTTTTTATATAGCGCTTTTATCCAAAGCGCTTTACAATTTGTTCCTCACATTTTACCCTTTCACTCACACATTCACACACCGACGGCAGAGGCGACCATGCAAGGTGCCAACCTGCTCATCGGGAGCAATTAGGGGTTAAGTGTCTTGCTCAAGGACACTTCGACACGCTGCCCGGGAGGAGCGGGAATCGAACCGGGAATGAGTAGTTTTTTATATTTCTTTTATTAAATCAACTTTCTTTAATGAATATATTTTAATACTATAATATTAGTGTAGCCTAATCTTTATCTGCAACTGTGAAGAAAAACCCCATTGGTTTAAACAGAATGAATAGACACATAAAAAATATATATATAAACAAGGACACTTCCACACGCTGCCCGGGAGGAGCGGGAATCGAACCGGGAACCTCCGGATTGCCAGACGACTGCTCTACCTCCTGAGCCACTGTCGCCCCCTGTGTATATGTGAGCTTACCTTGAATATGTACATTTGTGTTTTTTTTTTTTTTTTTTTTTGTAAGTCCACACAAGTGTGTTTTCGATTTATCTGTAAACAAGACCGAAAAATAAACTTCATTCATTCATATCACTCTCTGCCCTCAGATTCATCACTAATGCATCACATGCATTTCACAGGGTTCCCACAGACATTGCAAAATGAAATTCAAGGACTTTTATGTACTTTTCCAAGCACTGTTTTCCATTTTCAAGGATGTCACTCGAAGGATACAATTCACTTTTAAATGCTGTTTTTTTTAAGCATCTTCTTGGCCTGCTTTGCCAGCTAGAGCAAACTAGAGCATCACACACGAAGAAATGAGGAAAAGGCGCTGTAGCGCGCGAGACAGCGACTCGTCAGATTTTAGTAAAACAGAACAAAAGATTTCTTGATTCAGAACAATTTGATCATGGATGAACAAAACATTCAATGCGAATGGTTGATTTGAATTTCAATTACTTTTTAAGCACCTTGTAAAATAATTGGCTGTTTTCAAGGAATTCCGGGCCTTGACTTTTTTTTGTAAAAAATCAAGCACTTTAAGGACCTTGTGCGAACCCTGATTTCACCAGAGGGGCAAGTAGAGGGTTGATTAGTCTACCCGTGCAAAATTCAAAAGCATGAAAAGAACTAATATATAGGGCACGGAACTGTCTTCCAAGTGACATAAGCTAAATACAAGGTATAGCTAGCTTTAAGAATAAGTTGAGATCTCACTTAAAAGAGAGCAAATTAATATGAAAGTGATAATGTAGAGCCATGTGACATTTTTGTTACCTTGATGTGTTTTGTTTTTTTTATCTACTTTTTCTCCCCATTTTCTATTTTTCTCCCATCCCAATTTCGTATGATCCAATTCTTCCCTCCCCTGTCTCGAACGTTGCTAGACCATGCCTCCCACTGGTCGGCTGCAATGTGGACGAAGCCTTGCATCACGTGTCCCCTCCGGTACTCGAGGAGGCAGCCGTCGCATCTTTTCACCTGTACAGCGCGATCTCTCAGTGGCGAGGAGTAACGCGTGGGAGGCTCACGATACTTCCTGATTCTGCTGTACAGGCGCACCAACCGACCTGTAGGAGTCGCTGTCCACAACGTCCGATCCCCACCCACCGGCTTTCCCACCCCCTAATACTGCCAATTGTATTAGTATGCACGACCAGCCAAGCCGGAAGCAACGCAGAGAGCTGGGCTCGAACCCAGCATATCCTGCGTTAGTGGCGAGCGCCTTGCCCACTGCGCCCCCTGTGTATATGTGAGCTTACCTTGAATATGTACATTTGTGTGTTTTAATTTTTTTTTGTAAGTCCACACAAGTGTGTTTTCGATTTATCTGTAAACAAGACCGAAAAATAAACTTCATTCATTCATATCACTCTCTGCCTCATATCACTCTCTGCCCTCAGATTCATCACTAATGCATCACATGCATTTCACAGGGTTCCCACAGACATTGCAAAATGAAATTCAAGGACTTTTATGTACTTTTCCAAGCACTGTTTTTCATTTTCAAGGATGTCACTCGAAGGATACAATTCACTTTTAAATGCTGTTATTTTTTAAGCGTATTCTTGGCCTGCTTTGCCAGCTAGAGCAAACTAGAGCATCACACGCGAAGAAATGAGAAAAAGCCGTTGTAGCGCGCGAGACAGCGACTCGTCAGATTTGAGTAAAACAGAACAAGAAAAAAGATTTCTTGATTCAGAACAATTTGATCATGGATGAACAAAACATTCAATGCGAATGGTTGATTTGAATTTCAAGGACTTTTTAAGCACCTTGTAAAATAATTGGCTGTTTTCAAGGAATTCCGGGCCTTGACTTTTTTTTGTAAAAAAATCAAGCACTTTAAGCACTTTAAGGACCTTGTGCGAACCCTGATTTCACCAGAGGGGCAAGTAGAGGGTTGATTAGTCTACCCGTGCAAAATTCAAAAGCATGAAAAGAACTAATATATAGGGCACGGAACTGTCTTCCAAGTGACATAAGCGAAATACAAGGTATAGCTAGCTTTAAGAATAAGTTGAGATCTCACTTACAAGAGACTCAATTAATATGAAAGTGATAATGTAGAGCCATGTGACATTTTTGTTACCTTGATATGTTCTTTTTTTTGTATCTACTTTTTCTCCCCATTTTCAATTTTTCTCCCATCCCAATTTCGTATTATCCAATTCTCCCCTCCCCTGTCTCGAACGTTGCTAGACCATGCCTCCCACTGGTCGGCTGTAGTGAGGACCAAGCCTTGCATCACGTGTCCCCTCCGGGACACGAGGAGGCAGCCGTTGCATCTTTTCACCTGTACAGCGCAATCTCTCAGTGGCGAGGAGTAACACGTGGGAGGCTCACGCTGCCCCCGATACTTCCTGATTCTGCTGTACAGGCGCACCAACCGACCTGTAGGAGTCGCTGTCCACAACGTCCGATCCGCACCCACCGGCTTTCCCACCCCCTAATACTGCCAATTGTATTAGTATGAACGAACCCAATTAGTTAGCTCGAACCCAGCATCTCCTGTGTTAGTGGCGAGCGCCTTGCCCACTGCGCCACTTAGCCGCTCTACCTTGATGTGTTCTGTTATCGTTTGTGATCGTGTTTCTTTGCTCTGTGTGACGATGTTTTAATTTTGTCATGTTGTAAAGTTGTTTATCGGACCCCAGGAACTAGCTGGCGTCTTTGCGTTAGCTAATGGGGATCCTTGTCAATAAAGGGGCAGGACCAGATACGTTTTGCTTCATTCTGTCCCTTTTCGAACAAAACCATTGTCTGGAGCTATGCTGATTATTGTATTTTATTTGTATATTATTATTATAATTATAATTTTTGTATAAATAATGTTTGTTTTATGGTTGAAATGTTAGAGATAAATAAAGATCAAATCAAATCAAATCAGTGTCCTTGATGAGAAGGTTAGTTGGTCCTCGCTGATGGAGGCGCAACAAACACTGGTATTTGTTAATTTTTAAGGCCCTTATTGGTAAGCTACCTCCTTATACTACATCATTATTGGTAAGCTACCTCCTTATACTACATCATTATTGGTAAGCTACCTCCTTAGGGCGCGGATCCACCTGCCTCATATTTATGACCGCACGCGTCTTTTTTCAATGTATTCCAATGGGGAGGGAGCGTATGCGGCCGCTTGCGGCCGCCTATAGGAAATGCGCTGCAGTCGGCTTTTTTTCCCCAGCGCCTTTCAGCTTTTTATGCGGCCGCACACAGCCTAGAGAGTTGAAACTTTCTGAACTTTCCAGAGCGGTGCGCCGAGCGCATATTCAGACAACCAATCACAGTCAGTCATATCTACCACTCTGCTTGTAACCTGACACTGGAGCTGCCTGCATGTCTACCCGCAAGAGACAGGAGCAGTATGAGGGCACAAATACACTAATAACTACACGAATACACTAATAAAAAGCAAAGGGCGAACTGTGGTGTCAGGTAATGACTATATATATATAATTAATATACAATAAAGTGTATTAAAATATGCTATATGTGCAAAACCGCGGCAGTAAAATACGATGGCTGTCGCTAGATTTCTTTCTCTCTGTCATCTCGCTACAAGATGCGCTTCATCCCAAAACTACCGGCGCACTGCCAGCGTTTTTCAGCTGGAAATATGAGGCAGGTGGACGCGGGCCCTTATACTACATTATTATTGGTAAGCTACCTCCTTATACTACATCATTATTGGTAAGCTACCTCCTTATACTACATTATTATTGGTAAGCTACCTCCTTGTACTACATCATTATTGGAATGGAATTTTGGAGCCTATGGAACCCGTTCTAGTGACTGGCTGGTCCCTCTAGTTTCCTCTGAACAGGGTAAATCTGCCTTTCGCTGTGATGCCTCTAGCTCATGGAATAAACGCCAACAGTCCTTAACCTCTTAATGTGCAACAGCCCGGCCCCGGGCCCTCTTGAGGACGATTTGACGCGATGACCCTTCCTTCTTTTATAGTTTCCCTGGCGTAACAACAATATGAGATGAGCAGGCCTCTAGTCGCCGTTTCCCTTCCCAGTTTACCTTTAGTCTGGCCGTGATCCCCAGTTTCTCTTCAGGGGAGGTGAGGTAGAGGGATCGGATCTGGTTTTGGACCTCGCTGTAGAACGTGGCCTCCCAGAACTGCTGGTTGGTCCAGATGGGATGGTCCTGGATACAGGTGTATGCGAACTGATTCACTCCGGCAATCAGCTTCTGCAAGAACATAATGAGAGTTTTCACAGTGAGAGGATGTGGAGGAGTAGAGGTTCCAAACAACAATAGATAAGGGTTCGTTAAAAGCCAGAGGCAGATCTGCTGAGTACCTCTTATTGAGGGTTTGAGTTATGAGTTATTTCAGGGTCTCCCAGTTCCTAAAAAGTAACCGGGCTACAATGTGCGGTCAAAGTGCCCGTCAATACAACCCTGGCGCAAACAGGAAAATAACAGAAATCTGCCAAAGGTCTCTAGTAAAATCAATCATCTTCACGGGCAGTAAGTTGTTTAACACATGATTCTCAGACCAACTCTGTCTCTGTCTTGGTATTTGACACGGCTTCGGGGTTAAAGCGTGCGGAGGCACCCGCTGTTTGTCCGAACGGCTCCTGAACGCAACGCGCGCCGTTCAGAGATGTACCGTAAAACTACCCCAACTGTAAGATACAGTACATTATACACTGTAAGCTACAGTACATTAGACACTAAGATACAGTACATTAGACACTAAGATACAGTACATTAAACACTAAGATACAGTACATTAAACACTGTAAGATACAGTACATTACACACTAAGATACAGTACATTATACACTAAGATACAGTTATACACTAAGATACAGTACATTAAATACTAAGATACAGTACATTAAACACTAAGGCCTAAAAAAAATAATGGTTTGTTTCCGGTTGCCGACCGACCCTGCCGATTTAGGTGCGACCCAATATATTTAATGAGTTTAAAAAAAGAATTATAAAAAAAAATCCAAATCTTGAATAACGTTTCATAGAAATCTTAGTCAAACCTTTAGTATTATGGATATTAAACATGCTGGCAGAGTACATGCATCCATGTTGTTGTGAACATTTTAATTAAATAAAGAAATTCATAGTCGCCGTGGGAAAGAATAAAATAAAAAAATTAAATTAATTCCCTACCTACCCATGGCCTTAACTGACAACCAACAGGAAACAAACAATATTTTTTGTTATGCCTAAGATACAGTACATTAAACACTAAGATACAGTACATTAAACACTAAGATACAGTATATTAAACACTAAGATACAGTACATTAGACACTGTAAGATACAGTATATTAAACACTGTAAGATACAGTACAGTAACACTAAGATACAGTATATTAAATACTGTAAGATACAGTACATTAGACACTAAGATACAGTACATTAGACACTGTAAGATACAGTACATTAAACACTAAGATACAGTACATTAAACACTAAGATACAGTACATTAACCACTGTAAAATGCAGTACATTAGACACAAACTCAATGAAAAATTGGTTGGAGGATGACAAATATGAACTGAAACCATCCAGTGATTTGTGTGGGACATGCTGTGAACTTTAAAACTTGGGACAATGGGTATGAAAGTATTATTTCTATTTCTAATATTACCCCTTTTCCTGGTTGTACCACCCCTTTTTTTTCTCTGACAAGTTAAATGGGGCGCAATGTGATGTTTGTTTATCCAGGAAACCTCCCAATTCCGCAAAACTCATTTATTTTTCATTTCAGCTGTCATGCTTTCAGAGATTTTTGCTTACTTGTAAGATGACCTAGGAAGCCGTCGTTCTTCTGAACAGAACACTCCACGATTTGACAGAATTGTGATTGACCAAACAGCTGTTCGCATTAAAATCACATCAAACTATTTATAAATGCTTTAGAAATGTTGAAATGTTTTAGTACCAGTCCGTCCCTGACTCTTCACCTAAAGGGGAACTAACGCCCCAATTTCAGAATTCATACACGTTATTCCTCTGGTCTGAAACATCATACAAATATTCGTGAAAATGACACACGCCTGACATATCGTCACGTACGTAACTCGAGAACCGAGGCATGGAATTGGTCGAGTGAGGTGGCGATCGTAAGGCTGGTAAAGCTGGTAGACGCTCGCAAAGGGCCGCGACATACGTGCAAGTGCGAAACGGGACGTATACTGTACGACCCAGTGCGCGTAAAGAGGCACAGCGCTAAGACTGGCACAGTGCTAACACAGTGTGGAGAGAGGTCTGGCTATGAGAGACTGGCACAGCGCTAACACAGTGTGGAGAGGGGTCTGGCTATGAGAGACTGGCACAGTGCTAACACAGTGTGGAGAGAGGTCTGGCTATGAGAGACTGGCACAGTGCTAACACAGTGTGGAGAGAGGTCTGGCTATGAGAGACTGGCACAGCGCTAACACAGTGTGGAGAGAGGTCTGGCTATGAGAGACTGGCACAGCGCTAACACAGTGTGGAGAGAGGTCTGGCTATGAGAGACTGGCACAGTGCTAACACAGTGTGGAGAGAGGTCTGGTTGTGAGAGACTGGCACAGCGCTAACACAGTGTGGAGAGTGGTCTGGTTGTGAGAGACTGGCACAGCGCTAACACAGTGTGGAGAGAGGTCTGGCTATGAGAGACTGGCACAGTGCTAACACAGTGTGGAGAGAGGTCTGGCTATGAGAGACTGGCACAGTGCTAACACAGTGTGGAGAGAGGTCTGGCTATGAGAGACTGGCACAGCGCTAACACAGTGTGGAGAGAGGTCTGGCTATGAGAGACTGGCACAGTGCTAACACAGTGTGGAGAGAGGTCTGGCTATGAGAGACTGGCACAGTGCTAACACAGTGTGGAGAGAGGTCTGGCTATGAGAGACTGGCACAGTGCTAACACAGATTTAAATGCAATGTGTTGCATACGAGAGCTGTAAACGCTGTTGCTGGCCAACGCTGTATTAGCTATCCAACCAGGGAGAGAACTAAACTACTAAATAAACTGTTCCGACTCCGGCTGGAGCTGAAAGAAGAGCTGACGCACCCATGACATGTGTTCCAGGTAACGTCAACATCGATCACGTTACGAAGCCAAGAGCGAGACAGTATGACGCACACCTCTCCCTCTTGGCTTCACCTCTACGGAGGTTGGCGCGATTGTGCCTTCAAAATAAAAGCGCAAGTAAGATTTTTTATCAGTTATCTTACTATGAGACCCAATAAATGTACATCAGAACTCTATGGAACCACAAGTTTAATGTTCAAATGAAAAGAGTAGATCAGTAGAAAAAAATACAAAATATATGGTGATATATATATATATATATATATATATATATATAATTCTAAATGCTATTATATATTTATTCTATTTATTTATTTATTTATTTATGTTTCCAATTACCAAGGGGGGCCTGCGAGTTTGGGAACCAGTGCATCAGACACTGTAACACACAGTGCATTAGACACTGTAACACACAGTACATTAGACACTGGGACAACATTAGACACTGTAACACACAGTACATTAGACACTGGGACAACATTAGACACTGTAACACACAGTATATTAGACACTGGGACAACATTAGACACTGTAACACACAGTACATTAGACACTGGGACAACATTAGACACTGTAACACACAGTACATTAGACACTGGGACAACATTAGACACTGTAACACACAGTACATTAGACACTGGGACAACATTAGACACTGTAACACACAGTGCATTAGACACTGGGACAACATTAGACACTGTAACACACAGTGCATTAGACACTGGGACAACATTAGACACTGTAACACACAGTGCATTAGACACTGGGACAACATTAGACACTGTAACACACAGTGCATTAGACACTGGGACAACATTAGACACTGTAACACACAGTACATTAGACACTGGGACAACATTAGACACTGTAACACACAGTACATTAGACACTGGGACAACATTAGACACTGTAACACACAGTGCATTAGACACTGGGACAACATTAGACACTGTAACACACAGTGCATTAGACACTGGGACAACATTAGACACTGTAACACACAGTGCATTAGACACCGTGACACACAATAGACACTGGGACAGGAGGACCTGATAGTGACACATGGCGCTCTGAGCCTTCCGTGGTCGTCGTATTCATCTCAAGGAGGAACTAGAAGGATCGGTGAATGAAGCACTGGCTCTTCCCAGGTCCTACAGTCAAGTATAAATCCAGAGGCTGTCCTGGTGGCTGCCTGCCACGCACTTCATCCTCTCTCCCTTTCTGTCCCCCACGTCTGCTTACTATCTATATATCCATCTATATATCTTAATATATATCTATCTATCTATCCATCCATCTATCCATCTATCCATCTATCCATCTATCTTAATATATATATCTTAATATACATATATCTATCTATATATATATCTTAATATACAGTAGATGTACTGCACTGCCAGAGCAGAGCCTTATAAGTCCATAAATATGTTTGTCTGTTGTTTGTCTCACTCTCCCTCAGTGTAAAGCGACTTCTAGAGAAGCGCACTATATAAATCACATTTATTATCATCATAATTGTTATTATAGCGCCATATATCATCCGGGGGAATTAAGGAGGCCGACACTGATGGGAGCTCGGTTGCGTCATCCGTCTTCCCTGCGACAGGGGAAAGAGGGATGCTTACATTAGCCGGGGCTATCAGCGCAGGAACGCTATGTACAGTACTGCACCAAACACCAACACTCACTCACTCACTCACTCACAGCCATGTGGGAGTCTGGCCAGAGAATAATCCCCGGGTGAAACAACAAGGCAAAATCTAACCGCGGCCGCAAGTGCTTTTGAGGAGAGGGATAGGGATAGTGTGGCTAAAGGCTGGCACTGGTTCTAGCTAACAGACCGTCAAGATTACCAGAGTGGATTACAGAGTCTAGACTGGTACAGAGAGAGAGAGAGAGGTCAACCTTTCAACAACTGGAGATGAATGCAAATGTGGTCCTGAAGTTAAAGGGGAAACTCCAACATTTTGGGAAATTAGCTTATTTGCCATCTACCCTGGAGTTAGACAAGAAGATACATGCCTTTTTTCTTCTCTGTTCATGCAGTAGGAGTAGGAAGACGCGCACCGTTAGCCTAGCTTAGCATCAGTCACTGGAAGTAGGTTCCTCCATTAGCTTAGTTCCCAACGTCTTCCTGCTCCTACTGCATGCACAGAGAAGAAAAAGGTATGTACATATCTTCTTGTCTAACTCCAGGGTAGATGGCAAATAAGCTAATTTCCCAAAATGTTGGAGTTTTCCTTTAACACTTTCTATGCCACTCACGGCTTATCTCGGGTTTACAATAGTTACGTTGAAAGCCACTCACGAGATTTCTCGGAATTTTATTTTTATTTATTTTTTAGCGATCTGAAATCATATTGCATCACGCGAGCCTACCCTAGCCTACCCAAAGGCCGCCGGCGATCAGATGTGAAAAAAGCGCCCCCTATCGTCTCCCAGATGACATCAGGGATTTTGGAATGGACTCAATGAAAATGGATGGGGGGAAAAAAATATTCCAGTCCACATTTTCCAGTCCACTGATGCAGCCGGGGTTACCAGAGTTCATTCTGGAGACTCTGAGCCGCGGCAAGCATGAGTTCTACTGTACACACGTTAGATCTATACACTTATCGATTTTTTTGAATGGTGATCAGGAATTGGAATATACCAGTTGGATACCATCTGATGTCAGGTAAGGAATCTATGTTATCAGTGTTAGGATAATCAGACTCGTTTTGATGAAGATATAAGCTTTTTTCTGATATGTGCTCCAGCGGTTTCACTGTAAAATCCATGAGGAAATGAAAACGGCTATTATATGTGCGTGCGTGTACGTATACTATTGATCATCTAGTGTTTATTTGAAAACGATTCATAAATAGGCCGACAAATATCAACGTTCTGGAATATTACAGTAAAAGGCGATTATCACAGAATGGGCTGTTTTTTACCTCAAAACGGGTGCTTTTCAAAATGCTCTCAAACGGAAATGAAGCGATAAAAACCAATCTGCCTTGACAGCACTGACTGGAAAACGATTCTTTGATAAGCGACGGGCAGATTAGACACATAGCCATAATTTAAAACATAGATTAGGCGATATTAATGTTAACATTGGCGCCGATGGTGGCATTCAAGCACTAAGTCGTGCGCCCCCTGGTGGCACTGAAAGTGTTAAGATAAGTTAAATGAGATCAGTAGTGGTATTGGATAGGCGGCTCCGTTATGCCTTACGTGTTACGGAACAGATAGCGTGTGCGTGGGGTGGGGGGTTAGGGGGTATGTGTGCGAGACACAGCAGCCTGGCTGATCCTGTTGTCTGCCTCGTCAGATGTGTGCGGGTCAAGTTGACCGCAGTCTTCTCTCTCATAATACAGCCAGCCTGGGCCTCAAGGGCTCTGCACCAACCAGAACACAGTCCCACGGGAAGACAGATGGAGGAATGCGAGGAAAGTGGGTGAGGGAGGAAGGGGAGGTTGGGGTTATGGGGGGGGGGGGGGGGGGGGGGGGGGGGGTTGGTCTCTGAGAAAGGAGGGAAGGAAGAGAGGGAAGATGGGAGGAGGAGAAGGAGGGAAGGAAGAGAGGGAAGATGGGAGGATGAGGAGGGGGAGGGAAGGAAGAGAGGGAAAATGGGAGGATGAGGAGGGGGAGGGAAGGAAGAGAGGGAAGATGGGAGGATGAGGAGAAGGAGGGAAGGAAGAGAGGGAAGATGGGAGGATGAGGAGGGAAGAAAGAGAGGGAAGATGGGAGGATGAGGGGAAGGAAGAGAGGGAAGATGGGAGGATGAGGGAAGGAGGGAAGATGGGAGGATGAGGAGGAGGAGGGAAGATGGGAGAGAAGAAAGAGAGGGAAGATGGGAGGATGAGGGGAAGGAAGAGAGGGAAGATGGGAGGATGAGGAGGGGGAGGGAAGGAAGAGAGGGAAGATGGGAGGAGAGGAGGGGGAGGGAAGATGGGAGGATGAGGAGGGAAGAAAGAGAGGGAAGATGGGAGGATGAGGGGAAGGAAAGAGAGGGAAGATGGGAGGATGAGGAGGGGGAGGGAAGGAAGAGAGGGAAGATGGGAGGATGAGGAGGAGGATGATGGGAAGGAGAGAGGGAAGATGGGAGGATGGAGGAGGGAAGATGGGAGGATGAGGAGGAGGAGAGAAGATGGGAGGGGGGGGGGGGGGGGGGGGGTTGGTCCTGAGAAAGGAGGGAAGGAAGAGAGGGAAGATGGGAGGAGGAGAAGGAGGAAGAGAGAGGGAAGATGGGAGGATGAGGAGGGGAGGGAAGGGAAGAGAGGGAAATGGGAGGATGAGGAGGGGGAGGGAAGGAAGAGAGGGAAGATGGGAGGATGAGGAGAAGGAGGGAAGGAAGAGAGGGAAGATGGAGGAGTGAGGAGGAAGGAAAGAGAGGGGAAGATGGGAGGATGAGGGGAAGGAAGAGAGGGAAGATGGGAGGATGAGGGAAGGAGGGAAGATGGAGGATGAGGAGGAGGAGGGAAGATGGGAGAGAGAAAGAGAGGGAAGATGGGAGGATGAGGGGAAGGAAGAGAGGGAAGATGGGAGGATGAGGAGGGGGGAGGAAGAGAGGAAGATGGGAGGATGAGGAGGGGGAGGAAGATGGGAGGATGAGGGAGGGAAGAAAGAGAGGGAAGATGGGAGGATGAGGGAAGGAAGAGAGGGAAGATGGGAGGATGAGGAGGGGAGGAAGGAAGAGAGGAAGATGGGAGGATGAGGAGGAGGATGATGGGAAGGAAGAGAGGGAAGATGGGAGGATGAGGAGGAGGGAAGATGGGAGGATGAGGAGGAGGAGAAGATGGGAGGAGAGGAGGAGGAGGGAAGATGGGAGGATGAGGAGGAGGAGGGAAGATGGGAGGATGAGGAGGACGGAGGGAAGGAAGAGAGGTAAGATGGGAGGATGAGGAGAGGAAGGGAAGGAAGGAAGGAGGGAAGATGGGAGGATGAGGAGGGAAGGAAGAGAGGGAAGATGGGAGGATGAGGAGGAGGAGGGAAGATGGGAGGATGAGGATGAGGGGGGCCCCTATCAGAGACCCCATGGACGCACGACTCGCCCGGTGCAGAGGAGGAATGCGGGCCGAGGGAGAAAACACAGGCAGTGAAAACAAAAGGGACAGATGGAGAGTGAGAGTCTCGTACAGGTCAAAGAACTGAGGCTGATATAGAGCGAGAGCCCCTCTGGGTTAGGGTTAGAGCCCCTCTGGGTTAGGGTTAGAGCCCCTCTGGGTTAGGGTTAGAGCCCCTCTGGGTTAGGGTTAGAGCCCCTCGGCCGCGAGCAGGACTCTGGAGAGCCTCTGCCTCAAGGCCTGTCGGTAAACAAGCCGGTGCCACGCATGCCATCTGTTTCTTCGGTTGAGAGCAAAGGGATAGAGATAGAGAGAGGGGAGAGAGAGAGAGAGAGAGGGAGGGGGGGGAGAGAGAGAGAGAGAGAGAGAGGAGAGAGAGAGAGAGAGAGAGAGAGAGAGAGAGAGAGAGAGAGAGAGAGAGAGAGAGAGAGAGAGGGAGAGGCAGAGGCAGAGAGAGAAAGAGAGAGATGGAGGGGGGGGAGAGAGAGAGAGAGAGATGGAGAGGCAGAGAGAGAAAGAGAGAGGGGAGGGGAGAGGCAGAGAGAGAGAGAGATAGAGGGAGGGAGAGAGAGAGAGAGGAGAGAGAGAGAGAAGAGAGAGAGAGAGAGAGGAGAGAGAGAGAGAGAGAGAGAGGAGAGAGAGAGAGAGAGAGAGAGAGAGGGAGAGAGAGAGGGAGAGGGAGGGAGAGGAGAGGGGAGGAGAGAGAGAGAGGGAGAGGGAGAGGGGAGAGGA